>NC_082717.1:57428069-57767069 GCF_030144855.1 Hypanus sabinus | reverse complement strand
ATCATAATGGTATTTCTGAGAGGGTGTAATAAAATATCTTATCCAAGCTCCCTCCATTTCTGTGAACTGGTACACTTCCATTGATATCTCCATATTGTTGTCCGTTCTTCCTCAGATATAATTATCCCACCTTCCTTCTCGCATTTTGTTTTAGTGTATGAAGTCGAATGTGTTTTAAGATTTGACAACCCCTTTATACATGCTTGAAATGATTCTACTACCATTATCTGAATTATATGCTTTTCTAAAGAGCTCCATCAAGCATGTATTTGCCTTGGTTACATTTTTAAGTGTCTTATTAACATATTGTCGCATCTGTAAATACCGATAAAAATCTTGTTTTTCTAATAAGTGTTTCTCTTTAAGCATTTCAAAACTGAACAGTGTTCCTTCTTTCATTATGTTGCAAAGAACTGTCTAGTCTAGTCTAGTCCTTACATCTAGCATCCAATTTATTTGGTGTAAAATCAGAGTCATATGCACACCATTTAAGAATTGCAATATCTCCCTCTAGATTATATTCTTTTATAGTGTTTTTCCATATTTTAAGTGTCAATTTCACCCATGGGTTATCAATAGTATTTATGTACCTTTGCAGGTTGTTATCAGCCAAAATTGCTTGTATGGGGATGGGAAGTACCCGCTCCTCAATGTTTTTCCATTGAGCGTCATATGATGGGTTGCACCAACATATCACAGCTCTCAACTGTGCTGCAAAATAATAATCTCTAAGAGAAGGCAAGCCCCATCCCCCTTTTTCTTTGCTAATTGCAAAGTTTTGAGACGAACTCTAGGCCTTTTACCCTGCCAAATATACTTTGATAGCATCTTGTTCCATTCATTGAATTGATTTTGATTAATCTCTATTGGTAGGGTCTGAAAGAGATATAACAGTCTGAGCAGTATATTCATTTTAATAGACTCAATCCTTGAACTGAGACTGAAAAAAAGAATCAGGTTCCATCTTGCCACATCTTCCTTAATTGTTTTATATAGAGGCTGATAATTACATTCTGATAATTTTGCCAAATCTTTTGGCATAATGATGCCCAAATATTTGAAAGACTCTGTGTGCCATGCCCAGGGGTATCGACTTTCAACTTCTCTTGGTGGGCTATAGTAATATGAAAGTAATTGGGTTTTACCTATGTTGATCTTGTATCCTGATAATTGACCATATTGTTCAAAGGATTGCATCAAATTAGGTAAAGAGTATGTTGGTTGCCCTAGATAAATCAAAATGTCATCCGCATAACAAGTCAATTTATGCTCTGTCCCTTTAATGGTAATTCCCCTGATATCTTCATTTTGTCTGATGTATTGAGCTAATGGTTCCAGATATAGTGCAAAGAGTAGTGGTGACCATGCACAACCCTGTCTCGTGCCCCTTTCTAGGGTAAGACTATTTGATAAATATCCATTGATTTTAATCCTAGCAGTAGGATTGTCATATAGTGTTTGTATAATTTTAATAATTGTGTCTTGGAAACCAAATCTATGTAAAACTCTTAAAAGAAAATTCCAATTAACCGAATCAAATGCTTTTTCAGCGTCCATGCTTATCACTATTGCTTCAATTTTATTTTTTTGTATATGATCCATAATGTGAAGAGTCCTTCGTATATTGTCTTGAGTCTGGTGTTGTTGTATAAAGCCTGTCTGATCATTACGTATCAGTATGGGCAGAAACTCCTCTAATCGTTTGGCCATGATGGAGGTAAATAATCTATAATCTACATTAAGAACAGATATTGGTCTAAATGACCCGCATTCCATTTTATCCTTGCCTTCTTTTGGTATAGCTGAGATTATCGCTTCCTTCCAACTGGGTGGCATTTGTGCCTTTTTTAGAGCCCAGTTCAGTGTGGGGAGTAAAACAGGAATTAACTCATTTTTAAATTCTTTGTACCACTCTGCCGTATACCCATCTGATCCTGGTGATTTGCTGCATTTAAGCCTACTAATTGCAGCTTTTAATTCAACTTCAGTTATGTCAGCAGTCATCCTTCTATTTTGTTCTTCGCTTAAAGTAGATAACTCTAGAGAATTCAGGAAGGTGTCAATTTGGGTTATGCTTTCCCCTGGAACTTTGGAGTATAGCGTTTTGTAAAACACTTCAAAAGCTTCTTGAATTTTACTTAGCTTATTTTTTATCATTTTCGTTCTTGGGTCCCTATTTCTATGAATTGTATTTTCCGCTATCTTTTTTTTCAGTTTCCACGCCAGTATTTTCATAGATTTCGATCCACTTTCATAATGTCTCTGTTTCAGAAACATTAGGTTTTCCCTGATTTCTTGCGTAGCTAAATTATTTATTTCATTCCTAATTCTTTTAATTTCCCCTAATGTATCCTGTGCCAAATTCAATTTGTGTTTTTTCTCTAGTTCCTTCAGCCTATTTTGTAATTCCTCTAATGTTTTATTCCTTACTTTTCTTATATGAAGATATCGCTATAATTTTCCCTCTTAAGGAAATTTTCCGCCTTCAGAGTATCCCATAAAATGGGAAGTGAAACCTCTCCATTATCATTAAATTCTAAGTAGAGACCAATTACTTTTTTAATTTGTTCCTTAAAGTATGGATCATTGAGTAGACTTTAATTTAGTTTCCAAATAGTATTCTTTGGTTGTAGGTCAAAATCAACGGATAAATATATAGGTGCATGGTCACTTACATCTATTGTCCCAATTCCACAGGTGTTTATTTTGTTTTTGTCTTTTCCAAATGTCATGAAATAGTCTATTCTTGTATATACAGAATGTGGAGCAGAATAATAAGTGCAATCCCTTCTGTCAGGGAAAAGGTCCCTCCATATAGAAACATAGAAAATAGGTGCAGGAGTAGGCCATTCGGCCCTTCAAGCCTGCACCGCCATTCAGTATGATCATGGCTGATCATCCAACTCAAAACCCTGTACCTGCTTTCTCTCCATACCCCCGATCCCTTTAGCCACAAGGACCATATCTAACTTCCTCTTAAATATAGCCAATGAACTGGCCTCAACTGTTTTCTGTGGCAGAGAATTCCACAGATTCACCATTCTCTATGTGAAGATGTTTTTCCTCATCTTGGTCCTAAAAGGCTTCCCCTTTATCCTTAAACTGTGACCCCTCGTTCTGGACTTCCCCATCATCAGAAATAATCTTCCTGCATCTACCCTGTCCAATCCTTTTAGAATTTTATACGTTTCAATAAGATCCCCCCCTCAGTCTTCTAAATTCAATTATATCAATTAAACCAACATCCTCAAAAAGTGTATTAACTTTCTTATGTAAAGATATTGTTTCATAGGTTTTTCTACTGGAAGAGTCTAAGTTTGGTTGTAATTGTAAATGTAAGTCTCCCCCACATATCAGGTGACCTTCTGTTTCCATTACCATAATATCAGTAATTTTCTGAAAGAAACCAATATCACTTCCTGGGGGTGCGTATGTATTCAATAGAGTAACTGAATTGCTGTCTATGTTCCCCCTTACCAGAATATATCTGCCTTCTTTATCTCCCATTTCGAATATTTTTTTTTCAAAATTTAGCTTACTTGAGATAAGAATAGCAATTCATCTCCTATGTCCTGATTTATATGAGGAGAAAAACAGATTAGTGAAGCCCATTCTCTTTAGTTTTTTATGCTCATTATTACTTAAATGAGTTTCCTGTAAATATACTACATGGGCTTGTCTTTTTCCATTTTGGATAAAATTCTCACGTTTGATTGGATTTAATAGCCCATTTACATGAAATGAATTTTACCTTGTCCTTAGCCATCTGTATTTATCTGTCAAAGTATCATTGAAATTAGAATAAAACTTAATCGATCTGCTCCCTGAACAAATAAGAACCAAGAAGCTCAAATAATAAACAAAAATGGCAACGAATGTGTGATTCCAAGGCTGAGGTCTCTATTAAATGACCCTCCATTGAGCTAGAAGAAATGTCTAGCTGTGGGGGATAACCCCTGCTATTTGTGAGTTGAGGGCCCCCATTGCAGTATTCATAAAAGTCAGTGAACAAATCCATTACACAGAAAAGATTTCCCTGTGTGCTCCTCCTATATATATATATATATATATATATATATATATACACACACATATATAAATACACACACACACATACACATATATACACACATATACACACACACACACACATTACACACATACACACATATATATTCTCTTTTTGGTGGAGAAAAAGGAGTAAGTGAGTGAATAAAGAATAACAACTAAGTTATATAAAATCCACATTATAATGAGTATTTCTCAAGATAGGTATATCACCGTGTACTTTTGCTTTTGTTTAGCTTCTCAACATTTAAAAAGTTAACCAAACCTTATGGCTCTTCTGAAGGGCGTGAGGACTGTCTTTGGGAAACTCCTGGTCTCTTCCTGATAAGTTTCTCTCAGCTTCCTTCCGTCTCCTGCCTTCTCATTTCTCGCACTATTTCCCAAGCCGAGCGGGACAATTCCTCAGCCAGGCTTTCCCTTGTTTTGGTCACGCTGACGGGCAATCCTCTGGCCTTCATGTCAGTAGTTGCCTCTTCCACTGTCTGGTACAACTGCGTCCCGTTGTCATAAAACACTCGAAGTTTAGCAGGGTACGGAGTTTGAAATCTAATCTTATTTTGCTTTAGTACTCGCTTTACTTCAGAGTATTCTTTGCATTTCTGGAGGACCGCGGGGGGGGGGGGGGTAATCTTGGTTGAAATATATTAATTTATCCTCTAAAAACATTCTCTTCTTACCCCAGGCCCTTTGTAGAATCTCCGCCTTGGTGCTGTACTGAAGGAATTTAATTATAATTGATCGTGGCTTTGTATCCTGGGTAGGTTTTGCGACTAATGCGCGGTGCGCTCTTTCGACTTCCAGCTTCATAGCCAGGGAAAGATCCAGCGCGTCCCGCAGTAACTTTCCAACAAACTCCATCATAGACGGGCCCTCCGCTCCTTCTGGAACGTTGTAGATTCTGATATTTTTCCGTTGTGATCTTCCCTCCAGATCAAGCAGTTTACCTTCTTGGTGATGTAATATTTTTATTGTCTTGCTCAGTATCCGTTCCACATTTTGAATGCGATCTTCCACCTTCTCAATGCGAGTCTCTGCCACCGCTATTTTTTGATTAACGCTGGCAAGCTCTGACTTGATATCACGGAGCTGCTGCTTTATATCTTTCTAGACCTCCATTATTTCTTTCAGGATTTCAAACATATTCGCCGCTTCGCCTGAGCGAGGCCCGGCGTCCGCCTTGCTAGCACGCGGTCGGGTTGGAGAGCCGCTCGCTGCACTCCTCTCGGAAGCAGGCTCCACAATGTCGCTTTTTTAATTTCTATTTCTTCTCCCTATTCTTGCCCCTCTTTTCAGTTCAAATATTTTTCAAAAAATATTACATTTGACGGGTTAATGGGGCTTAATACGCATTTTTCTGGAGGAGCTAGTGACTTAAACTGCCATTCTCGTCGATGACATCACTGGAAAACCATATCACGACTCTTAAACTCTATCCCTCGACTTATGAAAGCTAACACTCCATAAGCTTTCTTAACTACCCTATCTACCTGGAATTGAGGAGATTGAGAGGGGATCTGATTGAAACGTTTAAGATAATTAAAGGATTTGATAGGATTGAGGCAGGAAATATGTTCCAGATGTTGGGAGAGTCCAGTACCAGAGGGCATGGATTGAGAATAAGAGGTCAGTTATTTAGACAATAGACAATAGGTGCAGAAGTAGACCATTCGGCCCCTCGAGTCTGCACTGCCATTCTGAGATCATGGCTGATCATTCACTATCAATACCCAGTCCCTGCCTTGTCCCCATATCCCTTGATTCCCCTATCCATCAGATATCTATCCAGCTCCTTCTTGAAAGCATCCAGAGAATTTGCCTTCACCGTCTTCTGAGGCAGTGCATTCCACACCTCCACAACTCTCTGGGAGAAGAAGCTCTTCCTCAACTCTGTTTTAAATAACTGACCTCTTATTCTCAATCCATGCCCTCTGGTACTGGACTCTCCCAACATCTGGAACATATTTCCTGCCTCAATCCTATCAAATCCTTTAATTATCTTAAACGTTTCAATCAGATCCCCTCTCAATCTCCTCAATTCCAGCGTGTACAAGCCCAATCTCTCCAATCTCTCTGCGTAAGACAGCCCTGCCATCCCAGGAATCAACCTAGTGAATCTACGCTGCACTTCCTCAATTGCCAGAATGTCCTTCCTTAAACCTGGAGACCAAAACTGCACACAATACTCCAGGTGTGGTCTCACCAGGGCCCTGTACAAATGCAAAAGGACATCCTTGCTCTTGTACTCAATTCCCCTTGTAACAAAGGCCAACATTCCATTTGCCCTCTTCACTGCCTGTTGCACTTGCTCATTCACCTTCATTGACTGGTGAACTAGGACTCCTAGGCCTCTTTGCATTTCTCCCTTACCTAACTCGACACCGTTCAGACAATACTCTGCCCTCTTGTTCCAGCTTCCAAAGTGGATAACTTCACATTTATTCACATTGAATGACATCTGCCGAGTATCTGCCCACTCACTCAGCCTATCCAAGTCTCCCTGTATTCTCCTAACGTCCTCTTCGCATGTCACACTGCCACCCAGTTTAGTATTGTCAGCAAACTTGCTGATATAGTTTTCAATGCCCTCATCTAAATCATTGACATAAATCGTAAAGAGCTGTGGTCCCAATACAGAGCCCTGTGGTACCCCACTAGTCACCTCCAGCCAGTCTGAGAAACACCCATTCACTGCTACCCTTTGCTTTCTATCTGCACACCCATTCACTGCTACCCTTTGCTTTCTATCTATTTAAAACAGAGTTGAGGAAGAGCTTCTTCTCCCAGAGAGTTGTGGAGATGTGGAATGCACTGCCTCGGAAGACGGTGGAGGCCAATTCTCTGGATGCTTTCAAGAAGGAGCTGGATAGATATCTGATGGATAGGGGAATCAAGGGATATGGGGACAAGGCAGGGACTGGGTATTGATAGTGAATGATCAGCCATGATCTCAGAATGGCGGTGCAGACTCGAGGGGCCGAATGGTCTACTTCTGCACCTATTGTCTATTGTCTATTGTCTATTGTCTACCTGTGAGGCAATTCTCAGGGATCCGTGGACATGTACCCCCAGATCCCTCTGCTCCTCCACACTACCAAGTATCCGGCCACTTACTTTGTACTCTGCCTTGGAGTTTGTCCTTCTAAAGTGTACCATCTTGCACTTCTCTGGGTTGAACTCCATCTGCCATTTCTCAGCCCACTTCTGCATCCTATCAATGTCTCTCTGCAATCTTTGACAATCCTCAACACTGTCCACAACAGCACCAACCTTTGTGTCCTCTGCAAACTTGCCAACCCACCCCTATCCCCTCCACATCCAGGTCGTTAATAAAAACTACGAAAAGTAGAGGTCTCAGAACTGATCCTTGTGGGACATCACTAGTCACAACCCTCCAATCTGAATCTACTCCCTCCACCATGATCCTCTGCTTTCTGCAGGCAAGCCAATTCTGAATCCACCTGGCCAAACTTCCCTGGATCCCATGCCTTCTGACTTTCTGAATAAGCCTACCATATGGTACCTTGTCAAATGCCTTACTAAAATCCATGTGGATCACATCCACTGTACTACCCTCATTTATATGTCTGGTCACCACCTCAAAGAACTCTATCAGGCTTGTTAGACACGATCTGCCCTTCACAAAGCCATGCAGACTGTCCCCGATCAGACCATGATTCTCTAAATGTCTATAGATCCTATCTCTAAGAATCTTTTCTAATAGTTTTCCCACCACAGATGTAAGGCTCACTAGTCTATAATTAACCAGACTATCCCTACTACCTTTTTTTGAACAAGCGGACAACATTCATCTCCCTCCAATCCTCCAGTACCATTCCCATGGACAACGAGGACATAAAGATTCTAGCCAGAGGCTCAGCAATCTCTTCCCTCACCTCGTGGATCAGCCTGGGGAATATTCCTTCAGGCCCCGGAGACTTATTCGTCCTAATGTATTTTAACAACTCCAACACCTCTTCTCCCTTAATATCAACATGCTCCAGAACATCAACCTCACTCATATTGTCCTCACCATCATCAAGTTCCCTCTCACTGGTGAATACTGAAGAGAAGTATTCATTGAGGACCTCGCTCACTTCCACAACCTCCAGGCACACTTTCCCATTCGCCTAAGCTCTAATTGGTTCTATCTTCACTTCTGTCAACCTTTTGTTCTTCACATAGTTAAAGAATGCCTTAGGGTTTTCCTTTACCCTACTCACCAAGGCCTCATGCCCCCTTCTTGCTCTCCTGAGCCCCTTCTTAAGCTCCTTTCTTGCTACCCTTTATTCCTCAATAGACTCATCTGATCCTTGCTTCCTGAACCTCATGTATGCTGCCTTCTTCCATTTGACTAGATTCTCCAACTCATTTGTCACCCATGGTTCCTTCACCCTACCATTCTTTATCTTCCTCACTGGGACAAATTTATCCCTAACATCACTAAACATCAACCACGCGTCCATAGTACATTTCCCTGCAAAAGCATCATCCCATTTCACACCTGCAAGCTCTAGCCTTATAGCCTCATAATTTGCCCTTCCCCAATTAAATTTTTTCCTTTCCTGTCCTCTCTGATACTATCCTTTTCCATGATAATGTTAAAGGCCAGGGAGCAGTGGTCACTGGCCCCCAGATGCTCACCCATTGAGAGATCTGTGACCTGACCCAGTTCATTACCTAATACTAGATCTAGTATGGCATTCCCCCTAGTCCATCCTGGATGCACTTGACAAACTCTGTCCCGTCTAAACCTTTGGAACTAATCAGGTGCCAATCAATATTAGGGAAGTTAAAGTCATCCATGATAATAACCCTGTTATTTTTGCACCTTTCCAAAATCTGCCTCCCAGTCTGTTCCTTGGTGTCTCTGCTGCTAACAGAGGGCCTATAGAATACTTCCAATAGAGAACTGCTCCCTTCCTGTTCCTGACTTCTACCCATACTGACTCAAAAGAGGATCCTGCTACAATACCCACCCTTTCTGTAGCTGTAATAGTATCCCTGACCGGTAATGCCACCCCTCCTCCCCTTTCCCCCCCTCTGTATCCCTTTTGAAGCACTGAAATCCAGGAATATTGAGAATCCATTGCTGCCCTGGTGCTAGCCAAGTCTCTGTAATGGCCACTACATCATAATTCCAAGTATGTATATAAGCTATCAGTCCATCACCTTTGTTCCTGATGCTTCTTGCACTGAAGTGTATGCACTTTAGCCCTTCTACCTTACTACCTTTACACCCTTTATTCTGCTTTTCTTTCCTCAAAGACTCTTTATATGCTAGATCTGGCTTTACTCCATGCTCTATACTTGCAGCTCTCGCATAGCCTTTATCCTCCTCCACCTCACTATCTGCTCTAACACTCTGGTTCCCCTCCCCCTGCAAATTTAGTCTCAACCCCTCAAAGCAGCACTAGCAAACCTTCCTGCAAGGATGTTAGCCCCCCTCCAGTTCAGGTGCAACCCATCCCGTCAGAACTGGTCTCACCTTTTCTGGAACAAGGCCCAATTGTCCAGAAACACAAAGCCCTCCCTCCTGCACCAAATCCTCAGCCACGTATTTAGCTGCATTATCTTCCTGTTTCTGGCCTCACTAGCACGTGACACAGGTAGCAATCCTGAGATTGCAACCCTGAATGTCCTGTCCTTCAACTTTGCACCTAACTCCCTAAATTCTCTTTGCAGGACCTCCTCCTTCTTCCTGTCCACGTCATTGGTCCCTACATGGACCACGACATCTGGCTGCTCACCCTCTCTCTTGAGAATACTGAGAACTTGATCCGAGATATCGTGGGCCCTGGCACCAGGGAGGCAACACACCATCCAGGATTCTCGATCTCTTCCACAGAACCTCCTATCTGTCCCCTTAACTATCAAATCCCCTATCACTACTGCTCTCCTCTTTTCCCTCCTTCCCTTCTAAGCTGAGGGTCCAGTCTAGGTACCAGAGACGCAACCACTGCAACTTGTCCCTGGTAGGCCATCCCCACCAACAGTATTCAAAATGGTATACTTATTGGTGATGGGATCGGCCGCAGGAGTGCTTTGCTCTTTTGGTCTATTCCCCTTCCCTCTCCTGACAGTCACCCAACTACCTGTCTCCTGACTCCTAGCGGTGACTATCTCCCTGAAACTCCAGTCTATTTCTGCCTCTGCCTCCCGAATGATCCGAAGTTCATCCAGCTCCAGCTCCAGTTCCCTAACACAGTGATGCACCATCAATAACTCTCTGAGACGTGAAGTCAGATATAGGCTTTTATTGGCTGGAAGAAAGAACAAGCAGCAATTGATCACCACATTGCATCCTGGAGACTGAGGCCAGGGCGGAGTCCCCAATCGCCTTTATACCGGGGTCCATGGGAGGAGCCACAGGAGCAGTCAGCGGCGGGGGGGTGGGGGGGGGGGTGCGTGTCCAGACAGGTATATGTAGTTCACCACACACGGTTTGTCAGGAGCTGCAGCTGGATGCACCTTTTGCAGGTGTAGTCATCAAG
This sequence comes from Hypanus sabinus, assembly GCF_030144855.1. Lineage (NCBI taxonomy): Eukaryota > Metazoa > Chordata > Chondrichthyes > Myliobatiformes > Dasyatidae > Hypanus > Hypanus sabinus. The sequence continues at coordinate 57,756,510 of NC_082717.1, read as the reverse complement.
GACAACAGTGCTCACCCTGACTTCCCACATACTGCAAACGGAGCACTCGACTGCCCTAACTGCTATCTCCATTACCTATTCCTAAACTAATTAGATCAATTAAAATAGCTTACCTGACCTTACCTGAATGGGAACAAGCTCGTCCTCAGCCTCTGCTCGCCGAAGTCTCTCAAGCCAAAGCCTTCCTACTCTGTCTCCCAATACTCTGTCGCCCACTCCATTAATCTGCTCACTTTTTAAACTCTCCCGCTGATCTCAGAGGCCGACCTTCACGCACTTGCACAGTCCCGCCCCCGTTCAAACTGCCGAAGAAATTACCTTATCACATTAATCTTATAATGTGATCACATAAATCTTATCACATTTAGGTCATATTTATAAAAAAATAAAGAAAATTCTAAAGAGTTAACAGATTTTCTATCACCACTATACATCACTGAAACTCAAAGCAGATTGTGGGACTATTTTATTGTGCACCTTCACTCTGTTTGCTGCAAGAGAGAGGATCTTTTAATGGCTACCCATTTCAACTCAACTTCCTGTTCCCATTCTAACATGTCTGCCAGTGGTGTCCTCTATTACCAAGATGAGGCCAAACTGAGAACGGAGGAGTAACACCTCATATGCTGTCTGGGTAGAGCTCAATCTGATGGCACAAACATCGATTTCTCTAACCCAGCAACTTCCTCCCCACTCTCCATTCCTTCTTCTAGTTATCCCTTCTCTTCTCCTCACCATACATTGCCTCCCTCTTGTTCACCTCCTCCTTCCTTTTCATCCATTGTCCACTTTCCTCTCCTATTAGATTCCTTCTTCTGTCCTTTACTTATTCCACCTATCAACCTACAGTGTCTCACTTCATTCCACTCCCCCCACCCCACTTCACCTGGTTTCACTTATGACCCGCCAGCTTGTATCCTTCCCACTTTCCCCACCCTTTCGTTCTGGTTTCTATCCCCTCCTTTACAGTCCTGATCAGACTGAAATGGCAACTCTTTATTCTCCTCCATAGATGCTACCTGACTTGCTGAGTTCCTCCAGAATTTTGTGAGTGTTGCTCTTAACCCTCGATGGTCTTAACCATTTAATCAACTGATCCCTAGGGGAGTTCAAATTGTGGTTTGGTTCCTACAAAAAATGCAAACAAAGCTGTCTTTTGTATCCACTTATACCATTTGCTTAATGGCTTCCTGACTATTTATCACTATGACTCTTTAACAAAAAGAATGGGAAATAATATACTACCATCTGATAACAGACTCTGCCCCTGACCAAACCCACTCTTCGCTTGCTCCGCATGTAGAACTGAGGCTTTCTGTGCATCTGCATTAACAGTTACAAAGGTGGGGGGGGGGGGGGGTGCGGGGGAATTGAATTACTACCTGACTACAAATCTATTTAATGACAAGAAAACAGAATTCCTGATTAAGCAATGATAAACATTTACTGCGATTCAGAAATTATGGTGCTGACTAGACTCAGTGGCCACTTTATTAGGTACACCTGTATTCCTGCTCGTTGATGCAAATATCTAATCAGCCAATCATGTGGCAGCAACTCAATGCATAAAAGCATGTAGTTATGGTCAAGTTGTTGTTTAGACCACACATCAGAATGTGGAAGAAATGTGATCTAAGTGACTTTGACACCGGAATGATTGTTGGTGTCAGATGAAGTGGTTTGAGTATCTCAGAAACTGCCGATCTCCTGGGATTTTGACTCAGAACAGTCACTCGAGTTGACAGTGAAGGTAGAAAAATCAAAAAAACACCCAGTGAGTGACAGTTCTGTGGGTGAACATGTCTTGTTAATGAGAGAGGTCAGAGGAGAATGGCCAGACTGGTTAACAAGCTAACAGGAAGGTGACAGTAACTCAAATAACCATGCATTAACTAGTGGTGTGCAGAAGATCATCTCTGAATGGATAGGCTACAGCAGCAGAAGACCAGGGACATGCACTTAGTGGTCACTGTATTAGGTACAGGAGCTATCTAATGAAGTGGCTACTGAGTGTACCTCTGAGGTCTGGGAAGGCAGCACTTCTGCAGTCTATCCTGACCATCACTGAACTCTGTTGGCTTACAGATATTACTTTCAAAATGGATAAAAAAGAACTACTCACCATTAGAAGCCGAAATTGCAGCTTCGTTTTGACACCATGTGTTTGCTCTTCCTTCTCCTCTGGCTCCCCAACTTCCTCCTCTCACCTGAGAAAGCAAGTCAATGAGTTCCTGCCTCTTCTTCTGCCTGGTATGCCTGTTAGCTGCATGGTGCAATTTTAATTTGGTATAAGCTCATGATTTTAAATTGCTTTCCAGGTTTTCAGATACAATTTCAGCAGTTACAATGGGAATGGGTTTGCATTTCATGTGCTATGATACTTCCATGGAATTACATAGCTCAAAGGGATTGCACCTCAGGGGAGAAAATACAACCCCCAATTCTGTTTATGTGTTAAAATGAATGACAATACAGTACATTGACATGATCTGCCATAAGTCTAGAAGCCAGGAGTTTCTTCACACACTAGGGGTTCCAGTTCTACTTGCCTTTTCTTTGTTTAGATAGCTGAAGTGCTCTTCTAGTGATTTTTAATTTAACAGCTTCTGATTCCTTACACTTCTAAAGCCTTCCAAGATCCAAACATTTGGAGTCTAATTATTTCTGTGTTGAGGATATCATAGACGTGTGCATCATCAAAAGCACAGATCAGAGATAAAGACAGTGAAACTTTACGAATGTAGCCTCCTCCCTCTTTCTCTCCTACCTTTCTCTTTAGTGACAGGTAGTAAATTTGCAGAGCCTTCTGTTTACTTATGGCATGCTGGGATATTAAACTTTTCATCAGGATCAGGAGCATGGGCTACTAAATCTCCAAACTGTTGTTTGCATGTTAGTAGGTACATCTGGCCACTCTTCCTGCAGGTATGACTACAAGATGAATGACAGGGCTCCTATTAAATCAATTGGCAGGCAAGGTTTGCACCTTGAAGTATAATTTACATTACCAGACCTATTGATTAACAGAATAATAATGTTTGGAAATCTCACATGTGTCCATTTTTTGCATTGAATGGTTGAAACAGACATCGTTTTCTCTTCCTAAGAATGAGGGCACTCATTTCAGAAAACAGCATTCCTTTGTTGGATTTCCATCAAGAAACTTCTGCTTACAAAAAATGAGTTCTCTTTCATTCATTCAAAGATAAGCTTGGGGAAAATAATATAAAAAACCAATGACTGTAGGGCTATTTGCAAAAATAAGATTATGTTAGCAATTGTTAATTGAAAGGGAATTTGACAGTTTATTTTATAGAAATCTTAGATGAGGTTTTATACTTGCCCCCTATAGACTAATTGTTCAAGGCCAGCATCAATGGAGCACAGTTTGCATTAACAAAAGCATATTCCAGTTGGGAAGAAGAAATATTTGATTTTAACAGCAGAGGGAAAACTACAGCAAACTTTGACCACACAGCACCTGTTATTTGGGAAAGGTGGAGGCAGAGCTACTTTTGTTTCTGCTGTACACAAGCTCCTTTATAGCAAGCAATGCACAGGCCTTCAAACTAAGAAACGGGCCAGGTCATGTTTTGCTTTTCCCAGGCAGACATTTGCAAGGGTGGCATGGTAACATAGTGGTTAACACAAGGCTTTATGGCACTGGTGACCCAGGTTCAATTCCCACCATTGTCTGCGTGTTCTCCCTGTGACCGAGTGAGTTCCCTTTGGGTGCTCTGGTTTCCTTCCACAGACCAAAGGTGTACTGGTTGCTAGGTTAATTGGTCATTGTAAATTGTCCCATAATCATTCATGCTACAGTTAAATCAGGGGTTGTTGGGTGGTGCAGTTTGAAGGGCTGGAAGGGCCTACTCTGTGCTGCATGTCAATAAATAAACAAACAAATAAATAAATAAATAACTAGATTGATAGGTGAATGAATAAAGTAAATAAATCTTGGACACATTCAGTGTGTAATATTGATCATAGTATTGGAGCTAAGGTCAGTGGAGGGTCAATGCTTCTGATGTATCTACCAGCTGCTGCGGAGGCATTATCTCCTCCATTGCAGCTGGTCTGGTGCCCAGCCTTGACCATTCCATTTCATGAACTTTGCTTCCCTCCTTGATCTAGGAGAGGGTTTCACTCATTGCCACCTTACCTTTCAATCATCCTCCACATTTTCCAACATCTCCAACAGCATGCTGAGAAAATGTAACTTCTCTGCAATAGTCATTCAGATTTTCAAAGGTACCTATCCTCCTGTAGTAATGCAATTATCTCTTTCATCTCCACCAATACACTCCCCTTCCAAAGCCACCTCCTGTACAACCACAGGAAAAGCCGACAGTAATCCTTCGACTACTCTGCTCTTTCCTTCCCACCACCCAAAACCAGGTATCTTTCAAGCTTGCAGACTTTATTTGCTGTTCACGGTTTGATCATGTTTACAATGGGAAGGTTTTGTACAATTGCACCAGTGTTTCATGGAACACCTCAGTTCAATCTGCAACCTTGAGCTCAAACTCTCAGCCTCGTCCATCCCAGTTCCACTGATCTCTTTGGCCATTGGGCACTTTCATAGTTCCAAGACATAAAGAACAGCACCTCATCCTCCAACAGCATAATGAACCTTCTGGACTGTAACAAAAATTAGTTTACAATTCATTCTGCGTTCTTTCCTGACTCAGCTCAGGGCATTCACATATGCATCCACAAACAAAGGGAAGCACTGCACGAGTTTTGAAAGCCACAAGAAAACACTTTATTGGAACTAGTACAAATGTAATTCAGAAAGAAAAACTAATATATCCAGTTGTAGTAGTACAGAAATCAAAACAACACTTATCATTTACTAAATGAGATGATTTGCAGAATTCCAACAAGCTTTGATGCAGGCTTCTCTCTCTCTTTCTTCCTCCCCCTCCCTCTCTCTCTCTCTCTCCCCTTCCCACTCTCTCTTCCTCCCTCCCTTTCTCTTGCTCTCTTTCTCCCTCTCTCTCATTCCCTCCCTGCCCCTCTCTCTCTTTCCCCCTCCCTCCCCCCCTCTTTCTCCCTCTCCCTCCCCCTCCCTACCTCTCTCTCTCTCTCGCTCGACATACTCTAATTCTTTCAACATACTTGTCCCTGTCTTCTCCAACTCTCAGCATAAGCACCCTTCGTGACCTATCCTAGGACAAAGCACATTGCACACAGAAAGTTCTCCTTTTTAATACCCCTTAAGGTTCCTTCAAAGCATAACATGATTATCTCTGCAGTACTTTGCCATGCATTTGGTACCTGCACCTGCAGAATGATCTCACCTGCCCCAGACAAACATGCTGTTCGCCATTACCCACTATTATGGCTGAGGATTTGTACTTCCTTGACTTTCTCAAAACATTGCTGTGGGCAGGTTCTCTTCTACTTTCTCAAAATAATCTCATTCCAAGCTAACATCATTTTGTCCTCAAACTTTATTTTGGCATGAAACAAGGAGGAATCATAATTAACTCTTTCCTTACATGAAAAATGAAATTTTTCAGCCCTTTCTTCATTTCATATTTTCAGTTCTTGCAGAAATTTCCCTTTTTTTAAACTCGAGTCTCCTCCAATTTACAGCAATCCATTCTTAGTTGTCTCGTTACCATCTTACAACACCATTTATTTTGCAATGTACCTTCCACCATCTGCTTTTTCTGCACATGCAAGCATGATGATTCACCATTCTGCTGAAAGGCTATCAAGCAGTTTCTCTCTTTACGGTCAATGCCTGTCCTCCAGAACATTTCCTGTTTTTTTAAAATCTATTGTATTTCTACACTTTGCATCTGATATGCAGTATTTGATTTAGTGTCCATTCCTCTTGGTCTAAAGCATAGTAGAAGAACAGAGATGAAGGATTCTGCTGGGAGACAGGTAGCGGAGCACTGTATGACTTTTGTAGAACATCACATAAGCAGTGTGAGATTCAGTGAGAATGCTGTAGCCCCAACTCTATCCTCACTGCAGGGTGAGATTGAATTTTCCAGAGACTGTTGACGTGACCATTTCTTCAATGTATTGAGCTCCTCCCAGGTTGGAACTGAAGGTATCAGCAACCTTTCATAGTTTCCAAGCACTATTGAATAAATGTGAGTCTACTCTACTCTGAGAGATCTACTGTATATGTAGTTTACATTTGCTAGCAAACTGCAAATAGAAAATGCACACATGCCCATGTGAGTTTTCCAGGCTGCACAGCACCATTGACTGTGAACTGAGAGAAGATTTGTTACAAGAACAGAGTCCATTTAGTCAGTTTCCATCCGGTCAGTGATTATCTGCAGCAGGTGAGGAAGGTTGGTGCAATTTCACTGTTCTCCATGGTGGCATCTGACTGTACTGCAAGTGATTGATTAGAAAACATGGGCAGGCAATGACCACATGGCCTTTGAGTATATCCCACAAGCCTTGGTTGTCAAGGCGACAGGGTGAAACATTAGCAAACTCAAACTATAACTCTGCTGCCTGGACTACTCTAGGGCCTTTTTGCAGTACTCATCAGAGCAGACTGAAAAATTTGTTGAAAATATTCCCACCTCACATTCATGGAAGTCAGCCTTTGACATCTAAGGGTAAGTGGGATTGGGAAAGGGACGATGGATAGAACGATGAAGCATGACTGATGTACTTCTGGCTGAACTATCCATGCTGTTTTAAACACACCTCAAGATTTCTTTCTCACTAGCAGTTCCTATTTCACCTTTCCTTTGTTTCCAGCCATCACATTGACTCATCATGAAGCCAAGATCGAAGTCAACATGTGGACAAAGTTCTAAACAGATTTTCCACCGGAAGATTGACAAGTACATTCGAACAGTCAGCCTGGTGCATTCTTTCGGTACCTGGCTTCTACACACGGTTGAATTGTCACCGTTGTATTGACAGGTTCTATACACCTGCCTGCATGTTGTGACATCCAGTGATGGAGCACATGTGTTAGAAGACTGCGGCCTTAGAGTCTGAGACATTGAGCACTACAGCACAGAAACACACTCTGTGGTCCATATAGTCCATAGTAAACTGTTATTTTGCCTTGTCCCGTGGACCATAGCTCTCCATACCCCTCCTATCTATGTACTTATCAAAACTTCCCTTAACCGTTGCAATCAAACCCACATCCCATACTTCCACTGGCAGCTTTTCCCACACTCACACTCCCTTCAGGTTCCCCTTTCACCTTTTATCCTTAATGACCTGGATGACCCTGATTGCCTGATTGAATTTTTTTGAGGATGTGACTAAACACATTAATGATTGAAGAGCAGTAGATGCAGTGCAAGGCTTTTGATAAAGTACCCCATGCAAGGCTTATTGAGAAAGTAAGGAGGCATGGGATCCAAGGGGACATTGCTTTGTGGATCCAGAACTGGCTTGCCCACAGAGGGCAAAGAGTGGTTGTAGATGGGTCACCTTCTGCATGGAGGTCGGTGAGCAGTGGAGAGCCTCAGGGACCTGTTCTGGGAGCCTTGCTCTTCGTGATTTTTATAAATGAGCTGGATGAGGAAGTGAAGGGATGGGTTAGTAAGTTTGCTGATGACACAAAGGTTGGAGGTCCTGTGGATAGTGTGGAGGGCTGTCAGAGGTTACAGTGAGACATTGATAGGATGCAAAACTGGGCTGAGAAGTAACAGGTGGAATTTAACCCAGGTAAGTGTGAAGTGGTTCATTTTGGTAGGTCAAATATGATGGTAGAATATAGTATTAATGGTAAGACTCTTGGCAGTGTGGAGGATCAGAGGGATCTTGGGGTCCGAGTCCATAGGACGCTCAAAGCAGCTGTGCAGGTTGACTGTGTGGCTAAAAAGGCATACAATGTATTGGCCTTCATTAATTGTGGAATTGAACTTAGGAGCCAAGAGGTAAAGTTGCAGCTATATAGGACCCTGGTCAGACCCCACTTGGAGTACTGTGCTCAGTTCCGGACATCTCACTACAGGAAGGATGTGGAAGCCATAGAAAGGGTGCAGAGGAGAATTACAAGGATGTTGCCTGGATTGGGGAGTGTGCCTTATGAAAACAGGTTGAGTGAAGTCGACCTTTTCTCCTTGGAGCAATGGAGGATGAGAGATAACCTGGTAGAGGTGTATAAGATGATGAGAGGCATTGATTGTGTGGATAGTCAGAACTTTTTCCCAGGGCTGAAACGGTTGCCACAAGAGGACACATGTTTAAGGTGCAAACACGAGGAAATCTGCAGATGCTGGAAATTCGAACAACACACACCAAATGCTGGTGGAACACAGCAGGCCAGGCAGTATCGATAGGGAGAAGCGCTGTCGACGTTTCGGGCTGAGACCCTTCATCAGGACTAACTGAAAGGAAAGATACTAAGAAATTTGAAAGTAGGAGGGGGAAATGTGAAATGATAGGAGAAGACCGGAGGGGGTGGGATGAAACTAAGAGCTGGAAGGTGATTGGCAAAAGGGATACAGAGCTGGAGAAGGGAAAGGATCATGGGACGGGAGGCCTAGGGAGAAAGAAAGGGGGAGGGGAGCACCAGAGGGAGATGGAGAATAGGCAAAGTGATGGGCAGAGGGAGAGAAAAAAACAAACAACTAAATATGTCAGGGACGGGGTAAGGAGGGGGAGGAAGGGCATTAACGGAAGTTAGAGAAGTCAATGTTCATGCCAATACCAAGCACACCTTTCCCTCCCCCCTCTTTCTGCTTTCTGCAGTGATCGCTCCCTACTCGATTCCCTTGTCCACTCGTCCCCCCCCATCCCTTCCCACCAATCTCCCTCCTGGCACTTATCCTTGTAAACGGTACAAGTACTACACCTGCCCTTACACTTCCTCCCTCATCACCATTCAGGGCCCCAGACAGTCCTTCCAGGTGAGGCGACACTTCTCCTGTGAGTCGGCTGGTGTGGTATACTGCATCCGGTGCTCCTGGTGTGGCCTTTTATATATTGGTGAGACCCAACGCAGACTGGGAGACCGTTTCGCTGAACACCTATGCTCTGTCCACCAGAGAAAGCGGGATCTCCCAGTGGCCACACATTTTAATTCCATGTCCCATTCCCATTCTGATATGTCTATCCATGGCCTCCTCTACTGTCAAGATGAAGCCACACTCAGGTTGGAGGAACAACATCTTATATACCGGCATGAACATTGACTTCTCTAACTTCCATTAATGCCCCTTCTCCCCTTCTTACCCCATCCCTGACATATTTAGTTGTTTGTTTTTTTCTCAATCTCTGCCCATTCTCCATCTCCCTCTGGTGCTCCCCTCCCCCTTTCTTTCTCCCTAGGCCTCCCGTCCCATGATCCTTTCCCTTCTCCAGCTCTGTATCACTTTTGCTAATCACCTTTCCAGCTGTTAGCTTCATTCCACCCCCTTCAGTCTTCTCCTATCATTTCACATTTCCCCCTCCCCCTCCTACTTTCAACTCTCATAGTATCTTCCCTTTCAGTTAGTCCTGAAGAAGGGTCTCAGCCTGAAACGTCGACAGTGCTTTTCCCTATGGATGCTGCCTGGCCTGCTGTGTTCCACCAGCATTTTGTACATGTTTAACGTGCTGGGGAGTGGGTACAGAGGAGATGTCAGGGGTAAGATTTCTTTTCAGAGAGTGGTGAGTGCATGGAATGGGCTGCTGGCAACGGTGGTGGAGGTGGATATGATAGGGTCTTTTAAGAGACTTTTGGATAGGTACATGGAGCTTAGAAAAATAGAGGGCTATGGGTAAGCCTAGTAACTTCTAAGGTAGGGACATGTTCGGCACAACTTTGTGGGTTGAAGGGCCTGTATTGTGCTGTAGGTTTTCTATGTTTCTATGACCCTAGGTATTATCCATACAAAAGGGATAGGTTACACCTGAACTTGAGGGGGAACCAATATCCTTGCAGGCAGGTTTGTTGGGGAGGTTTTAAACTAATTTGGCAGGGGGATGGAGTGAAAGGGCTGAGGAGGGGAAACTTGTAGTGAGACTGTCAGGAAGAACAGACAGATGATCGGGCAAAATTGCAGTCAGTGGGATGAGTTTCAGCATAACGGGGACAAAATCAAAAAGGGTAATAAGTACAGGACAGAAGGTGTTATACTTGAATGCACACAGCACACGGGATAAGGTAGATGATCTTATAATGCATTTAGAGGTTCTCAGGTGTGATGTTGTGGACATCACTGACTTGTGGCTGGAAGAAAATTATAGTTGGGAGCTTAACATACAAGGATACACATTGTATCAAAAGAACAAACAGGTAGGCAAAGGTGGTGGTATGGCTCTGTTGGCTAAAAATGAAATTGAATCCTTACAGAGAAGTGAAATAGAAGAATCTTTGTGGGTAGAGTTAAGAAATTGCGAGGGTAAAAAGACACTGATGGAAATTATGTACAGGCCTCTGAATAGTAGCCAGGATGTGGGCTGCATATTACAATGGGAGATAAGGTATGTCAGAAGGGCAATGTTACAATAGTAATGGGAGATTTCAGTATGCAAGAAGTTTGGGAAACTCAGGTGCTGGATTCCAAGAGAGGGAATTTGTTGAATGCCTACTTGATGGCTTTTTAGATCAGCTTGCAGCTGAGCCCACAAAAATGATAATTCTGGATTGGTTGTTGTGTAATGAATTGGATTTGATCAGGGAGCTTAGGGTAAACAAACTGTCTAGGAGCAGTGATCATAGTATGATAGAATTCACCCTGAAATTTGAAAGGGAGATGCTAAAGTGAAATTTATCAGTGTTACAGTGGAATAAAAGGAATTAGAGAAGCATAACAGAGGAGCTAGCCAAAGCTGATAGGAAAAGGACATTAACAGGGATGATGGCAGAATAGACGGTTGGAGAGGTAGTAATGGGGGGCAAGGAAATGACAGACGAACTGAGTATACACTTTGCATCAGTCTTCACTGTGGAAGACACTAGCAGTGTGCCAGAGGTTCAAAGGTGTCAGGGGCAGAAGTGTGTGCAATTGGTCATACAAAGGAGAAGGTGCTTTGGAAGTTGAAAGCTCTGGAGGTTCTTAAGTCACCTGGACCAAATGGTCTACACCCCTGGGTTCTGAAAGAGATGGCTGAAGAGATTATTGAGCCTTTAGTAAAGATTAGTCAAGAATCAAATAATTCTGGCATGGTGCCAGAGGACTGGGAAATTGCAAATATCATACCACTCCAAGATAGCATCCCTGGGAGGCAGAAGAAAGGAAATCATAGGCTAGTTAGCTTGACTTCAGTGGTCGGGAAGCTGTTGGAGATGATTGTTATGGATGAAGTTTCATGGTAAGTGGAGGCACATGATAAAATAAGCCAAAGTCAGGATGGTTTCCTTAAGGAAGAATCGTACCTGACAAATCTGTTAGAATTCTTTAAACAAATTAAGTTAAACAAAGAAAAATTGGTGGATGTTTTGTACCTGGACTTTCAGAAGGCCTTTAACAATGTGCCACCCATGAGCCTACTTAACAAGTTAACAGCCCATGGTATTACAAGAAAGATACTAACATGGATAGCACATGGGCTAATTGGAAGGAAGGAAGGTATAGGAATAAAGGTAGCCTTTTCTGATTGGCTGCTGGTGATTTGTGGTGTTCCACAGGGATCAGTGTTGGGACCACTTCTTTTTACATGGTAAGTCAATCATTTGGATGACTGAATTGATGGTTTTGTGGCCAGGTTTGCAGATGATGAAAGATAGGTGGGGGTCAGGTAGCATTGAGGAAGCAGGGAGGCTGCAGAAAGACTTACAAACAAGAGAAAATCTGCCGATGCTAGAAATTCAAGACACATATGCAAAATGCTGAAGGAACTCAGCAGGCAGTGTCTGTGGAAAAGAATAGCTAGTCGAAAACTTGGGCTGAGATTTTCCTCTAGTCCTGATGTAGGGTCTGGGCTCAAAATGCTGACTGTTTATTCGTTTCCATGGAAGCTGTTTGGCCTGCTGAGTTCCTCCAGCATTTTGTGTGTGTTGCAGAAAGACTTTGACAGATTAGGAAAATGGGCAAAGAAGTGACAGATGGAAAAAGTGTTGGGAAGTATTCGGTCATGCACTTTGGTAGAAGAAATAAAAGTGTAGACTATTTTCTAAATAGGGAGAAGATTAAAAAAATCTGATGTCAAAGGGGCTTGGGAGTCCTCATGCAGGATTCCCTAAAGGTTAGCTTACAGGTTGAGTCTGTGGTGAGGAAGGCAAATGCATTTTGAGAGGATTATAATATAAAAGCAAGGATGAAGACTTTTAAGGCACTGCTGAGACCTCATTTGGAGTATTGTGAGTAGTTCTGGGCCCTTTATTGAAGAAAGGATGTGCTGACGTTAGAGGTGGTTCAAAGAAGATTCATGAGAATGATTCTAGGAATGAAAGGTTTATCATATGAGGAGCATTTGAAGACTCTGGGCCTGTACTCACTGGAATTTAGAAGAATGAGGGGGGATTTCTTTGATACCAATCAATTATTGAAAGGCCTATATGGCGAGGATGTGGAGAGGATACTTCCTATAGTGGGGAGTCTAGAACCAGAAGAATAGCCTCAGAACAGGGGGTCATTCACTTGGAATGGAGATGAGGAGGAACGTCTTTAGCCAGGTGGTGAATCTGTGGAATTTGTTGCTGCAAGCTGCTGTGGAGGCCTGGTCATTGAGTGAATTTAAGACAGAGGTCCATATGCTCCTGATTAGTCAGGGCACGAAAGGTTTTTGGTAGAAGGCAGGAGAACTTCTCTGCATCCTTTCAATCTTATTGATATCTTTTCTGTAGGTAGGTGACCAGAACTGTATGCAACAGGCCCCACCAACGTCTTATACAATTTGAACATTACATCCCATGTCCTGAGTTTGTTTAAAGGCTGAACATTCTCTACTTCTGATGTACAGTTATCAACTTGGAGCCTTAATATTTTGACAGATGCTGCTTGTTGAAATCTTTCCATTGTTTTTACATTGGTGTAAGGGCTGCTCTGAAATATCACCCATGTGCAAGGATGGAAATTACAGAGAACTGGATTAACAGATCAATAGGCAATCCAGACATGACATCTGACCCAGTGTGGGAACTCCCTCATCTCAAGACCACACTTATCATGACCAGAAACAACGCTAAACGATCCTGCTGAGACTTCTTAAAATTCATGTCCTTTAATTACTTAATTATCCCGAATGAAAGGCAGTACAGTGGTTTCTAATTAACTGGGACATATCAGGACAAATAAGCAGCTTCCACAATTTGCCAAAGTTTTATGAAAATAGTTGAAAAGGCATAAAAAAGACAAAAGCATAGTCATCTAGTGCAGATAATGAACTATCTTCATGCAATGCTGTTGACAATTGTATCTTCCAAGTCTTCATTTGTATTGTAACATTCAAGATGATTTTGATACCTTCAAATTATTTGTAGTTCCTAGCTTTTTGAAGTAATGGAATTGTTTCATTTTCACTCCTGGCCTCTTCTGGCATCTCCAAGCCTGAATGCTTGAAATTGCAGTGAGCAAAACAGTTGTGAATTGTTTTACTGCTTATTTTTCATGAATTATCAGTGACAAGTATCACTGCTTTTTGAACACAAACACACACAACTGTGCTATTTAAAACCTGTTTGCTCTAAGCACAGAGTAGTGCCTAAATGCCATGCAAGTGCACGTGACTGACACCAGTTCGAAGCTGTTTGGCAACTGTGTCCTGTCCCAATTAAGTGACATAGTGTCTCAAATAAATGAAAGGAATCCAGGCTATTTTCTTGATTAATTTTTGTCCTTTAAGAGTTGACCCAAATAAACAGCTGCCCTAATTAACCGATGGCCCAATTAAATGAAACCCACTGTATATGTTACTTCTGAAATGCTGAAAGCCTACCTAAACGGATCACTTTCAAAGCAATGCAGCTGCAGCTCTTCTTTGTTGATTTGTCCTGGAAAGCTGTAAGCTCAGCTCAAATAGGTTGGTTGTGAGTCACTGTGTTACCTCGGGCCAGATCAAAATTATTCGAAAGGTCTTTGACTTGAAAAGTTAATTCAGTCTGTCTGCATCTCTCTCTCTCTCTTTTTCTTCCCCTCCTCTCTCTCCATCTTTCTTTCTTTCTCCTCTCCCCCTCTCTATCTCTCCCTCTCTCTCTCTTCTCCCCTCTCTCCTTTCCTTTCTCTGTCTCTCCTATCCCCCTTTTCCCTCCCTCCCTCCCCCTCTCTCCTCTCCTTGTCTCTCTCCTCTCCCCTCTCTCTCTCACTCTCTCTTCTTTCCCCCTCCTCTCTGTCTTTCTTTCTCTCTCCTCTCCCCTTTCTCCCTCCACCCCTCTCTCTTCTCCCTCCATCTCTCTCCCCCTCTTCTCCTCTCTCTTTCCACACACATGTGCAACTTGCCCCACTGAGTATTCCCAGTATTTTCAATGTTTCCTTCATTTATTTGCATAACTATTGCAAAATTCAGCAGATTGAATCAAATATCAAAATGTATGATCAGAAGAGCAAAGATGGCTGCCATTACTTGAATGGTGCTAATAAATCGTAGAAAGTTCTTATTAAAACTACGTGGCAGCTTTTATTTATGATTATGACAGAATTAATCATCAATTTTTCTGGGATCAAGTATCAGGAAATTCCAAGCTGAGATAATGATTTGAGAAACAGAATTCTCAATTGCACAAAAGCAGACGGGAGTAATGATTTTTACTATTTATCAAGTGAGTATAATCCGCCACATGAACTATTAATTTCTTATAAATAATAAATTTGAAATATAAATGGTGTATAATCTCCAGAATGTTCCTCCTGTACTATGATGTGTGCCCCCCAGTGGTGGAGCTGGGAATATCAAAGGAGAGAGAATAATGAGGACATGCTGGGTCGGTGAGAATCAGCCAGTGAGACCCATGGCTGGTGATGGGGCACAATTTTAACTCCAGCTTGGAATGTGCCTCAGTAAGCAATATGCTCATCTGGTCACATTTGCTCAACCTTAACAGCTTCATGCTTCTTGATAACCGCAGGGTAGAAACATTGGGGCAGTGTTGCCCATCCATTGGAGATGCGCTGGTTGGGAGACATGGTTAAACCTGCCTGGGAAATGGTACATGCTGAATGGAGAAGATGGGAGGAAGTCTGTCATCAAGGTGGAAGGGAGGTGAGGATTCCTTTCGGGGAGTAATGTGGGTTTGGCCAGAATGAAAATTATCGCTGCTCCTCCTGGGCTAGAAGGGAAATTAAAGAACAAACAACTTATCTAGTCCTGTCTCATTGTTGAGGTCTATTTGCCCAAATTAGGAAAGGACTCCGGCTGCTTCAGGATTCAATGACAGCATCGGTGTCCAACATACACATTTAAAGAAGCTTTCTCTTGCCAAGGAGTGCAGGGGTGGTGGCAGGTGACCAGATCAGGATAGAAATGGCGAATCTATTGTGGTGAAACCGACCCCATCCTTCTCTGCTTTGGCCTGTTTTCTGCAAAACAGACAGAGTTAAAATGAAGCCCTTTGAGCAGAGGCTCTGGTGAGAAGCAGCACTTGCACTCACCGATTCACTGCATCCCAATAATTCCTTCCAAAATGTATTTTACTTCTTGTTTTCAGTGCAGACTTTGTTTTAATTAAGTATTGTTTTGGGAGCATTTTGCATTAGTAAAAGGACCTTGAACATACTGACTCAGGTCTCATGGAGTTAATATCAATTCATTTTGTTGTTATATCCCTAAGCAGAGATGTTGAATTTCTATGCAATGCTATATTACACGAGGATAAAAGGAACAAAGAGGTGAAGGACAGCAACGGCACAGTGTCTTAATCAGATGCAGATGAGCTGGAGAGCATCAGAGCATCAAATCCCTGCTCTATAGTATTGTACATTTTTCAGTCAGCTACAGGAATGGCTGAGATAGATTTGGGGCTTTATTGAAAGATCATATGGGATGACTGCAAAATCCCATTACTTGTTGATTAAGTATTGATCCCCTCAGTATTAACAAGATAGCTAATGTGGACTGACCCCTGAGACCAGTGGTTGGGAAAAAGGCAATTTACTAAAATAGGCAGGGAGATGAATAGAGGGCGGCTGGAGCTGTTGTGGCTCCAAGCTCGGTTAAAATGTCACACTCAGTACTGCAGATCAATGCTCACTTTATTTCCCTGAAACCATCTTATTACCATCATGATGCTGCCTCCTTTGATGGTTTTTAATGACCCTCTGATCCACGTGCTCCACACAGACAGTGGTCTCAACTCAGAGAAGGCAAAGCTTTTTTTATGATGGAGTGCTTGAAAACGTGACACTGCCAGAGTAAGTGCAGCTCTGAGGCACACTGGGTCAGGGTGGTGCTACTCTGCTCCTTCCCTCTGTATAATTACCCGAGGAGCTCGAGTACCACAGAACACAGCCTCAACATTCCTGTTCCTTGCTTTCCCCTAATATAGTTCTAAAAGGGGAAAATAAGTTAATCCTTTGTGGATTTGTTTCCAGTAAAGAGCTAGCATGAATAAATTGAACAATGAAATAAAGAGACCATGCAGTGCTAGCTAGATTATAAAAGCAGTTTTCTTTTTTTTTCTCTGCAATAAAGCAAACAGTTACTCTATAATTAATGTAAAGCTTCCCACAGTTTACTGATTAGCCCGTGATAACTAATTTGTTGGATCTATATATTTTTTCTCAGGAAAAGTCTTCCTTGAGCACTGATTATACATACAGAGATTTTGATCAGGGCTGTAAGGACAAAGCCAGTATGAATTCATCAGGAGTAGTTTGCATATTAACAAATAGTGTGGCTGACAGAGCTACCTGGGTCCCAAGGGTTAATCTAAAAGACTGTTGTAAGTCAAGAATGGGTGGCACGCAAGTCAATCTTATACAGGATGATATTGGTACTGAATAACATTGAAATTATAATCAGGACGTAAAAGGAAATTACTGAAAAATGGCAAAGAAGGTATATAATTAGTAACATAGCTCCATGGTTAATGCTGTGGTATCAGATTCTTTTATATATTTATTACATAGAAATTTGCTTTAGAAAACTGCCTGCCTCGTTCCGGTTAGTCCGAGAGGACAAATGCTCCTTTCAGGTTTCAGAGTCTCCACTTGCTAGTTGTTGCAAAACACAAACACTTAAGTTTATGGTCATGAGTTTATGGTCATTCAAGCTCCAGAATAATAATTGACTTCTTTACTTCTATCACATGAAACTCCAGATTTAAGCTTTGTTGAAACTCAGTTATAAATTTAGCACACATCGGCTGTAACAACTGTACAAATGGTGCTGCATTTTCATCTAGCTACATCTTGAATGAGGCACCAGAAACAGAGAGGCACCCTGCAGAGGCAGGTCATGCTTTAACTTTTAAGAATTCTTGAGTGAACAATAATGATGAAGTCAAATCTAGTCATTTTGATTATTCTATGCAGAAATATTGTAGTGGATTTCAAATGGTTTATGAATTTCAAAGAAGGATGAATGGGGAATATACTTCAGAATTCAGAGTCAGACCAACCCTACAGCATACTCTCATGTCCAACAGACAGAGTACATCTTCTTGCCTTTCACACAAAAAAACCTTCAAACTGATCATCAAATAACAAGGTGCCAAATAAATGTTGAAATTTTCTGAATAAATAAGACAAAGAAAAAGAATTATAATATATAGATTCTGTTTAAGAGTTTAATGTGAAAAAGTATATAAAGAGGTGCCTGGTCCTTAACTCGTTTAAGGTCAGACTTTGATATTGAGACTAAGAACTTTTTAATGAATGCATTGTACATTTTGACAAAATGCTTTTTGACAATATATTTCTATGTTTTAATATTCAGTTGAAGCTTTATAGTGAATCCATTTTTGTTATAGGCACAAGGTCTAATTTAATTGAAGTTATCCATGTGCAAGTATTAAAATGCTGTTAGACCTACATACACAGGACTCCCAAAGTGTGTGTTCTCTCCATGAAAATGAATGCATACAGATTTCTGACACTGCCCAAGTCCTAGCATCAGTAGTGACAGGGAGAACAATGGATATCAAAAATGGATGTAAATTACTTCCATCATTTCAGTGTGTTTGATAAATTTGCACCCTGTTCAACAGCTTTCCAGACTTGAAAAAAAATTCAAAAATGATAGCACCCACTTATTCAAACGCTAGAGGAGGAAAGAAAATTCTACTCTCTTTGGAATAAAGTGCTGTCAACTTCCCACAGTGGTAATATTCAAGAAAGAAAAAGCTTAGTATGTGGAATTAGAAAAGTGGTCTCACGCCTGATATTCAGTGGTATGTCACACTGAAGATTCTTTTCACTCAACACCTCTATATTACTACAACTGAAAACGATGTACTCTAAAATTCAACCCTTTACCCCAGCACATTGTCAATTAAAGCCAGATTGCCTTCCTTTCCCTCCACCATTGAATGCAAATGATTACAAATCAACTATTGATCATTTTTAATCAGTTTGTATGAGCAAAACATAGTTCCAGTTACTGCACTCATCTACCATGATAAGCAAAGAGAGCGACCACAATTCCTCTTCTTTTAAGCACTTACTGACAGCAAAAAAGACTAACATACGAGTAGTTCAGGATAAGACAGCATATCTGCATTTGGTTATTGTATATTTTTGTGGTTTAGACATTTGATATATTGCATTTTGCTTGAAGATCTAGTACATTTTAATCAGTGGTGCATTTATAACACAGATGTGTAGAGTTGAAAAGTGAAAAGGGTGCAAAGGAGGAGTCATTTAAAAACATAGTATGTTTGCTCTGATTCTCAAGCAGAGCTATGTATATCAGTTGTACATTAAATTAGTGAGGGATTGTTTACCATTTATACTTGTGGCTAGTATTGTTATCATATAAATTAAGATTCAAAATAGTGGATGATTACATTTTCTTTGTACATATTTTCTAAAGAACGTTTTATTCCCCTTCTGTAACATTACCCAGCTCTGCCCCTGCCTCTTCTCTCCTGTTGCTGAAACACTGTTTGTATCTTTCTATTATAATGTGTTCCTGGATGCATTTACTACAGGTCTCTGTTAATTCGAGTTTTATCAAACACCACTACATGGACCCTAATAAATTCTGTCCAGTGATTCTTTCGATTATTGCTGTCTTGCATGGAGTTCCGGACCAGCCATGCATCAGATTTCAAATTCACAAACTGATTTTGGAATCCAGGTGAGAGCTAATGCCTCTTTATCCCCGTAAGTTTTTCCAGCTTTGCTACCTACTGACATGTTCACCTTCTTCAATTCTTGACTCTTGCACATTTCTGATTATAATCATTTCATTATTGGTACTGGTGCTTTAAGCTACATTGGTCCTGCATTATGTTTCTTCCCCTAATCTTGCCTTTCTCCATTTAAGAGAACCCTTAAAACTAGGGGTTTAATCATGGTTTTGGGCACAGCCTATTACCTCAGTGATGCTCAGTGCAACCCTCGTGAAATGTTCCTTGGAATGTTTTGCCACAGGGCCACCATGTAAAAGAAAATTGTTGATATATAATGCAGATGCTGGAATCTGGAAGAATAAACAATTTGCTTGAGGAACTCAATAGGTCAGGCAGCATTTGTGGAGGGAAAGGAATTGTTGATGTTATAGACAATAGACAATAGGTGCAGAAGTAGACCATTCAGCCCTTCGAGCCTGCACTGCCATTCTGAGATCATGGCTAATCATCCACTATCAATACCCAGTTCCTGCCTTGTCCCCATATCCCTTGATTCCCCTATCCATAAGATACCTATCTAGCTCCTTCTTGAAAGCATCCAGAGAATTGACCTCCACTGCCTTCCGAGGCAGTGCATTCCAGACCCCCACAACTCTCTGGGAGAAGAAGTTTTTCCTTAACTCTGTCCTAAATGATCTACCCCTTATTCTCAAACCATGCCCTCTGGTACTGGACTCTCCCAGCATCTGGAACATATTTCCTGCCTCTATCTTGTCCAATCCCTTAATAATCTTACATGTTGCTATCAGATCCCCCTTCAATCTCCTCAATTCCAGCGCGTACAAGCCCAGTTTCTCTAACTTCTCTGCATAAGACAGTCCGGACATCCCAGGAATTAACCTTGTGAATCTACGCTGCACTTCCTCTACAGCCAGGATGTCCTTCCTTAACCCTGGAGACCAAAACTGTACACAATACTCCAGGTGTGGCCTCACCAGGGCCCTGTACAAATGCAAAAGGATTTCCTTGCTCTTGTACTCAATTCCCTTTGTAATAAAGGCCAACACTCCATTAGCCTTCTTCACTGCCTGCTGCATTTGCTCATTCAGCTTCAGTGACTGATGAACACGGACTCCTAGATCTCTTTGTATTTCTCCCTTACCTAACTCTACACCATTCAGATAATAATCTGCCTTCCTGTTCTTACTCCCAAAGTGGTTAACCTCACACTTATTCACATTAAATGTCATCTGCCAAGTATCTGCCCATTCACTCAGCCTATCCAAATCACCCTGAATTCTCCTAACATCCTCATCACATGTCACACTGCCACCCAGCTTAGAATCATCAGCAAACTTGGTGATGTTATTCTCAATGCCTTCATCTAAATAGTTGATGTAAATCGTAAACAGCTGTGATCCCAATACCAAGCCCTGTGGCACCCCACTAGTCACCACCTGCCATTCTGAGAAACACCAATTCACCATTACCCTTTGTTTCCTATCTGCCAACCAGTTTTCTATCCATGTCAATATCTTTCCCCCAATGCCATGAGCTCTGATTTTACCCACCAATCTCCTATGTGGGACCTTATCAAATGTCTTCTGAAAATCGAGGTACACTACATTCACTGGATCTCCCTTGTCTACTACCTGGTTACATCCTCGAAAAACTCCAATAAATTAGTCAAGCATGATTTGCCCTTGGTAAATCTATGCTGGCTTGGCCCAATCCTATCACTGCTATCTAGATATGCCACTATTTCATCTTTAATAATGGACTCTAGCATCTTCCCCACTACTGATGTTAGGCTGACAGGACAATAGTTCTCTGTTTTCTCCCTCCCTCCTTTCTTAAAAAGTGGGATAACATTAGCCATTCTCCAATCCTCAGGAACTGATCCTGAATCTAAGGAACATTAAAAATGATTACCAATGCATCCGCAATTTCCAGATCCACCTCCTTTAGTACCCTAGGATGCAGATCATCTGGACCTGGGGATTTGTCAGCCTTCAGTCCCATCAGACTACTCATCACCGTTTCCTTCCTAATGTCAATCTGTTTCATTTCCTCTGTTACCCTATGTCTTTGGCCCATCCATACATCTGGGAGGATGCTTGTGTCTTCCCTAGTGAAGACAGATCTAAAGTACTTATTAAATTCTTCTGCCATTTCTCTGTTTCCCATAACAATTTCACCCAATTCATTTTTCAAGGGCCCAACATTGTTCTTAACTATCTTCTTTTTCTTCACATACCTAAAAAAGCTTTTGCTATCCTCCTTTATATTCCTGGCTAGCTTGCATTCATACCTCATTTTTTCTCCTCATATTGCCTTTTTAGTTAATTTCTGTTGTTCCTTAAAAATTTCCCAATCATCTGTCCTTAGGTGTCCTCCACTCACCTTAGCTCTGTCATATTTCCTTTTTTTAATGCTATGCAATCTCTGACTTCTTTTGTCAACCACTGTGGCCACTTTCCCCCCTTTGAATCCTTCCTTCTCTGGGGGATGAACTGATTTTGCACCTTGTGCATTTTTCCCAAGAATACCTGCCATTGCTGTTCCACTGTCTTTTCTGCTAGGATATCTATCCAGTTAACTTTGGCCAGCTCCTCCCTCATGGCTCCATAGTCTCCCCTGTTCAACTGCAACACTGACACCACTGATCTGCCCTTACCCTTCTCAAATTGCAGATAAAAACTTATCATATTATGATCACTACCTCCTAATGGCTCCTTTACTTCAAGATCACTTATCAAATCCTGTTCATCACACAACACTAAATCCAGAATAGTCTTGTCCCTGGTCGGCTCTCGTACAAGCTGTTCCAAGAATGCATCCCTTAGGCACTCTACAAACTCCCTATCCTGGGGTCCAGCACCAACCTGATTCTCCCAGTTCACCTGCATGTTGAAATCCCCCATAACTACTGCGACATTACCTTTGCCACATGCCAATGTTAACTCCCTATTCAACTTGCACCCAATATCCATGCTACAGTTTGGTGGCCTGTAGACAACACCCATTAGGGTCTTTTTGCCCTTACTGTTCCTCAGTTCTATCCACACAGACTCTACTTCTCCTGATCTTATGTCCCCCCTTGCAAAGGACTGAATCTCATTCCTCACCAACAGGGCCCCCCACCTCCTCTGCCCACATTTCTGTCCCTATGATATAACGTATACCCTTGTACATTCATTTCCCAGGTCTGATCTCCCTGCAGCCATGTCTCCGTTATCCCAACAACATCATAGTTACCCATTCACACCTGAGCTTTAAGCTCATCCGCCTTATTTCTGACACTTCTTGCATTCAGATACAGAATTTTTAGCCCATTTCTCCTCTCTCTGTTTAAATCGCTGCCTATTGTGCTTAACCCAGCTCCCCGAACTCCCATCGGGCTATACGCCCCTAGAATTTTGTTGTCCTTCCTAAACTTACTTATTCTTTCTGCACATTTAACTTGTTGTCCAGGACAACATCCTGCATTTCCGAATTTCTTAGGATGGAACAATCCTGCATTTCAGAATATTTGGTTTAGGGAGATAAACCTGCTAACAAGCAGTGTTGTAAAGGTCTACTTGTTTCAGAGTGTTTCTATTGAGGAAAGATTGAGCAGTATGTACTCTCTGAAATTCAGGAGAATAAGAGGTGATCTTACTGAACTGAGAGGACCTGGCAAGGTTTAATGTTATGAAAATAACTCTAAGTGGTGGAATCCAGCATGGGGGGCATGGTCTCTTGAGAAGGGTTTGCCTACTTGATACTGATAAAAAGATTTCTTCTCTTATTGAGTTATAACTCTTAAATTTTCTGTTCATTAAATATACTCAAGGATAAAATATTCTTATTTTTGTGTCATAAAGTTATGGGGATGAGACAAGAAAATGGAGTTGAGGCCAAAGATCAAACAATAATGATCTCATTGAATGGAGGAAAAAACCTGATGTTCCTTACCAACTTTTACCATTGGCTCTGCACTTTTCATTCAGGGTTGGCTGAATTTTCATATGTGAAGTTAGACATTAAAATATGTGTGAATAGATAATTAATTGGTATTTTCCTGATATTGCGGCCAAGGTCTTGAAGCTTATTGATTAGTTCAATAAGATTCTAGATCTTGTAGTAGTGGATATTGCTCAATCCATCATAGGTAAAGCCCTTTCTGCCATCTAGAAAAAACATTGTCACAGGAAAACAGCATCAGTCATCAGGGAGCTCAGCACCAAGCTCATGCTCTTTTCTCACTGTTGACATCAGGATGAGGGTACAGGAACCATAGGACTCACACCACCAGATTCAGGAACAGTTGTTACTCCTCAACCATTAGGCTCTTGAACCAAACATTTAACTTCATTTGCCCCATCACTGAAATGTTCTCACAACCTGTGGACTCACTTTCAATGACTCTTCATCTCTTGTGCTTGATCTTGATTGCTTATTTATTTATTATTATCATCATTATTTCTTTATTTTTGTATTTGCACAAAATAAATTTGTCTTTTGTACACTATTTGTACACCCATTTGGTGTGAGTCTTTCATTGATTATATTATGGTTATTTGGTTTATTGAAAATGCCCACAAGGAAGTGAATCTCAGGGTTATATATGGTGACATATACAGTGGTATGCAAAATTTTGGGCACCCCAGTCAAAATTTCTGTTACTGTGAATAGTTAAATGAGTAGAAGATGAACTGATCTCCAAAAGTCATAAAGTTAAAGATGAAACTTTCTTTTCAACTTTTTAAGCAAGATTAGTGTATTATTTTTGTTTTGTACAATTTTAGAGTGGAAAAAAAGGAAAGGAGCACCATGCAAAAGTTTGGGCACCCCAAGAGATTTGAACTCTCAGATAACTTTTAGCAAGGTCTCAGAAGTTAATTAGCTTGTTAGGGCTATGGCTTGTTCACAGTCATCATTAGGTAAGGCCAGGTGATGCAAATTTCAAAGCTTTATAACTACTCCTCAAACTCCTCCAACCTTGTCCCAACAATCAGCAGCCATGGGCTCTTCTAAGCAGCTGCCTAGCACTCCGAAAATTAAAATAAATGATGCCCACAAAGCAGTAGAAGGCTATAAGAAGATAGCAAAGTATTTTCAGGTAGCTGTTACCTCAGTTCATAATGTAATTAAGAAATGGCAGTTAACAGGAACGGTGGAGGTCAAGTTGAGGTCTGGAAGACCAAGAAAACTTTTCAAGAGAACTGCTGGTAGGATTGCTAGAAAGGCAAATCAAAACACCCATTTGACTGCAAAAGACCTTCAGGAAGATCTAGCAGACCCTGAAGTGGTGGTGCACTGTTCTACTGTATAGCGACACCTGTGTAAATATGACTTTCATGGAAGAGTCATCAGAAGAAAACCTTTCCCGTGTCTTCACTATAAAATTCAGCATCATAAGTTTGCAAAGGAACAATTAAACAAGCCTGATGCATTTTGGAAACAAGTCCTGTAGACTGATAAAGTTAAAATAGAACTTTTTGGCCACATGAGCTAAGGTATGTTTGGAGAAAAAAGGGTGCGGAACTTTATGAAAAGAGAACCTCTCCAACTGTTAAGCATGGGGGTGAATCGATCATACTTTGGGCTTGTGTTGCAGCCAGTGGCACTGGGAACATTTCACTGGTAAAAGGAAGAATTAATTCAATTAAATACCAGCAAATTCCAGAAGCAAGCATCACACTGTCTGTAAAGAAGTTGAAGATGAAAAGAGGATGGCTTCTACAACAGGATAATGATCCTAAACACACCTCAAAATCCACAATGGACTACATCAAGAGGTGCAAGCTAAAGTTTTGCCACGGCCCTCACAGTCCCCCAACCTAAACATTATTGAAAATCTGTGGATAGACCTCAAAAGGGCCACATGCAAGACGGCCCAAGAATCTCACAGAACTAGAAGCCATTTGCAAGGAAGAATAGGTGAAAATCCCCCAAACAAGAATTGAAAGACTCTTAGCTGGCTACAGAAAGCATTTACAAGCAGTGATACTTGTGAAAGGGGGTGTTACTAAATACTGATCATGCAGGGTGCCCCAACTTTTGCTTCAGGCCCTTTTCCTTTTTTGTTATTTTGAAACTGTAAAAGATAGAATTTAAAAAAGTAATCTTGCTTAAAATATTAAAGAAATGTGTCATCTTTAATTTTATGTCTTTTGGAAGTCAGGTCATCTTTTACTCACTTAGCTATTCACAGTAAAATAATTCTGACCAGGGGTGCCCAAACTTTTGCATGTCACTGCTTGTACATTGATAATAAATTTATTTTGAACTTTGATATTATTGATGAACAAGGAGGACGCTTGTTCTTACCAATAATAAAATGTTAATTGTTGTTGAGAAGATTATTTCTCAGCTTTAATTTTAAAGCTAAAAAATGCATTTTGCATTTAATACACAGCTTTAATGCAGTCATTGTGAATTCATCCCCCTTGCTGAACTATGCATGTCATGTTTTGTTTTCTGATTTCTGACATTGTCAATTCCCTTAAGTTCATTCTTCACCTTTACCAAATACTTCAATTTGCACATGACCCTTTTAACTTTCAAAGGAACCCAAAACCACTTTTCAACATATAACATGATAAATATAATTTAACTTTATGAGAATGATAATTCCATATAACAATACTACTGATTTCCTGTAATGTAGCAGAAAGATGTATCTTCACAAGTTTGGGATAGTCCAAGTGAATTAAGCACTTATGATGCAATGTTACAGTTGCAATGCTTATCTATTTAATTATTATGTCCAAACATGCCCTTCTCTATCTTCATTGAAACTTGTCAGCAGTCAGTAACCTACTGTGACATCCCCTTCTAATATCACTCTTTTCTTTAGTTTGCTATTTGTGTAATGATCATGTGTCAAGCATTATTTACTCTTTCCGTTTCCTCACATCCATTTCTCCAATGATGATTTCTTATGTTTGCTTTCTTTCAGCTGAGCATTCACAGCTACAAAGGTATGAAGCATTCTATTGAAATAACTCTTTAAATTCTGCGGGATCTTAACAGGACAGATGTGAGAGAATATTTCCTCTTGTGGGCCAATCTAGAATTAGAAGTCACTATTTAAAATCATGGTCACACACTGAATATTTTTTCTATCTCAGAGAATACTGAAACTTTGGCACTTCCTTCCTCAAAAGGTGCTGGTAGCAAATCATTATTTTGAAGACAGGGATTGAAAGGGCAGATTGGAAATTGCACTCAAATTAGCCATGATCATATTCAATACTGGAGCAGATCTGAGTATCTGAATGGACGACTCTTGACCTTGCTTGATGTCCATGACTAAGTTACTTTCTCGTTCTTCAACAACAGATTTGGTCCATCTGCTTCTATCTACCTCAGCCCTCTAGGGCACACTCTGCACACTTTAATTCTTGACTTGCTTATCTCCCATCCTACCTTCATTCACTCTAGATGTTTAATATGGTTGCTGTTTTTATTGATACTGGCTAGAAAAAGTAAATAGGCAATTTTTCCGATCTGTCATTTAAAAGCTTTCATCATTACAAGGTTTCACTGTGTATACACAACATTCACAGTTATTAGCAAAATCAGAATGAGAAAGACTCTGATAATTTTTCTGCATTTGTTCAGTGTTTATTGTAAAATATTTGGAACTTTTTTCAAGGAGTGAGAGAAGTCAAATCTTTAAATACTTTCAACACATAGGTAGACAGATTCTCGATAAACAAAGGAGTGAAACATTACCAGGAGTTAGGAAGGTTTGCAGAGATGAGCTTACAAGCATATCAGCCATGGCTTACTGGTGGGGAGGGCTGAGTGACCTCCGCTTGCTCCTGATTCATGTGTGCCTTCACTCCCTACTCAACATGAACCATCTTCCCTTCAATCAGCCTGCCATGGAAAGATGGCAGGTGTTGTTTTAGCTAACAGCACCAAATCAGATCCCAGAATTTCTTCATCAGTAAAATTTTCTATATAGTAATTTTACCTGTTATTATCCACTGCACTTATATTCAGTAAGACCTCAAGGTCTGGTGAAGATGTGAATTTCCCAGGTATATGGAAGGCTGCTTTAAAGCATAAATCAAAATATAATTATACTAATAGCTGAAGTGGGAAATAATAATGTTTATTTGCAAGACCAGTTGGCAATAGTTTTAATAGGAAATCTGATAAACAGCCACTTAAAGAGATATTGCTTCACAATTCTACCTTCTATTTTAAACATTCATGAGTGAAATCCTGCTGTGCAGTTTTGTATGAACACTTCAAACACTTCAAGGCACTGCTATTAAATTCCTTTGTCAGCTTTTTATTACAAAGATTAAATAATTATTTTTTTTAATAGTGGAAACAAAGAAAGGAAGATAAGAAATGGACTAAGCAACACAGTTCTCCCCACCCACATACGCTCTGCCATACCGCTTCATATCTGAAATTCATTTTATTTGCCTTGCTTACATATTACAATACTCTTAATCTACCAAATTTTATCCAAAAAACACAAGGGATGCTGGAAATACTCAACATGTCAGGCGGCATTTGTGAAGAGAAGAAAGGAGTTAATTTTTCAGGCCAATGATCTATCACCAGAATAAAATAATGTGTTAAAGATATAAAAAATGTAGAATCCTTCCATTCCTTTTCCTTTTATTCATTGCTTCCTTTTGAAGGTATCTGAGATATTTACCACAAATAATACCTGCAGCAGGGAGTTTCATGTTCAAACAATCTAGGCACAAAAATTTCTTTATAATTCTCTATAGGATTCATAACTTCAGTGGAATGAAATTCAGAAATTGAGTTAAATGTGCATTCCTTACTACATTACTTACTTAGCACAATATGACAGATCTATTGTGCCATATTTCTACAGATGGACTTTTTGTCTTTCTTTCTACAACTGTAGATGCCCAAAGGTGAAAATGCTTTACACATTGTAATCTCTTAGCAATTCCGAAGGAACCAAATGGAATAGAGACATAATTGTCAAGAAATTCATTCCTGGTCAGTAGCAATATAGCAGTGCCAGCACAAAACACTCTCTGAACTTGTGGAGATAATTTTGGAGGCAGAATACATTGTGCTAACAGTATTATATAACTTACTTGATGCTATTGACTTAGGGGTGCAGAGGGGTGAAATTAGTGGTTGTTCCTGATTTAATTTTCTGTTACCAAAATTCCCAACCTGAAAACAAAACATGTGCAAATTACTTCTAAGCCAAGGTTCAAATGGTAACCTTTAAATTTGTACACCATGCAAGCAAAACGTTGTTATACAAATTTTACTCATGGTTAATTTAATTCATCTGCAAAATATCTTATAGATTTTCAAATGGATTATATTTAGTCAGTCAGCCAAGCACTGTACATTGAAAGATACTTTAAACATCATTTCTGAGTGGTAATTGCAGTTAATGTTGTATAACACCTCTTGCATTTGAGGTGGTACCTTCTGTTTGGCTGAATAAGGTAGATGTTTTAATGAATGAACAGAAGTATTATTTTATAAGCAGGTGCCAGGAATGATCATAGAGAGATAAAACAGAAAGCAAATCCTCAGCTTCTTCAGTCCATGAGGATTTATTTCAAATCTTTCCATTTTCTTCATGACCTACTGAGTATAATCACAATTTAGCACATTCTAATAAATGTTCATTGATATTAATTTTATAGGTCCTCCTTGAATACTGACATGTGCTATTCTCTGTATTACGTTTGAGTACCTCAGGCTGGTGTCAGTGCTAAGTACATCTGAAAATCAACTGACCTACAGAAATGTCTGTATCAGTTATATTGTTTCAGATCACATAAACTAATAGCAGTCATATGATATAGTCCTCATTGTCATGACAGACTTACCTAATCCCTCACAATTGTAAGATGCATGATGTCAATGTCAATCATTTCCTCCTATGAATTTGAAACACAGATAAATCTTCTTACCTTTCCTCTTTCAACATTTTCCTCTTTGGAATTAGAACTTACAGTTGCACATAATTCCATGATAAAAATCCTCTTATTAAATGTCAGCACTCAATACACCTGGCTGATTGTTTATTTTTCTCATCTGAAGACAATTATGTTAAGTACAGGTACGTGCTGTGATATTCAAGTGTAGAGTCAGATTTTGAATGGAGTTTCAGTATATGGGTTAAAGTTATCTATCTGGGATGAAGTGACTTGGCAGTTTATTGAGTAATGGATGTCTTTAGCTAGAAATTAAAACTAAATCATGCTGCTCAGGAAGCAAGCTTTTTTCATTTTTATAAGAATAGAAAACTTCCAAGAAAATGCTTTCTTCAGGGCATTGTTGTTCAAGTGTGAGAAAGCAAGGTGTCCTCTCCATATTACATCTTCTTCTGGAGTCACAGAATCGAAGCAGTATGGGCTACCGAGCCAGAGGCTGTCCTTTGAAACCGTTTTCTGATCAGTTCTACTATTTGCTCTTTTTCTCATGGCCCTGATAAGCTCTCTTTTTCATGAATTTATCTAGTTCCCCACTGAATGCTCTCATTGAATCCATTCCAGCCAAGCTTTCAGGCAGTGTATCTTGAGCCATAATAACATGCACTGTGTAGAAATAACTGTAAGACAAAAAAAAACACCTTATTATTTAGAGAAATTTGACTGCTGAAGTAGCATTAGGTTTCAATCTAGTGCTCAATGATTTTTTTATACACCCTACTGGAAATAAAGTACAGGTCATTTCAAGGTTACAAATACCCAACTCACAGACACCCCTATATATGAGGCCCTCCCATAATATTATTAAATCCAAAAGTTTGATGTACATTCATATGTTCATTCCTCTAAATGACAGAACTAGTTTCCTCTCTCTCTCTCTCTCCATATTTAGTAACTGTTTTCTCTAACCAGTCATAAGTGAACTTTTAATGCATTCATTACAGCACTTTCGAGGTATGGTTACATATAATATGTGTATATTCTGACTAATGGACAAAATTGATTTAAGAAGTTAGTAATTCCTTAATCTTAGGGATGTGCGTTTAAGAATTTACAGGGGTTGGTCCCTCTCTGGGCCCTCTTCTTGGATTAACAAACATGGTGTCTCACTGTTCAAATCTTTCTTTTTTTTTTCTTGGAGCAAGTGCATTCAGTCAAAGGTGTAACAGCCAAATATGTGGACTTCAAATTGCATCATGCCTGAAGAAATGAGGGTAGATTCTAGCAGGCCACAAAGCTCCAGAAGGACATCCTGGCTGTAGAGGAGGTGCAGCGTAGATTCACGAGGTTAATTCCTGGGATGTCCGGACTGTCTTACGCAGAGAGGTTAGAGAGACTGGGCTTGTACACGCTGGAATTAAGGAGATTGAGAGGGGATCTGATTGCAACATATAAGATTATTAAGGGATTGGACAAGATAGAGGCAGGAAATATGTTCCAGATGCTGGGAGAGTCCAGTACCAGAGGGCATGGTTTGAGAATAAGGGGTAGGTCATTTAGGACAGAGTAAAGGAAAAACTTCTTCTCCCAGAGAATTGTGGGGGTCTGGAATGCACTGCCTTGGAAGGTAGTGGAGGCCAATTCTCTGGATGCTTTCAAGAAGGAGCTAGATAGGTATCTTATGGATAGGGGAATCAAGGGATATGGGGTCAAGGCAGGAACCGGGTATTGATAGTAGTTGGTCAGCCATGATCTCAAAATGGCGGTGCAGGCTCGAAGGGCCAAATGGTCTACTTCTGCACCTATTGTCTATTGTCTATGCTGCTCAATTGCCCAAAAATCAAAATGGCTCCCATGATCCAGTAACCTATGTGAATATCAAAGAAATTCATTGTCTTTGTTCTTGGAGCAAATTGATTTCTTCTAGTCCACATGGAAATCAATGTTTCCCATGTTTCTGAATTTCTCTCTGTGTTTTAACAATCCAAACCCACAATATTTGACACCCTCCTATGTACAGGAAGATCTTGCTAATGACCACTAGATCACAAAGTAGAGTATTAAGTCTAAGCATGATAAAATGCACATGTGAGGACATCTGGGGACATGGGCTGTGGCTGAGGCAGAGTCAGGGTATGCTATGGATTTGTTGATAGATGTCCTCTGTGATGAGGAAAATGTGAGAATGGAGAATTGTGTCAAGATCTAAAGGCAGACTCCAGGAACTGGGAACACTCAGGCTCAACTTGAATAAGTGGCCTGGAGGTGGAAGTGATGTGATGGTGAGAGTACAAGTTCATTATGAAGCTCAAGGAGGGTGGAATTTCCTGTAGTACATTCAGTCAAGATGACACTGCGCTGTGATATTCGTCAAGGTCAGGTCTCAGACATGTTGTCTTTTAGGTTTGGAGGGATGGTTTTGGGGACAGTGTGGAAAGTTAGGGGTCAGGATAGGGTTTAGGGGCAGGGATGAGAAGGTGTTAGAGGTCAGATTGGAGCACTCAGTATCTGAAAGCCTTTGATCCCTTTGGGTGGATGTCAGGTCAGCAAGTGCTGTGAATGATTACCAGGAGGAGGAGGGCTGGCAACCTCCCAAGTTGGCACTGGACCCAGGTCAGCGGGTCCCGAGCTCTGTGGGGGCAGGAGGTATGAGGGTCAGTGACTACCCCCTTCCCCCAAACTGGTTGGCAACTTGGTGAGGAGTTTGAGCCCTGTAGTTTGGGTTCTGTCATCAGCGAGTCCTAACAAGTACTGAAGATCGAAGACCAAAGGTCAAAGACCAAAGTCACAGCCTTATGGTTGAAACCCTTGGTCTGTGAGTCTGTGAGTCCACTGGGAAAGTTGGATGCCCAATGTCTGGGAGTCTGGGAGTCCACTGGAGGCTGAAGACTGGGAGGTGGCCTGTTGTTATTTTTATTGCTCTGCTAAACACTCTGTGCATTCAGTGTTGTTGCCGGAATGCGTGGTGATATTTGTGAGCTGCCCACAGCACATCCTTAAGTTGTATTTTGTTAATGCAAACAGTGCATTTTAATGTATGTTTTGCTGTACATGTGTTAAATAAATCTGAACCTTGAATCCAAATATATTTCTGATTTTTATGTGCCCACCAGCTTTTCAAGAACTGAGCGACTAGACCTCTAAAATAAACAAGCAATTGCTAGGTGATTTTCCTAATACAATATCTGGCTTCTGACTTTCTCTTTTTAGGTAGCTAGTTTTGATTTAATGGTAATACCCCAGATATCGATGATCATGGAAAATACCAATGATAGTCCATTTGGATTCTAAGTGAAGGTTCTTCCTTTTTGGAGGTGTCACCCTATGCTCACCTCTTGCCTGGATTAAAACAGCTCCAAAAACACTTGAACTGCTTAACAGCATTTAGAATAAAACAGACTGTATTATTGGTACTCATAAACATGCCTGCTATGAGGCAAACAATTAGCTGTAATTAGCTGTCTTATGCCAATCAAGTTCAAGTTTATTGTCATGAAACCATACACATGTACACAGCTAAATGAAACACCGTTCCACTGGGAGTGATTGATACTGAAGACATAATCATTTGAGAAATTGTGAATGGAGTTGATAGATTAACGATGATCCCCACTTTAGACTTAGCATGAAAGAAAGTTCATTGGCGTGACACCAGAAAAGTACTCACATGAAGAAAGCTATAGCAATGTATTAGGCCCAATAATAATTAGCCACCAACAAGTTCTCATATTAATGCTGTTTTAACCATCAAAGATGATTACTCCTACCTCCCCTCTGGGATACAGCTATTTAGAATTTAGAATAAGTGAATAATGACATATGAGTAATCCTGATAAAACCCAAGTTGGATAATCAATTAGTACATTAACTTGTCAATATTTTGCTGATAACTGGAAGAAGTAATGTAAGACAATGACTGGCTGAATTTTTAAAGCTATTTTCAGTTTCATAGAACCCCAGTTATGAGGAACTAGCTTCAGCCACTTTACCTGACTGAAGACCTTGCTGATAAACCCATCATTTCTCTCTACTTACCGCCCCAGTGTTTGCAGAAAAGCTTCAATTTCCAAAGATGTTGGTATGCTCTCCTCTTGCCTGGATTAACACATTTGAACTGCTTAACAGAATTTAGAATAAAACAGTTGGCATTATCAGCAGCCTATTCACTATCCTAAATATACACTGTTCTATTACATCTACACTGTTGTCACATTGCACACCACCTACAAAATGTACTCCAGCAACATTCTTGAAAAGCACGCTACATTCCTGCAACACTGGAAGGACAAGGTAGTACCAGAATTACTACCTTGTCCTTCCAAATATTCAAAAGCATTAGAAAAACTTCATGTAGCCCTCTATGACACACACCGTCTTCAGTAGAAAATGAATTACAATCATTTATTATTCAAGCCTTGAATCTCCTCTTCCAACCATATGAGGAAATACCTTCTTGAGATGGAGTAGAATGATTCAAAATCAAGCTCATCACTAGTGACTCAAGAGCCAAACGGCATGAGCACAAAATAGTGACAAGGGCAGTTATGCCTACATCTTGCGAATTAATCAAAACAAAGCATACATATAATCATACCATTGACCACTCTTCTATGTTAATGTGCAATATAAATATGTAAATAACTACAGTTAAACAAATCATTTAACACTCTTGCTAACTTAAGTGCTATCAGAGCAACAGTCAATGACAATTTCCTTTTGCTGATCAGAAGAGTTTAATTGCTGGATTTACAGAAAGAGCGTCATTTAGAAAGGGGTTTTCCTAACAGGCTATATTCAAACCGAAGGAGTTGAGAATCATCTTAAATTGATATGAAAGAGAACTATGATGACTGAGAGACACGAGAGTACAAATGCTGGAATATGGAGAAACAAATAAGCTCTGGAGTGAATTCAGGGTCTTTGGGGATAAAGGACTTTTCAGCATTGGTTGGTTGAAATCGGAAGCATCAACAGTTCTTTTAGTCTCAGAGATACTGCTTGACCTGATGGGTTCCTTCAGCAGATTGTTTGTTATGATAATGACTGAACTAATTTAATGTACTTTAGATCTCTTTTTTTGTCATTCATCTCAACTTAAATGGAGGAGTATCTTAGCATATCAGGCTGTCATCAGTAGGATGGAATTATCATTTTGCTTGACACACCACTTGGTTTTGTTCTTCACGTGTTCGTTTTCTAAATGTACTTAGTATATTTAACTCATTGAAGATAGTTTGGTAACTAACTCTAATGAGTAGAAAAAATGTGCAAAGTACATACACCAGAAGTGAATAATCTTAACCATTGTATTTTACTTCACATTAATGAAATATTTTGAGTTTTGACATATATCCATAAAGTAAAATTTGTTCTGTGTGTCTCTGATCATTCATATTTAAAGATTTAACTCACAAGCATGGACCTCTGTGGATTTTGTTTGCTTCAGAATGATTTTGTGAAAAATTGTGAAGTGATATCTAAACAAAAATAGTTGAAAATATATTCATTACATTTATTCACGGATATTTCTGATTGCAAGCTAATTGAACCAACCTGATGAAACGTATCAAGAAAGATCCCAGCTAATTGCATCCATTTAAGGGAGCTGTTAGCATTATTGTTTGAACTAAATCAATCTGCAGTGACATAATCTGTTAATCGCCAGCAGATAATTATTGCTGCGATTTCAGTTCACACTGAAAGAATTGGTTGTTTTTGTAAAGAAATGCTTCAATGGGTTTTAGCTTAGAAAAGGTAGTTTAGTTTTACAATTTAAATATTTTGAAGTGAAGAACATCATGAGAAATGAAATGGTGTAATACAAAAGCTAATATCAGCCAATGCTGTTTACTAAAAATTAAGTTCAGTAAATTAAAACAAAAGTGATTTATTAATTAGAATAAATGGTATAAAAAGTGCATTGGATGCAGAATTTTTTAATATTTTTATTCAGTGCTGAATAACTTCTTGGTGTGGCAAGGGGGTAAAAGTTTACTATAGGTAGGTAGGAAATGTTGAGCTGAGTTTGCAATCAGATCAGCCCCTATCTTATTGAACGTCAGAATATTTTTGAGGGGGCTGTGTCCTATTAATGTGTATAACTTGTTTGTTTGTATGTATGCTAATATGCAATTCTGAATCGCTGGTTATGGGAGCTCTTTTAACATACTGCAGTGCCATACTGTAAGGTTACAGTTCTCTAGATAATATCAAAATTAAAATTACTTTCAAAAATTAAATATCTGAAATTAATTTATCAATGTGTTCTAAGGATCCATAATTCAAAAGGTTCTTTGTTTAGTGTAAATTGTAATATTATCATTTGAAATAGAATGTTAAGTAATACTTTCTAATGTTCTGGTAACTCAAAAGTATATTTTTCAAAAGAAAGCATAAGGAAATCTGCAGATGCTGGAAATTCAAGTAACACACACAAAATGCTGGTGGAACGCAGCAGGCCAGGCAGCATCTATAGGGAGAAGGACTGTCGACATTTTGGGCCGAGACCCTTCGTCAGGACTCCTGACGAACAGTCAACAGTGCTTCTCCCTATAGATGCTGCCTGGCCTGTTGCGTTCCTCCAGCATTTAGTATATTTTTCAAATGCTTCCATGTATACTCAGGAGGTGTTTTTTTCCCCAGATCTGTCATAGGCTGGTAACAAGCCGTATGAAATATATAATGAAGGTACGTTAACTCATGCACTAAATTTCTCTGTTAGTCATTACTCTCTAGGGCATTCTTCATGACCACACTGACCAATAATGCAGTTAATACTTAATGGCACTATATAATGTTATATTATTTCACAGCATTGTGTTCTGTGCTGACATCTGATCGCAGGACAGAAGCACGGTAACATCTGCTTCACTCTGGGTAATATTTTGTAGGAAACCACTATTCATCTGTACTCCACTGTTCAGACAGTACAGGTATCTTCCTGCTACACAGCTGGACTCGGCATTAAGTTCAGTAGTAGCCATGGAATTACTGATCTGTGGGTTCGTATGCAATTGGCACCCCATTCATTTGTGATTGGTGATTTTCATTATAAAGTTTAGTTTACCTAAGTTTTGGTTTAATTTTATTGACTTTATGTTATATTTATATTTAAATGACAGTGGTAAAAGAGTGCTTAACTAAGTTATTTTTTTTATTTTAAAACATTGTTATTTTTGTTAGTTCAGTTGAACTACTTTAGGTGTATCTCTATATAATAGATGATTAAAATGGTGAATTATGCTTTCGAGTGGAGCAAGCTGTCAAATCTCATCAAGGTGATGCTGGTTTGAGGGCCTAAGGTTTTGATACTCTTGGCCTGCTCCACCTAGTGTTACTTATTTGAATGCAAACCTTCAAACAGTGGTTATAGGACAAGGTCTATACACTTTATAACTTAATGCATACACATTTTAACTTAATGCACACATACAAACACTGATATCAGGTCAGGGTTTATGCAAGGTATTACACCATTTCATAGACATTGTATGCACAAGCACTGATGGTAAGCAAAGTTTGTCCTGGTTTCTTGTTTCACTGACATATACTTTGTTGGTACAGGGCATATAATTGATTTTAGTCTAGGAAATGTAAACCTACAAACACTGATTTTCATCATATCGTCATATCATCACTTCTCTAAAAACATTTTCCCTTCAGTGCTAGTTACGTGTTCTTCTTTGGCCAGGTGAACATTTCTGTGGAGTACCACACATATATATTTTGTTTAAAAAACATAGCAGAAGCTTCTTATCAGAGAATATTATGTTAAACGAAAGGTGAAGCATTCTGTCAGTCAGTTAGGTCATTTGGAATTCTTCTTTTGTTTTGATAGGCCAACGCACAGTCCATGCATTCAGACCAAGGTCACATCATACATGAGCCAGGACCTTCAGCGACATGTGGCTGAATTACACCACACAGCAAACTGTTTTATATCCTGTCCATCAACAATAGCTTTGCCTATTACTCTGATTGATAATTGAGGACAATTTGCACAATATTGCAATTAAAAAACAGATGAAATATGCATCGCCTGTGGAGCTTTTACTGGAATGAAAACTTATCCTCATATTATTGCACTCACATTATTCTGTGGATTTATTTTTTTCTTAAAAATATTCTTCATTTCATAACTTTACTGGGGTAAGTGTGAAAAAAGTCTACCAAGGTATAAGCTGAATATATTTTAAGAATGAAATGGTGCATGTAACAATCGACATAATAAATTTATTTTCCTCTTTAAAATTAAGACAAGCAAACAAGAATACATTTTGAAAAATGATTAATCATTTTACATGATGTGATATATACAAAAACCTGTTATTCATTATTTAAGGCTTCCGATTTTGGTACACACCTGTACATAAAGTGCATTGTGAATATTCACAATGCTTCCCGAATATTCCAGTAGTTCATTTACAGTAAAATACAAAGTTGAAATTTCTTGTACACTGGATAAGCTCTAAAGTAGAGGAAGCAATGTTCTTTTTAAAAAACTGATGGTGGCATTATGTAAATAGGAGATGTAATATTCTGCTCGTTCTCATGTATATACTGTGGTAGCAATGTCAAGTGACAGTGTTTTCTGTGATGTTCAAAATGTTATTAAAAATTTAGTTGCCCTTAAGTCACCATAATACTATGGTAAGCACTGTTTTATTGCTGCTCCTCATTGTTTTTAAGCAACATGATGACCGAGCTTGCACTAGTCAGCCAGATTAATATACAGAGCATTGTCTTCACTAACTAGTATACTGATTCTGGCAACAGGGGTTCCTTGTCAGTTTACACCAACCCACTATTTTCCTTTGTCATGTATGCCAACCCTTTTTGATGTCAGGAGTAATGTGTTTCTAAAAAGTTTAAAAGTTTAATTTCCCTTTGTATAATAAATGTTTTATCACAACTATATCGTGCCATCAAATCCAGGAAAATCAATAGGGAACAGATATGTTGCAAAATGAATTATTTTAGACAGTTTTGAAAAATCATTCCTGTCACCATTTTCCCAGACATGAATGCATATTAAAGGACCAGCTACTTCATCTGTTTTATTATATGTGAAGCCAGGGATAATACACATACTTTAGTAGCTATTGATAGTCATAAAATAATTTCTAATATGGAAATGTTTATGTTGGGACCATCTTAAATCAATAAGCCTTAATTCAATAAACTTTGAGTAGAACCA
Source organism: Hypanus sabinus (assembly GCF_030144855.1). Taxonomy (NCBI): domain Eukaryota; kingdom Metazoa; phylum Chordata; class Chondrichthyes; order Myliobatiformes; family Dasyatidae; genus Hypanus; species Hypanus sabinus. Next base: position 57,718,322 of record NC_082717.1, on the reverse strand, counting down.
AATGGAAATTTCTTCTGTGCTTTCAAAAGATTAAACAGTTACAGCATCTGGTTTATATATATTTATATGTTGATTATTAAATCAAATAATTTCTTTTTTTAAATGCATGAAAGTATATGAAAAGAATTAATTGTCAGTGTTGATGGCAAATGACAGGCTTTGATAGGTTTGTCCTTCCTGTGCCGTCTGTGCCTCTTCACAGTAACATCTCATTATTTTCCTAATAAGGAATGTCTAAAATTAATTTTCACAGCTATTTTGCTTCAGATATTGGAAGTAAGAATGATTGAATTAACTTCTTTAGCATTAATATTTTGAGAGAAAAAACATCATGTTTATTGCTTGAATTTATATATAATATTCATTTACAATGTGGCCGCTACCACATTTCATATTTAAACACCTTCACAAAGCCTGAATCTTCCTGACAATGCAAGATTCTGATTGAGCATATCTGAAATATATTTACTCATACTTTCACTATATGTGCTCCTTAAACCTGCTTTTATTAGTTATATCCATGGTAACCTGTTCTTTTTCACATGAAGTATGAATCTTGTCTATAAAAATCATTGGACACAAAGCAGTAGCTAGATGGAGTTACCTCATTCACAATATGCAAAAAGCCTTCAAATCAGTTAAATGCAGAGAGTGATAAAGTTTCAAATTGAAATGATCTCACTGTACTGATAAATAAAGCTTCTCTGGTCTCTAAATCATGACACTAACTATACGTTTCGATTTTTTAAGTAGTGATTAGGTGGGTACTCAGGGGAAAATAGTAGTCTATGCAGAGATAACAGACTCAATATCAAGTATAAAGAGACTTGAATTCTATCCAATCTCATGTAATGAATTGAAATTCTCCAGCTTTCAACAAAGAAAAAACAAGCTGTGCAGTACCATCGGCTAACCGCTGTCAGGAAATATAATTTGTGCTCTCCGTGATTCACCTACCTCATATTCAGCATGCAAATTTATTTCACCAATAATCAGACCTGAAGATTGCCCAGGAGAATTAATAGCATCATTCCTTATGCACTGGCTGCTTTGGACCGAGAGGATATTATAGCCCTCTGACATGGAAAAATAGTGTTGGTTTGACAGAGAAAACCCAAGGATATTTGTCCTGTTAGACAAAAATAGGCTTATGCATATCAACATATTACAATGTCATTGCAAAAAACCTGAATATACAAATATCATCTATCACTGAATTCATTTTCTCAAGCTTGGATTGCTTTGAAGGAACAGCAAGACTGATGTTTTTTTTAAACTAGTCTGCTCATTAAAGTTATCTTGAAAATGGAAGATTCTCTCCATCTGCCAGTAGCCAACTTGTTGTTCCCTTCTGACAGCTTTTAACCCTATTGTTCCAAAATTTCCCAGCTTTTCCTTCCAGAAGTACCATGGTCGTTTGTTTTTATAACTCATATTAAAATCAGAATAAGGAAAATTTGCACTTTGTTAACTCATTCAGTACAAAGTACTACTCCAATCTATTTATTGCAACTAGTACAGGCAACAATAAAAATTACACTGTTTGGTAATTAGCAGTAAATAGAGTCACAATGGGAATAAAACAGGAGAAATAATTATAATAACAGATCATGTGTAACTGTTACATCATTCTTAGACACACTCTTATATGAATTACTTATTATTTAGCAGAGTGATTTGTATAATGCATTTAATTAGCCAAGAAAAGGTGATCAGTGGACTATGCATTCAAATGCTAGGACTAGCTTTGTAACTTACCTTACTTTGTCAGTATTGTTCATGGTGTTTTGATCCCCAAAACTAAGTATACATCATCCCAAGGAGGTAACCAATCACAACTGGATGTCTATGTTCCAGCTTATAGAAACTGCAGGTGAAGAGGTAGCATATCCATTGCAAATACTCTTCTCAAGATAGGTGCGACTCACACACACAAACACTACTTCACTGATAGTGTTTATTCAGACTATTATTAATTATTTTGAGTAAATATAAGAATACAGATTTACATCCCTAAGAGCACCTCCGGGGGTTTAAAAAAGGGAAATAATTTATTAATGTATACATTTAGCAGCAGTTAGGGTATCAGGGATGACCCATAAAATGACTGGAACTGAAGACAGCTATCTTTCTGTACTACTCACAATGACTGAACTATTTCCTTTATCCACATTAAGATAGAGACAAAGCAGAAAGAAGAAAATGACAGAAAAGCTAGACAATAGGCATTATAATCTTTCTGGATTCTGGATTGATATGTTTCCAAAAAGTGGAAGCAGTTTCAATTGGGTAAATAGTCCATGTGTTACCTAATTTTCCTTCCCTTTGACCTTCATGGGAAATAGAAACTGGGTGCTGGTTCACTTTTGCCAGTTGTAGATTTCAGTCTCAGGCAAAATGTTACCTCCAATTAGTGAAAATTATGATTAGCTACAGTGTTTTCTGCAATGATTCGTATTTTCCTATTTCACTTCACTTGAGGAGTATCATTCTTCTTTTTGCTCATTATGTCACTGGCATTTAGGGTAGCAATGACCCTCCTCTATCTCTGGTAATGTTCACAGCTCCCTTCATCATGTCAGCAGCCTCCTTTCAGTTTTCACTATTGTTGGTCCTGTGAGTCCTGGGTGGAGACTTAGGAATACCGTCGCACTCAGATGCAGAAGGATTCTTCAATGCTGTTTCGGTAACAGTTTTCTTTTTGACCAGTCAAGGTTATTAGCCTTGAGCTAGACCCTGTATCTAGAGGACCGGTGGACCACTCTTAGTCTGGTCTCTACCCTTTGACCTGTTTGGCAAGGGTGATCCAGCCAAGAGCCAATGTATAAAGCGCTGATTCCAGCTAGCAGAGCTCTCTAGGTCGTTGAACAATGCAAGCCTCCAAACCATGACAAGGCTGTCATCCTTTTGGAGGTGTGGAATATCATATCCAACTGTAATTCCTGATCATCCATAACCAACTGAGTGGGTAATGAAGGTGTGAAATATGTATTAAAATTAGTCAATGTATATGTCAAAAATACTTCATATGTTGCATTTGAAACTGGTTACACAATATTTTTGTCTCAATTTGCAAGTATTTATTATGCAATAATATTACACTGTACTGGAATCCAGTCTAAATTCCATGCCATCAAATTGAATGTAGCATTTAGCATTTCTCACATACTATAATTAAGGCTCATTCACTAGTAATAAATGAAATAGTCCACAAGATATTCTGTAGCGCCTCATGCAGTTTGGGATTAACATCTGAAATTAATCCATGATAGTAAGCAAAAACCATCTATTCGGTAATTTGCTGTAGGTAAGGGAGAAGAGATGTTTCTGGTATTCAGCTGTGCTACAATAAATTATTTCTTAAAACAGTAATCACAGAATGATTGTTCATCTCAACATTCTAGGATTTTTTATTTTGTTGAAATTTCCTGGGACTTAGGGCATAATTGAATCAATCACATGAAATCCAATCTCTCCTTCAGACTAGTTGAGCATGATTGCAAGGATTTTTTTTCTTAAATATAGACGGCACCTATTGAATTTGTTATTATACGAACCATTCTTAAAGTCGTTATTCTAATAATTAAAATGCTTCCATGAACTTCCCAATTATTTCTACTGCTTTGACATTAAAGGTTCAAGCTGTAACCTGAAATAAGATTTCAAAAAATATATATTCAACTTAGGACTGCAGCAGTTCCACAAATGGTGCTGTAAAGCTGGCTTTTGAGTGTAGATGTGGAACGTGTGCTCTGGGACCTATCCCATTTGGAATGAGAGCTGGGAATTCTCTCGTCAAACCAGGTCCAGAGCTAATTAATGGGACAACATCTGCTTAGACAAAGTCTGCTGTGGCAAGCACGGCCAGCTCCAGTGCCAAGGTGGTGGAGAAACAAGTGAAAGGGAATATCTTCACTCTGAACAGATAAAGCTACTACAACTCTTCTGCTTTCTGTGAATCTTTATAGGCTGCATTATAAAGCATATGTTGAACTTACCTTTATCTGTTTTGCTATAGTTTGCAATTGCCACATATCTTAAATATTTGTGGTCCAATTTTACAAATTTAGATTGACTTGAATTTTGATGAGGGTTGTCAGTTGACATAAATGAAATCTCAAGAGGTTTTTAAAGCAAAACTTTGATGTCTCAAAGTCCTTCAAACTGTATGGATGCAAGCAGGTTGAGAAATTCCAGTCCACTGAGCACTCTGAAGCTACCGTATAGTTTGTGTTTCTAAGAAATCAGATGGGGTCATATTTCCGTCAGTACAAAATAGATGCTTGATGAAGCAAGCAACATGAAATGGTGACAAAAGGCATTTTAGTGCATAAAATTAATCCCCTTGTAGTCAGTTTGTTGTAAACTGGCTTGGATTCCATATCTCAATATTTAAACCATTTGTGCCATCGCATTACAATTCTAAATTGAAATCTGATTTTCATTTAGTGTGGCTCTGGAGACTAATTTCCCATAGTCTAATCCAAGCTGTCTAGTTGGTATTTAATTTCATACTAAACTTCTGTTTTAGGCAGGCAATCCTCGACTGAATGAATTATAATATGTCGTTGGCAAAGGATGCAAGGGCCAACTTTATAGTCCATTGAAACTCATCATTCTCTCAAGCCTACTGGAGTCCGCAGGCCTTGATTTGGAAACAAAACAAGATCTGTAAATATGATGCTGATAACCTCTTAGGGATTTGGAAATCTCTTTGCTGAATACCCTGTGAATTAAGTTTTGGTTGTGGGCTTTCCAAAAAGCCATGTTTAATTTTAATACCAACTTGCCAGTGTAAATGCACTGAAATAGGTTGATGTAATGTAAACAGAAGAGATGCTGCAGATGCTGGAAATCCAGAGCAACACACACAAAATGCTGAGGAACTCAGCAGTCAGGCGCCATCTGTAGGAATGAGTAAGCAGTTAACATTTTGGGCATCAGGACTGGAAAGGAAGGCGGAAGATGCCAGAATAAAACAATGGAGAGAGTGGAAGGGGGATAGCTAGAAGTTGATAGGTGAAGCCAGGTGGGTAGGAAAGGAAAAGAGCGGGAGAAGGAATCTGATGGGAGAGGACAGTGGGGCATTAGAGAAAGGGAAGAAGGAGAGACACCAGGGGGAGGTGATGGGCAGGTGAGGATAAGAGGTAAGAGGCCAAAGTGGGGAATAGAAGAAGAGGGAGGGGGGAGGAGAAAAGAAAAAGAAGAGAAGAAATTACTAGACAGAGAAATTGATGTTCATGCCACCAGGTTGGAATATGAGGCATTGCTTCTCCACCCTAAAAGTGATCTCATCGTGGCAAAAGAAGAGGCCATGAACTGACATGTTGGAAAGGGAACGTGGATAGGAATTAAAATTGTTGGCCACCAGATTTCCAATTTGGGAGGTTGGAGCTGAGGTGCTCGACAAAGGAGACCCACAATTTACAATGGGCCTCACCAGTGTAGTTGAGGCTGCATCAGGAGCACCAGACACAACAGATTTGCAGGTGAAGTGTTGCACACCTGGAAGGACTGAGTGGGGTCTTGAATGGAGGTGAGGCAGGAGGTGAATGGGCAGGTGTAGCATTTGTGTTACTGCATGGATACATGCTGGGAGGGACAAATGGACAGGGCAATCACAGATGGAGCTATTCCTGCTGTCGCCAGAGAGGGGGAGGGGTCAGGTAAAGATATGTTAGGTGGGAAGAGAATGATGTGTTCAAAGCAGAGGCTCATGAGGACAAGAAGAACTCTATCCCTGTTAAGATAGCAGGAATATGGGATAAGCACAGATGTCTGGAAAATGGAGGAGATGCAGATGAGGGCATCATCAATGGTGAATGAAAGGATAAAGTTTTTTTGAAGAAGAAGGACATTTCTGATGTTCGGGAAAGAAAAGCCTCATCTGAGAACAGATTCAACAGTCGAAGGAACTGAGAAAAGGGAATATTATTTTTATAGGAGACAGAGTGGGAAGTGGTATAGTCAAGAGAGACAAGGGAATCAGTAGCTTTATAAACATTGTCGGTAGACAGTTTGTCTCCAGGAATGACAGAACGATCAAGAAAGGGGAGAGAGGTGTCTGAAATAGTCTAAGTGAACTTAAGGGCAGGGTGGAAATTGGAAGCAAAGTTGATGAAATTGACGCGCTCAGCACGGGTGCGTGAAGTAGCAACATTGCAGTTGTCAATATGGCACAGAATGACATGGGAAGCATTAACAGGGAAGGCTTCATGCATGGACTGTTCTACATAGCCATCTAAAAGGCAGGCATAGCTAAGGCTCATGTGACCACCCCTTGAGTTTGGAGAAAGTGGAAGGAGCTGAAGAAGAGGTAAGGTCCATTCCTGCCAGATGGAGGAGAGTGGTGGCGGAGGGGACCTGGTTGAGTCTTCTGTTGAGAAAGAAGTGGAGAGCTTTAAGGGAATCTTGATGGAAGATAGAAGTGTATAGGTATTGGACATCCATGGTGAAAGTGAGGCAGTCAGGCCCAGCGAACTGAACGATTCTGAGGAGATCAAGAGCATGTGAAATATTGTGAATGTAAGTGGGAAGGGACTGAATCAATAGGGATAGAATGCCGTTGAGGTGTGCAGATGAGTTCAGTGAGGTAGAAGGAGCAGGCTGAGATAATGGGCCTATCTGAATAATCAAGTTTGTGGATATTGAGTAAGAGGTAGAAATGCTCAGTGTGCGGTAAGGGAATGACATGTTTGATGGCAGTGGATGGGAGTTCCCTGGAGTTGAGGAGGTTAGTGAATATGTGGGAGACAGTGGCCTGATGGTCTGGAATGGGGTCCTTTTCAAGAGGTAAGTAACAGGAGATGCCTGAGAGTTGCCGGCTGGCCAAAGCAAGGTAGAGGTCAGTCCGCCACAATACAACAGCAACCCCTTTGTCTTGGGCTTGATGATAAGGTTGGGATTGGTGTGGAGAGAGTAGAAGGCAGTTCATTCAGAGGGGTAAATTTCCAGGAGGGGAGAGGAGAACTGAAGTCAAGCTGGTTGGTGTCTCTTCGCAATGAGAGATGAAAAGATGCAGAGCAAGAAGAGTACCAGGGCAGGGTGTCCTAGAAGAGGAGGAGGGATGGAGATGGAAGAAGGGGTCATTGGTGTAGGGAAGGGAATCTTTTATCAAAGATGTGGACTCGGAGACAAAAGGCAACAGAAGAAGAGCTCGGCGGTGTGGCGTGTGTGGAACTCACTGATGTGTGGGTGAAGGGGACGAACATTAAGGTCCTTGCTAAGGACAGAATTTCACATTATTTTGCAGTTTGTAAATATGTCTTATACAATACTATTTATATAAAACTATAATAAGACTTATGGAACAAAATGTTCATACTATGAAATATGCAAATGCAGGAGTTACAGAATGGCTGGTTCAGCTGACTCTCATTTGGCTAACAAGTGCTTGCTGTGGGATTACTTCATATGAGAAAAGGCAGCTTTATGACTAGCTGTCACTCAGCTTTTATTGTGGAATGTTACCCACTAGATATAAAGCTTCTGTAAGTGCATTGTTAACATTTTCAAGCATGTAAATACAGATGATTTTAAAGAAAGCCTGTGACCTTGCGCTGTATCTCACTTCTAATTGTTGATGTTTTTGCACTGTTAATCCCATTTCAAAGAAGTGTGTGATGATAACTGGCATTCTTTCACATGCCAGTTTTGATGATGACTTTTTTATTATGGGAATATTTTGCTCTGTGTAGACTGCAAGCCTTTTTTTCCCTTGTTTGTCTGTAATTAGATTCTTATTTTCAGATTTGTTTTCAGCCAGCTTACCTCTGGTGCTGCCAATTTGGATAAAATGTGCCGAGATGCAGGAGTTACTGAAAATAAATATTTTGGTAAATTAGTGCTTTGGAGACAGATATTTCATTGATAACAGAGAGAAAAATACATTCTTCACTTTCTTACCAAATGCCTTAGGATGCAACTCAGGAAGTGGTACTTCCTATTTGTTAGGTACAGTGTATGGAAAAAAATGAAATAAATTCAATTATAGTCAGCAAAGTGTGGGAATATTCAGCTTGCCGCAGAAGTCCCATATTTAAGCTTCCATCCATTGAAATAAACAAAGCTCATTGCATACCACTGAAAAAAGTTGTATTACATATGTACATGACAGAGGTCAATGAGTAAATTTTACACATTCAGCAGTATATCACTAAAACACCTCCACCTCTTCACAACAGTACTGTTAGATTTTGGACAAGGGATACTTTTAAGGGAGTATGGTGTTGCTGAGTGGCATGGGTATATGATTTAGCATAAACATGACCCAATGTCAATTTTACTTAAACCATCTTCTGATTTTTCTATATGATTCTAGATATGCCTATCCTTAGCAATTACTTCTGTATAAGTGCGAGCAGATTTTGACAGCATAATATATCTAGAACTTCAAATGCTCAACTGTAATATCCTGGATTTTCTAGTTCAAGGTGTACGTCGAGCAAATTAGATTATAAAGGTGGGTGGAGATCAATTGTATCAGGTGCCATCCCACTTTGTGTAATATACAATTTCTCTTGGGTAAGAGCCATCATATCCATAAGCATGCGTCTTAAACAGGTGGTGGTCAGTGATGTATGACCTTAAACTTGCTCCACTTCCTGCTGGCAAACTACAGTGCTGTTTATTTAAATATTAATTGAATAATGGAAGCATTGATTTCATTTCTTTGATTGTCTCTGCTGCTGCCGAGGCTCCCATTAACTACTGTGTCAATTTCTTTTAGGTCCAGAGCTCCAAAGCTGACATCAGCTGTTCTCCCAAAGGGAATGAGAGATTCAAAGTGACAGAGAAACAAGCCAGCTTTGCAGGAGAGGTGCTGCGTGGCCATGCAATGTACCCTGTATAGCAGATAATGCTGAGCACATCGTATTTAGGCAGGTGATTAGTAAGACAAAGGTTCAGCAAAGAAGATAGGAGATCACATCTGAAGTTAGCATATGCAATTACCTGATTAATCATTCATAGGTATTATAGAATTACAGAGTCACACTGTCCCACACTTAGACCAGTTGTACACTAAAAGATCATGTTGAGGTGATCAATGTTCAACCTGTCCACATCTACAGTCACATCTTTCTCAAGTACTTGACAACAAATGTATTGAACACTTTTCATCGAGTTATAGTTATGATGGGGATGTTCCACCTACTACAAAATAAAGCTGAAGTTGCTAGGTAACAAAAGGCTGTGTTGTCAGGTGACCATTGGTGACCCTGATACTTGGCTCCTCCCCTGGATGGAGGACCATGCTGATATTAGAGAAAGTACTTTTGATTAATTCAGAGGCCAGCCAAACACGACAGAACAATGAATCAGAAATCAGAAACAGGCTTAATATCAATAGCATATAGCATGAAATTTGTTGTTTTGCAGGAACAATACAGTGCGTTATATAATTTTAAAAAATCTACCACATACTCATCATGGCTTGGCTTCACGAATGAAGATTTAGGAAGGGGCTGCCCATGTCTACTGCAGGCTCGCTGGTGGCTGACGAGGCCGATACGAGACAGGCAGACCCGGCCGCAACGGCTGCAAAGGGAAATCTGTTCTGGATTTGGTGCTGCTGTGTCACAGGTCTTCCTCCTTCTCCTTTTGTCCTCAAGGCCAGCCCTGCATGCATTCTCGAAGGGGGAGACAGACTGGTGAATGGTGTGTCGCCAGACCTCGCGATTGGCAGCTAGAGTAGACCACTGTCGATGGTCAACATGACAGACATCAGGGGATTTCTTCAGAGAGCCCTTGTATGTCTTCTTCAGTGCCCCCCTGTCACGGTGGCCAGTGGAGAATTCATTACACAGCACAATCTTGGGCAGGTGATGACCCTCCATCCTGGAGACGTGCCCTGCCCAGCACAGCTGCGTCTTCAACAGCATGGCCTCGATGTTGGTGATATTACAACTAGAAATATATACATATATTTACACAGTGCGTATAGAAAGTATTCACCCCCCCCCCTGTAAGTGTTCATGTTTTATTGTTTTACAACATTGAATCACATAGATTTTATTTGGCTATTTTTTGATACCGTCTAACAGAAAAAGGCTCTTTTGTGTCAAAGTGAAAACAGATCTTTACAAAATGACCTAAATTAGTTACAAATGTAAAACACAAAGTAACTGATCGCAAAGTAACTGATTACGTAAGTATTCACCCCCTTTAATATGACACACTAAGTCATCACTGGTGCAGCCAGTTGGGTTTAGAAGTCATATAATTTGTTAAATGGAGATCCGTTGTTGGAGACCTGTGTGCAGTCAAGGTGTCTCAATTGACTGTAGTAAAAATTTACCTACATCTGGAAGGTCCAACTGCTGGTAAGTCCGTATCCTGGCAAAAATTACACCATGAAGACAAAAGAAGAGTCCAAGCAATTCCGCAATAATGTTGTTGTAAAGCACATCAGGAGATGGATACAAGAAAATTTCCAAGTCACTGAATATCCCTTGGAGTAAAGTTAAGTTAATGAAGAAATGGAAAGAAGATGGTACAACTGTAAATCTGCCTCTAGCAGACTGTTCTTAAAACCGAGTGACTGAGTTACAAGCTTCAGTGGCTGAGATGAGAGACTGGGCAGACAACTGTTGCCCGGGTGCTTCACCAGTCACAGCTTTATGAAAGAGTGGCAAAGAGAAAGCCACTGCTGAAAAAAACTCACAGGAAATCTCAACTAGAGTTTGCCAGAAGGCAGGTAGGAGACTCTGAAGTCAGCTGGAAGAAAGTTCTATGGTCTGATGAAACCAAAATTGAGCTTTTTGCCCATCAGACGAAATGCTATTTTTGGTATAAGCCAAACACCACACATCAACAAAGACACACCATCTCTACCGTGAAGCATGGTGGCAGCTGCATCATGCTGTGGGGATGCTTCACTGTAGTAAGCACTGGAAGGCTTGCGAAGGTGGAGGGTAAAATGAAAGCAGCAAATCCTGGAGGAAAACCTGATGCAGTCTGCAGGAGACCTGTGACTTGGGAGAAGATTTGTTTTCCAGCAAGACAATGACCACAGGCATAAAGCCAAAGCTACACAGGAATGGCTTAAAAACAACAAAGTTAATGTCCTGGAGTGAGCTAGTCAGAGTCCAGACCTCAATCCAATTGAGAATTTGTGGCTGGACTTGAAAAGAACTGTTCACTCACGATCCCCATGCAATTTGACAGAGCTTGAGTAGTTCTGTAAAGAATAATGGGGAAAAATTGCTGAGCCCAGATGTGTGAAACTGACACAGACTCACGGCTGAAATTGCTGCCAAAGGTGCATCTTCTAAATACTGACTTGAAAGGGGTGAATAATAATGAAATCAATTATTTCGTGTTTTGTATTTGTAATTAATTTATATCACTTTGTAGAGATCTGTTTATATATATATATATATATATATATATATATATAGTTCATGTTCAAGTTTAATTCCCATTCAACAAACATGAATGCCTATGAATATAGCCAAGCAGAGCAGCGTTATCCAAGGTGCAAAACGCAGTACTAACTGTCATACAGAGCACAAGGCTGTGTCATACATAGCACATATAAGATAGCAAGCACATATATGATATCAGTAAAAAACAGTCACACTAATAAAAACAGTAGTCCCTGAGTCCATGAATTTTGCAGCAGTCTGCAGTTGCACACAATACAACTTGTCTTGTGCCGAGCAAACGCAGTGGTGCAGCCCCGACTGCAGCATGGATGTCACCTCCAGTACTGCATTGGAGTGCCCGACTCCAACGCCAACCCCCGGGTGGCCACGAATAGGTGACACCATGGCATGGGGCCTAGGCCTTGTTATGACAGAGGCCATGCAGCTGCCCATTGTCTGCCCATGCAATAAGCCAATGAATTCCACGGCATCAATGTCCAACATGGTCTTGCAATCACAAGAAAGGTGACTAAGATGATCACGCGCCGTTAGACTGCACACCTCACTCGCGCACGATGCTTCTATGTTGCAGGCAGCATCGCAGTCCGCAACAAGTCCAGCTCCTTCTGTTTCTGTTTCTACTTTACGCTCTTAATGTCAAGCAGGGTCTAGTGATCGTAAAGAATATCTTTAAAAAAGAGACTGACACATCTGGTTAATCCTATAGAAGCCACGTCACCTGAACTCGCTACCATCTTACCAGAAGTATATATTATATATAACCAGATAAGTGTGTGTGTGTGTAAATATACATACATATATAATTAAATATGTAGGGCAAAAAGTGAGGTGGTGCACATGAGCTCATTGTCCATTCAGAAATCTGACAGCAGAGGGGAAGAAGCTCTTGCTAAAACATTGAGTGTGTGTCTTCAGGATCCTGTACCTCCTTTTTGAGGCATCTCCTTTGTAAGATGTTCTCGATGCTGAGGATATAGTGCCTATGATGGGGCTGGCTAAGTTTGCAACTTGCTGCCCCTTTTTTTCTGATCCTATGGCCCCTTCATACCAGATGGTGATGCAACCAGTTCGAATATTTCATGGTACATCAGGAAAAATTTTGACATACCAAATCTCCTCAAACTCATAAGGAAATATAGCTGCTGCCATGCTTTCTTTGTAATTGCATCAATATGTCAGACCCAGGATAGATCTTCATTGATGTTGTCCCCTCCACCCCCACATTTTTCCTATAAAATAGTGATTGGCTGTATCTTTAACACTGGGGCTCCAGCTTGTCATGCAGGTACTATTTTAAGGGGAATTGAAGAGGGCAAATTGTCATTTCTACCTCAGCAGATTTTTCCCAAAAGGTCTGTAATTCACACCATCTATGCCAATGCTGTATTTCCAGTGGGATTCATTCAAATGTCAAAAACACTCTGCCAGAGCAAGTCAGCAGGCCAGGCAAGATGTATCGAGGGAAATTTACAGCCAACGTTTCAGGACTAAAAGAGAGAAAGAAGATAGGGAGTTTGAGAAGGTAAGAGTGAAGCAAAAGCTTGCAAGCAATTGTTGAAGCTAGGCGATGAGAGCTGCAAAACCGGTGGCAGGAAGCAAGAGTGAAACTCAGGACAAAGGCCAGGAGGTGTGAGGTGAAGGCAACAAAGGGATGTAGGTAATGAATATGATTGGAAAGGAAGATGAAGCATGGAACAAAATGAAGGAGGTTGGGTGGGCAGATGGGAACCACAGGGGCAAGGGACCCAGACGGAGGATTGTACAGGTGATGGACAGATGAAGGGAGGAACCAGGATGATATGTTACAGGAAGGCGTGAAAATGGACTTGAGTGGAGAAGGTTACCTGAAATTGGAGAACTCAATGTTCTCGCCATTGCAAACTACTCAGGTGGAACTTGAGGTGCCGTCCCTCTAGATTTTGCTAAGCCTCACCCAAGAACAGGTAGCTCTGAGATATGGCTGTTTTGTAAGGGCTGTAGCAGAAGGAGGGCATACGCTTGGCAAAGTAGTTAGCTGGTTTACATTTAATTTCACCAATGCAGAGGAGGCCATAATCAAGAGCACTAAATGCAATAAATAAGGCTGGAGGAAGTACATGTGAATTTCTACCTCATCTGGAAGGGCTGTGGAGTAGGGAGGGGAAAATATGTCTGTTGGTGGTCGTGTATCACATCAGCTAGATTGGCCAAACTTAAAGCTTGAGATCTTTCTAACTCAGAATTACTAATCTGATATATAACACTTTCTGCTCTTTCCTTGGATGCAGCCTGAATTTCTGAGTATTTGGAATTGGAATTTGAATTTGTTTATTATTACCACAAGTACTGAGATACAATTGAAAACTTGTTTTTCAAACTGTTCACACAGCAAATCATTACACAGCGCACAGAGGAAAAACAAAGGAAAACAAAAACAATGCAGAATAAAGTGAAACTGCTATAGAGGAAGTGCAGTGCAGGTAAACAATCAGTTGGAAGAACATAATGAGCTAGATTGTAAGGTCAAGAGTCCATTTTATCGTACCAATTAATTTCCAGCATTCTCTGTTGTTTTCAGATCTCCAGAATCTGCAGTGCTTGGCTTTTAAATGAGAAACTAAATTGTAGAAGGACTAAAACTGTCTGCAAAAGGCTGTGGATGTGTTAGAGATGATACAAAAAGATAACAGATGGACCCAAAGGTATAAATATTGAATTCTTACCATTTCAGATCCTGCTTCCATCTATCCGTCATCTCCTCTCCATCTAGTTCCACCTATCAACCCACCAGCCCACCTCATTTTGGCTATCCTTCCTTTACCCTCTCAATACTGATACGGGATCTCAATCCAAAATGTCAACTGATACCTTTTGCCTCCACAAGTGCTGCTTGACCCAGTGAGTTTCTTCTGCATTCTGCTTTCTTTACCATATTCCAGCATCTGCAGACTCTTTTGTCTTCAGTATTTGTCATTATATTCTGGTAGCATGATTCCAGTACTTAAATCTTCATAATATTCAACAAGTAATTTAACGAAATTTCTTTGTGCTATGACGTTAGAATATCCAGTAATAGAAATTAAGCTGAATAAATAGCATAGCACAGTGAAAATTTAGCGATAAAGCAAATCAGATTGTTTGAAATATACAACTTTGAATTAAAGAGGATACATTTTGTAAGGTTACCTTTTTTAATAAAGCAATAGGCAGTGATATGGTAGATGAAATACTATGGCAACTAACCTATGAAGCAGGAGTAATGAATTTACAATTCAATTCATCAAGGTGCCTAACCAAATTCAGTACATCTAACAATTTTAATGGTCAAAAAAGACCATTTTATGTTGATCATGTGTATGTCTTAATGTTATGATTAGCCACTGAATTTGAGAGGAAAGATATTTATAAAATAACAATGCAAGTTATATTTCACCTATCATGGTATTGTCATAATGTTCACAGTGCTCAGAAAGAGCATAGGCCCAGCAGAGTGAATTACTGAACACTAATATGAGCAGCAATTTTGAAACAAAGCTATCTAAAACCAACGGGAGCTTTCTTTTATTTCACACTTCAATAAAGCATGTTGAGAAGATATTAACTCTGTCAAATTTGTACTGTAGAGGTATTTGTTAAAAAACTTTACCATTTGTGTGAGTGCCAAATTATAATCTTAAGTATGCAAATAACATTTACAGATTGCTATGCTTCTTCAAATTCACACTAAACTACAAACTCTGTGCTGTCACATGACTGTCAGCTGGCAGTGAGCAACAGAAGTAATCCTGTTTAACAACTGTTCAACAATAAGTAGTTGTACACTGAAAGACAATCATTGCTTCTTTTTATCCTAATTTGCCATAAAATGAATGCATTTTAATCTGTTGTCAAAATCAACCACTCTTTTGTATATATCATGTTTTGACTTTTCTTTACAGTAATACCTATAAGAATGAAACATTACATTTCACTCTTTCCAATCAATTTATCCATTCTATATTTTCTTTCGGGACCATGGATCATTGTAATGTATTTATATTTTTATTAATACTGGTAAATCAGGCCATCAGGTAATCTGGAAGCAGCTTATATGGAACAACTCTTAAAGAGTAAAACAAATTGAGAAAATAGCTGCAACTCCCTTCATTTATTAGGGACATGATGCTGCTTAATTGGGACAGGAGACTGGTGCCAGACAGCTTCTAACTAGCCAGTTGCATCAACTTATGTAGCCATTGGACACTATACAGTGTTTAGAGCAAATAGATTTTATACAGTGCCAGTTGTGTGCATTTGTGTTCAACAAGCAGAGATATTTATCACTGATAGTTGGCGAAAAATAAGCAGTGAGACAATTTAGAACTGTTTTGCTCATTATGATTTCAAGCATTCAGCCTTGAAGATGCCAGAAATGGCATTTCAAAATTAAATCATTTCACTACTTCAACATGTTAGAAACTATGAAGATTTTGAAGGTATCAACAATCATCTTGAATATTACAATGAAAACGAAGATTTGGTGGATGTAATTGTTGAAAAGCAGTCCATTATCTGCACCAGGTCCCTGTGCTCTTTTTGTTCATTTATGATCGATCAAAAGAACACAGCACTGTACACTGGATGAAATCCTCCTTCGATAACTATTAGGAACCAATACACTGTTTTATGGCACTGCATTGGTAGTGTTTTAATTTGTTCTGTATTTCAGTTAAATGCATAACTTGTTACTCAGTTAAATGGTAGTTTGTCTTTTTGTGTTTCCATGAAAATTTGGCTAATTGGAGCAGCTGCTTAATTGGGCTAAAATGTAGTTGTCCCAATTTGTCCACATTAAGTGGAATCCATAGGATTTTTTTTGCTTATTGAAGAGGTCTCCATATTTTTGTAGTTCAATAAGTTCAAAGCGTATTTTATCAAAGTACTTATTTATCACCATATACAACCCTGAGATTCTTTTCCTGCAGGTATACACAGTAAATATATAGATAAGTAACTATAACAGGATTAATGAAAGATCAAGCAGAGTGCAGAAGACAACAAACTGTGTAAATCCAAATATAAATAGCAATAAATAACAAGATAAAGAGTACTTTAAGTAAGATCATTGGCTGTTACAACATCTCAATAGATGGACAAATGAGTGTGGTTATCACCTTTTGTTCAAGAGCCTGATGGTTGTGGGGTAGTAACAGTTCTTGACCCTGGTGGTGAGAGTCCTATGATCTTTGTACCCTCGACTTGATGTTAATTATGTTAATTGTCATATTACACAATAAGTTTAGTTTTCCAAATCAGTTCAGTTTAAATTAAATAAAGCTCTGGTACTAGAAATATCTTTCTTCATAGTTTTGAATATAGTATTTAAGATAGGAGATATAGTTAAGCGCAATAATTAACAGAATGGTATAGTGTTCTGAGGCCAACTAAACCTCACTCTGTGGAGAGGAACATAGGAATCATGATCTCCTAGTTATCCCAGTAATACTGCACTGCTACTTGATTTATTTGTTTTAAATTAACTTGGGGATAAAATTAAACAAATTTAGTTAATGATGACCTACTTCAAAAAGGAGTAAATAAATATGGAGCATGATGCTGCTCATTTGGGATATTGTGTACAAATATAGAAAGGTGCAGACAAATTACTTATCCGTGCTGCTTGCATCAATCTATTCTTTCTATATCTTCTTTTGGAACCAGCTTAGGGATGGTCATTTATGTCCTTCTTCTGTCAGAGTCCACTGGAACTGATGCTGATTAGATTCCACACTGCTTTTTCTTGTTCTGAGATTGCTAATGAGGCAACTTGGGGGCCAGAGGAAGCTGATGATACATGGGTGGCTAGTTTGGGGTATGAACTCATTCTACCATTTGCGCTGGTCTTCTGTGTCCTGTCCCTCGATCACCTCGAGGAACCAGTACTATCCTGAATGCTCCAAATGTGCTTTGATGTTCTGGAGTCAGTGGGGATGCTGCACTTCAAGGAAGCTTTGAGGACAGCCTTGAGTCACTTTCTCTGACCACTGGTAACTTGCTCCCTGGACAGAAAACATAGTGTTTGTTTTGGCGGTTTGGTGTCACATAAGCAAAACAAGCTTCTTGCCAAATGGGAGCACCTAGGGCCTTGGTGCTGACGACATTAATGTGGAAAAAGACATTGATGTTGGCTGTACAAATGAATAAAAAGAAGAAAATGGAAGCAGGAGTAAGACACCTTGTCTGTCATACCTCCCCCAGCATTAAATGTGAAGGTGGTAGATCTGTTCAAGACCTCCACACCTTTTCTATGCCAGCTCATCATAGCCCTGAATACCCTGATCTTTTATAAATGTATCTACCTGCAATATGTGTAAATATGTCCAATATACTGAGCCTCCATAACCCTCTGGGATAGAGAAGTCCAAAGATTCACCACTCTACTGTATATAAAAAAACCCTACTCACTTCAGTTTGAAATTACATAATCATGTAATACTTTTCAATTTCTAAAATCAAACTCAAAGCAATTGTCTTCTTGATCACTTGCTGCAATGTGCAGCAAAAAAGTTTTTCATTTTTGATGCGCAAGAACATCTAGAACCCTCTCTACTCTACTCATTTCCAGTTTTCTTTCCACCTTTTGATTTCCATAACCTCATACTTTAAACTCCATTTGTCACCATTCAGCCCATTCTTGTTGAATACCTTACACTCCGTTCCCTCATACAATTATTGTAGATTGTATATTACTGAGTGTCGCAGCCTGATCCTTTTCTCACTCTATTAGTTAAATCCTTCTAGTCTAAAAAAACTCAGTATGTTTTAGAAATCTTTGACCAAATACTTACTGTTTTTGTGTCCATTTTCTTTATAACCTTTGGATACAGGATATTAAGTTATGCTTTTAGTCCCTAGTTTGTGTTTAATAATTTTTCCTTCATGACAGGGATTAAGGTTCAGGATAAGGATCTTCCTTCTTACTTGAAGCTTGCCCATCTGTTATCTGTGGAACATTTGTTGTGTGTTCAATGTGAAGCCTGATGCAAAATAAAGGTTTAAATTGTCTGCCATTTCCTTGTTTTCCATCATTAGTTTCCCAGTCTTATTCTCCAGGGGCAACACACTTACTTTTAGCCAGACTTAATATACATGCATAAAAGCTTTTGCTGTTTATCTTTGCATTACTTGCCAGTTTACTCTCATAATTATTTTTTTCCTTCTTGTTAATTGTTAGATCCTCCTCTGCCAGTTCCTGAAAAAAGCCCAGTCATCTTCAAAGTGTGAAGTGATTCAAACTTAAAGGCTGAGTTCAAGGTTAATGGCAGGATACTTAGCAATGTGGAGGAACAGAAAGGATCTTAGGATCCAAGTCTTCAAAGTTTCCAGCAAGTTGATAGGGTGATTAGGAAGACATATAGAGTGCTGCCATTCCATAGTTGCAGGACCAAGTTCTAAATCTGTGAGGTAACATTGCAGTCTATAAAACTTGGGTTAGACCACAGTTGGATCATTCTGTTTGGTTCTGGTCATCTCATTATAGGCAGGAAGTGAAACTCACACAAAATGCTGGAAGAACTCAGCAGGCCAGGCAGCATCTACAGAAAATTGTACAGTCAACGTTTCAGGCCGAGACCCTTCAGCAGGACTGGAGAAAAAAGCTGAAGAGTAGATCTAAAAGGTAGGGGGAGGGAAGAGAGAAACACAAGGTGATAGGTGAAAGTTGAAGGGGGAGGGATAAAGTAAAGAGCTGGGAAGTTGAGTTGTGAAAGAAAATGAGAGCTGGAGAAGGAGGAGTCTGATAGGAGAGGACAGAAGGCCATGGAAGAAAGAAAAGTGGGGAGGAGCACCTGAGGGAGGTGATAGGCAGGCAAGGAGATAAGGTGAGAGAGGGAAAAGGGAATGGGGAATGGAGAACAGGTGGGGGAGTTGGTGGTGCATTATCAGAAGTTCAAGAAATTGACGTTCATCCCATCAGTTTGGAAACTACCCTGATGGAATATAAGATATTGTTTCTCCAACCTGAGCGTGACCTCATCATGATAGTAGAGGAGGCCATGGACTGGCATATCAGAATTGGAATGGGAAGTGGAATTAAAATGGGTGGCCAGTGGGAGATCCTACATTTTCTGGCAGATGGAGAGTAGGTTCTCGGCAAAGTTGTCACCCAATCTATGTCAGGTCTCACCGATATAGAAGTCCACATCTGGAGCATCAGACACAATATATGACCACAACAGACTCTCAGGTGAAGTGTCACCTCAGCTGGAAGGACTGTTTGAGGCCCTGAATGGCAGTGAGGGAGGTGTACAGGCAGGTGTAGCACTTGTTCCACCTGATTTCATAAAACAAGCTTAATTTTAGAAAGGAACTAACCTCATGCCTGCAGAAATGAATGTTCAAGGATGCTTGGTCTCACTCAATCATGTTACAGTCACCAGTACATGCATCCTGACACAAGAAACTTTGTAAGAGCCGAAGAGAACTACTATTCCAACTCTGAGAAACAAATCCTTGTCCATATCCCAAAGAGAGACATTGGGATCCTTTGTGATTTCACTGCCAGTGCAGAGACTGGCTCAATCTTCCAGCAAGGCCTGATGATCATGGAAGGAGAAGAGAATACCACCTCTAACAGTTATAACAAAAACTCTGTTTTGTCAGAGGTTCAAGCACAAAATGCCATCTCAATCTCTGTTCCAAGCACTGACATCTGTTAGTTTCTATCATCATCCCAGTGAGGGACTGTAAAGATATTTGTATCACCCAGCACTGATACCTGCTGGGCTGGTAATTAATATATAAATGTTCATAATCCTTTGTCAAGTATTTAACAGTAACAGCTACAGATAAATAACATCGGCTTTAAAAAACCCGTTCTGAAAAGCCTAGTTACAATTTTCTGATTGAAACAGAAGTGGAAACAAGAAGGAAATTCAGACTACTAAAGTAAGTTTTCGGGAGTTTTTAATAAAAGCAAGGAGAAGTGCATTTATCTTGCAGGGAAAAGCAAAGCTCTGGGACCAGATTCACGTGCTCAGAAAGAGTGGAAAGTTATGAGCAAAAGTATCCGATGTGTATAAAATGCCAAATGGTCATTGACATTAATAATGAGTGCAAGGAGAAACTCAATAAACTAGCTAAAAGACATTACAAGTTTCAGTTTTGTTTATTTCAGAAGCCTGGTAAAGTTAACAAGAAACTGATCCTGGGAACCTGCTGAGATTGCAGTATAAAGGCAAGTATTGAAGATTGCAGAGAGGTTGGGAAGCAAGCCATAAAAGCATAATCTAGAAAATTGCACATGAAAAATACTTATGGCCAATTATAATTATTTAAATGTACAGCTGACAAGTCTAATGTATTCAGTCACTTCTCAAGCAATCTGTAGCCAAGGTATTTTAGTTTCAGGTTAGCTATGTAAAAGGCCACAAATTTGTGCTACTGCCTAAAACGTATAGTGCAAGCTAACTGCTCTTTCAAGCTATGTTCTTTGCTCATAGTTGTTTATAACAGAAAGCATCGAGGTCAGACTGACAATGGAACACTCTAAATGCAACCACAGTGCAGAGGTTATAAGGAATACCCTTGAGTAGCAAGAATGGTTTTGCCTGATTTGTTCAATTGCTGTCACCAACAATGCCAAGAACAGGTACTTTTTGTTCCTCAAGTCGTTGCTGGTCTTTTCCAAACTCAGCTTTCTATGGAAGCAACAGAGGTTCTAACTCCAAGTAAGTAAAGTTAGGAAGAATTAAGCAAATTAAAAATTCACAGAAGTAGCTGTTGTCATCGGTAGAAATAATACCAACAATAGAGAGGCTATTTTACTATTTTATGGCTAAATGGAAACCTAGAGTAGTATGTCACCCTCCTACCTTCTGATGTGAAGGCATAACACATCTCTTCAAGCTTTCAGGATCTATTACCGTATTTCAAAAGTTGGAGCAATGAATTCCATAGATTCATAGATTAACAAAAAGGAAAATAAGATTGTTTAAACTCTTAGTTCCAATGAAGTAAGGCAAGTATGATAAATACAGCCAAATGATTTTCCTACTATATTGAAACATATTTGTCTCAAAATCTTTAAAGGAAATTCACCCAAAAAATTTCTGTTCTTTATCATTGAATTAATTAATATACAGTCTGTTCACTGTAGGTGTTTATCTTTTGCAATTCATGCTCATTTGCAATCAATAAAAATAGGATATCACTCTTTCAGATTCAAACAGCCTTAACTCTCATTATGTAAGCTCACATGGCCCAGAGCTGAGAACGACATTTGGGTCTATTCCATTTCAGTTCACACTTGTCTTTCTCTGCTCCCAGCTTTTCAGCTAATTCCTGTCTCATCTCAGTTTCCTTCCTGTTTGTGTCTCCATCTGCTCCCAGCTCCCAGCCTTTCTTTCTCTGTTCCAATCCACCTTATTTAGCTACTGGCAGGATTTTCTTCACTTCTTGCATCATTTCTAGCTCTTCAAGACCCATTAACTAACCTGAAGATTTGGCGCTAGTTTGAGATACTACATAGTACTGAAGAATTCAGAAATATGTAACATCGCACATATGAAACTAAAAGTCCTGCTGTTTTAGCTAAATATTAGAGAGATGTACCAAACAGCCACTATGCCTATGGTGAAAGCAGCACTGTTCTGGTGTTTGGTGATTGTGGTAACAGTTGAAACAGAATGGAGACAGGTTATAGAGAAACTATCATTCTGATTTATTTCAGCATCTACTTACATCAATGATGCACCATCAATAACTCTTGGAGACAGGAGGTGAACGATAGGCTTTTATTAGCAGCAAAAGTGACCACAAAATCTTGGAGACTGAGGGAGGAGCAGTGCCTCCAATCGCCTTTTTACAGGGGTCTGTGGGAGGAGCCACAGGAGCAGTCAGCAGAGTGGCGTGTCCAGACAGGTATACACATAATTTACCACAATCAATTATCCTGAAAGATTAAGTTATCTGGACCAGATCAACTACAGCCCAGGATCCTGAAAGAGAAGCTTTCAAGAATCTTTAGATTCTGGAATGGTTCTGGAAGACTTGAAAATCACAAATGTCATTCCATTCTTTAACAAGGAAGGGAGGTAAAATACATGATATTATAGACCAGTTAGCCTGACTTCAGTGGTTGGGAAGATGATAGACTCCTTTATTAAGGAAGAGGTTTCAGGGTGATAAAATAGTCAGCATCATTTCCTTAAGGGAAAACCAATTCTTTGAAGTAATAGCAGGCAGAATAGACAAAGGAGAAGTGCTGAAAGTTGTTTACTTGGATTTTCAAAAGGTGTCAAGATGCTTCACATGAGGCTGCAAACTAGATCGGAGCCATGGTATTACAGGATAAAACACTAGCATGGATAGAAGATTAACTGACTAGTAGAAGACAGTGAGTAGGAAAGAAGGGGGCCTTTTCTGGTTGTATGCTGGTGGCAGGTGGTATCTAGGAGGGGTCTATGCTACCCTTCCTATTATATGTCAATGATCTGGATGAGAAAATTGATGGCTTTGTGGCAAAGTTTGCAGACAATACAAAGATAGATGGAGTGAAAGGTAGTGTTGAAGAAGAAGGGATTCTGTGGAATGACTTAGACACTTTAGAAGAATGTGCAAAGAAATTGCTGATGGAATACAGGGTAGGAAAGTGCATGGTCATGCACTTTGGCAGAATGGAAAAAGGCATAGGCCTCTTTCTAAATGGGGAGCGATTTTAGAAATCAGAGATACAAAGGGCTTTGAGAGTTAAAGTGCAGGATACCCTAAAAGTTAAATTACAGGTTAGTAGGTAGTAAGGAAGAATAAATGCAATTTATTTCCAGAGGATTAGATTATAAAAGCAAGGATTTATTGCTGAGCCTTTACAGGGTGTTGTTCATACCACAGTTGGGGTATTGTAAGCAGTTTGGGGCTTCATATTTAAGGAGGGATGTTCTGGCATTGGACAGGGTCCAGAAAGAGGTTTACAAGAATGATTCCAGGAATGTGAGTGTTAAAGTATGACTTGATGGCACTAGATCTGTACTTGTTGGAGTTCAGAAGAATGGTGGGGGGTGGAATCTCATCAAAACCTACTGAAATTGAAAATCCTGCATCCAGTAGACATGAGGAGGATGTTTTCAATAGTGAGTGAGTCTAGGACCTGAGGACACAGCCCAGAGTAGAAGGATGGCTCTTTAGAACAGGGCTGAGAAGGAATTTATTTAGTATGGTGAATCTGTGGAATTCATTGCCATGGACAGCTGCGGAGGCCAGTTCATCAAGTATTCTTAAAGTGAAAGTTGATAGATTCGTGATTAGTCAGGGCATCATAAGGTTATGGCGAGAAGGCAGGAGAATGTGGTAGAGAGAAAATAAATCAGCTATTATCAAATAATGAAGACAAGATGATGGGCTGAATAGCCTACTTCTACTCCTAAGCCTTCTGGTCTTATTACGGCATGTCTTGAAACTTTAAGAGCCATAGCACTAATATAACATAATCCCTCACTGGATGCACACAATGTTAAGCAAATATTTTGCATTGTTTTATTCTTAGAAAACATTTCTGAAGTAAACTCCTCGATCAATGCCCTAGTGTTACCTATGCTACATCTGAAATTTTATCTTTTATTATTTCCATTCTCTTCCAGCTCAGAATGGGCAGGTAAGATGGAACCATTCAAGGAAAGGCTAGAACTGGAAGTGGCTAAAGTAGTACTAGAACTGTCGTAGTTATATTGTTAATGTTGATCTTTTGTATATATTTTAAATTCAGGATAAAAATTGCAGCATTTAATAAGAAAAATAAACACTTCATTAATGGCTCCACTGTTGGCTGAAAAATTTGTCATTACAAGTATGAGAATGATTTTTATAATCCTTAAAGTGAACCCAACCAGAATCAGGAACTAACTGTCCTCAAGTTAAACTCTTGATCTCTTTCATGACTGTATTAACTTTGAACTTTATTGAGTGAAGTGAAGATATTTTTGACTCGTACTAACAGATCACCCATGGTGTTGCTACAGTAATTGGATGATATGCTTTTATAAGGACAGGGACATTATGGAATATGACATGTAATGTATTAGTCTAGTGCTGTGGCCCTTAAAGTTTCCAGATATAATTGATGTAAGTAGGCCCTGAAATAAATTAGAATGATGGTTTTGCTTGGTAGAGGGCTGTAAATCATCCAGCTCATCTGCACAGATAATCCATTGTGAAATGATTAGGTTTCCTTTCAAAATAAAAGATTATTTTGCATCTGTAACATAGCATGACCTCAATATAGTTGCAGGTCCTTAATGCTGCAAAGTGTATCGTATATCAAGCCTTCAGGTCTGAGACCAACAAAATGCTATTAACCTTTGCAAAGTCTGGGCTACCCCTACGTAGTCATCTCCTGAAGTACTGCCACACTGGTCTTCCTTTTACCAATGCACATCTATCACATTCACCATTCCCTCAAGCCAAGCAATTGCCTGGTTCACCACAAGCATTCAAGCATATAGTCAGGAGCTGGGGACAAGGTCTTGTAATATTGAGAAAATATTTCACCTTGCAGATACAATATTTTGGCCCCACGTATCTACAGAGCCAATGTGGCACTTTGAGCAATAGGTTTATTACCAAAGATAGCAAATTATAGAAAGCGGATTATAGAATTTGTTGAGATATTTAGAAATTAAGTGCACAGTGCCAAACCAATAAATGGTAAATGTTTTCTGAGTGAAGTAAAACTGTTCCTTCCCAAAGCAAATTTGTTAAATTATATTTATTAAATTTTCCAGTTTCCTAAATAAATAAAGTTGTATTTCATTTGGGGGAATTGGTTCCTGACTGTTACTTCCCATAATAAAACAATATTGATTAATACACCAAGGATAATGATGGATAGAAATAGAGCAACAGTAGCAGCGTGTTTAACAACTAGTAATGGGATGGCTGAGCTTTATTGGTGGAATCCACTGAACAACTCACACTGTAATCTGTTATATTATGCGTTATACATGTGGGGTGATATGAGTAATGCAAGCTGCATCCACATTTCATGTAGAAGTTGAAATATGGATAGAGTGCGCATTATACATATCACCCTACATGTATAGTGGAATTTATTTCCACCCTCATGTTTCATACTGAATACTGATAATCTAAGAAATATGTCAACCTATAAATTACTGTCTGACATTAGCATATAGGCACTTAAGGCACTTGTAAAATAGTACTTTATGGTCCTTCAGCAAGCTTACACCTCTTTTACAATAACAATTTATATTAATACATTAACTATCTGTCCTAATGCGATACCTGATAATTTCAATGTTTAAATTCATTGATTCTGTGTAGCCTTCAAAGAAAAAAAATTAAATTAAAAATTTGGTGGTAAAATTACACTTGTTAAATTGTGATTAATGAAGAGACCATTTCATTTATATACTGTAACGTGGGAACTGATTTGACAGCGGAGAAGTGTGGACAAACAGATCTCAGTGAATTACTACATTATCTCTCCTCTTCAAGTCACAATTCTAATGAACCTTATGTCACTATAGATGCCTCAGCACAATTACCAGGCCTTCAGTAGGATATATACACAGAGGTTGTATCAGCACATGCCCACCGATGTATCGTAAGCAAATATCATTCAAGAATATATTTTCAAAAAGAAGTTGATACATTTTACTCTGCAGTTCAGTAACCTGACTGGATAGTCATTAAAGATTGTGCAGTTACATCATACAACAGAGAGTCTGAGACAGGAAGTTTTATAGCCATTTACTTTACAAGAATGGGACACAGAAAATGGATTTCCCTTGATATATTCTTCTTGGCTAACTTGTTCGTTTTACAAAATGGTTAAATTCTATGGCTCCGGTTGGATAAGGTGACTACTGAAGAAGATTGAAAACCTGTCATATATTTTAAAATGTTTGAGAACCTCAGGCAATTTCCAGTTTGTCTTAGCCTGGCTTACTTTCCATGACTACTTCTACCAGAATAACCAAAACCAAGCAACAAAATAGACTGAAATGGTGGTTGACCAGGAATGCCATTGAGTGAGGAAGTACAACACTATAACTGTTGGGATACCAGTAGATTGGCTTCAAGTTAAATTCTCAGCATGCTTTCTCTGACTCCGGTCTAGATCCACATTAAACCAGCTGGAGGGAATATGGATGAGTTAGCCAAATTGCAAAGATTATGTTCCCACACAGTGTGGAAATCAACTTACCTTGAGCTGTTTCTGTTAAGCACCTTCTGTTGTTCATCCAAAACTTCAGCTGCTTAGTTTACAGTTTAACAAATGGAGAAACTGGCCAAGTATTTTCCAGCACAACTGCTGATACTTTGTTGGGTGGACTATCCTGTGGGATGGATAGGTTTCCCGAATTAGTCTGCCAATCAACCCCCATGCTAATTGCTGGCCTCCTTTTGATGAGTAGGGCCCTGGGCTTTAAGTATTGAGGAAGTACTGCAAGGAATTTCAGGGCAGCAATCTTTTTCTGTTAAGTTCAGGTCAGCTTCAAAAACTAGTGAAAGCCAAATGAAATTTCAAACGCAACTGTTGCTTCACAACAGATGCAGCCCCAGAAGAACAAAGGAGCAGGAGCAGGACATTGGTCCCCTCAAATCTGCCTGATCATCCAGTGTAATCCTAACTGATCCACCCCAGGCCTCAGCTCTGCAGATTAAATTGCTATGAATTTACTTCCAACATAAAAATCAAACTGTCTCCCTAAAATTGGAATTTTGAACTTCAAAAAATAAGGCTAGTGGTAAAATCAAGGGCATGATTAATTTTAATATTTAAATCTAAGGCTTAGCAAGCAGATTACTTTATACGTAGGTTCCCATGATTCTTCCCAGTCTTGAGCATGTAAAGTTCCCAAATACTCAGGATACCAGGATTTAAAATATTTAGAAAAGGATCTTGGAATGATGTATTATTGTTGAGCTTTAGTTTGGATGGTTCTTCCAGCAGTAACTTGTGTCTGTTCAGTGTTACAGAATTGGGACCTGGAGTTTTGTCTGCTAAGCTTCTAGTTTCTACAATAGTATTTCTGAAAATAAAGCATTTCTTTATTTATTATTATTTCTTTATTGAATATGGGCATTGAACCAGGCCCTTTTGGCCTTTTGTGCTGCAATGCCCAGTAATCCCCCAGTTCAGTCCTAGCATGATCATTACAAAGCCTAATTACCCTACCAACAAATACATCTTTGGACTGTGGGAAGAAACTGGAGCACATGGAGGAAACTCATGTGATCACAAGGAGAATGTATAACCTTCTTACAGACAGCAGTGGGAAAGACTCATTACAGTAGGGTGAATGGAGAACATCCTTTACTTTCATCAGCCATACAAACCATTGTCCAAGGCTGTTAAATCTACTACATCTCTGAATTTGTACTCATCAGGATCACAAAAATTACCAAGGGAGACCTTAGCCACCTTACTTTGAAATTATTATGATTTAATAAAGCTAATTTCATGTAGATCTGTGGTAAAGGATGGGTAGAATGGGAAATTGGAGGCTGGGTTGTATCAAGTGACTGATAGGGAAATCTGTTGAAGTGAGCAGCAGTCATTGAAACAGAATCCTCATTAGCAGGGCTCTGAACATTGTCTGAGCTGGAGATAAGATTATACAGAGAAAATGGAATCACCTGAAACTTACCACTACTGAGATTAAAAGATGACAGATCCAGCAGTGGATTGAGAGTTAAATATTATCCAAGAAATATGTTAACTCTGCAGAGTAAACAACAAGGGAAGAGGGAAAGACTTTACTTCCTTTTGAACCTGGGATTATTGAGTATTTCCATTATTTTCTGCTTTTGTTTCAGATTCCCAGCATCAGCAAAAGTTTGCTTCTTCCAAGAGTTAACTCACCTGCTCCTCTTCATCGACAGTACCTGATGTAGAAGGTCTCATTTCATAGAGAGTACAAACCCTCAGTTAAAAATCTCATTCACGAGATGGCACGCCTGACAATGCAGCACTTCCTATGTGGTGGGCCTCTGGCAGAAACCTCACCTACTATTTAGGATATAACTTGAGTTTTGAGGAAGAAGAACCCCTCTAAACCTCTGTACAAATGTGTTTTTTTTATTACTTCAACCCATCAAGGAATACACTCAGTGGCCACATTATTAGGTAAACCTGTACACCTGTGTGTTAATGTAAATATCTAATCAGCCAATTATGTAGCAGCAACTCAATGGATAAAAGCATGTAGACATGGTCACGAGGTTCAGATGCTGTTCAGACCAAACATCAAAATGGGGAAAAATGTGATCTAGGTGACTTTGACAATGGAATGATTGTTGGTGCCAGATGGTGTGGTTTGAGTATCTTTACAACTGCTGATCTCCTGAGGTTTTCACACACAACAGTCTCTAGAGTTTTCAGAGAATGTTGTGAAAAACAGAAAAACATCCAGTGAGCAGGGGTTCTGTGGATGAATATGTCTTGTTAATGAGAGAGGTCAGGGGAAAATGGCTAGGTTGGTTCAAGCTGGCAGGACAGCAACAGTAACTCAAACTGTAGGGTAATGTAATTGGTGGAAACATACATAATTCACAGCCGCTGAAATACAGTTGGTTTCACTTTAAGAGGCTGGTCTGACGTGCTGATGTAACTATGTAAAGTACTTTTACTGCGTTTTGTGTCCAGTGTTTGGAGTACAATAAATGAGTTGTTATGGTTTTTCTTAAACATAAAATGCCTCCACCACTTTTATTTGTGAAAACCTAAAAAATAACCATGAGTTACAATAGTGGTGTGCAGGAGCAACACAGTAGATC
Organism: Hypanus sabinus; assembly: GCF_030144855.1. NCBI lineage: Eukaryota > Metazoa > Chordata > Chondrichthyes > Myliobatiformes > Dasyatidae > Hypanus > Hypanus sabinus. The sequence continues at coordinate 57,689,181 of NC_082717.1, read as the reverse complement.
AGGCAGCATTTACAGAAAGGAATAAACTATCGACATTTAGGGTCGAGAGCCTTTGCTAATACTGGAAAGGAAGGAGGAGGAAGCTAGGCTAAGAAGATGGGGAGAGGGGAAGGAGTACAAGCTGGAAGGTGATAGGTGAAGGCAGGTGTGTGGGGGAGAGGAGATCAAGTGAGAAGCTGAGAGCTCATAGCTGGGAAAGGTAAAGGACTGAAGAAGGTTTTCAGCTCAAAATTTTGACTCTTTGTTCATTTCCATGGATGCTGAACTCTTTCTACATTTTGTGTATGTTGGTTTGGATTTCCAGTAACTGCAGAATTTCTTATGAATCTGTGGTAAACTATGTATACCTGTCTGGACACGCCCCGCTGCTGACTGCTCCTGTGGCTCCTCCCACAGACCCCTGTATAAATGCAATCGGGGCACTTCTCCTCCCTCAGTCTTCGAGATGTCGTGCTCCCTTTTTGCTGTTAATAAAAGCCTATCATTTACTTCCTGTCTCCGAGAGTTATTGATGGTGCATCAGAATCTGATAGGAGAGAAGAGTGGACCATGGGAGAAAGGGAAGGAGGAGGGGCACCAGAGGCAGTTGATAGGCAGATGAGGAGAAGAAAAGAAGTAAGAGGGGAACCAAAGTCAGTATTGGAAGAAGAGGAAAGTGGATGGGGTAAACATTACCAAAAGTTAGAGAAATCAATATTCTTGCCTTCAAGCTGGAGGCTACCCAGATGAAGTGTGAGGTGTTGCTCTTCCAACTTGAGAATGGCCTGATCATGACAGTAGAGGAGGCCATGAACTGTCTTGTCAGAATGGGAGTGGAAATGGGAATTAAAACGGTTGGGTATCAGGAAATCCCACTTGTTGCGGATGTTGCAAAGTTCCTTGACAAAGCGCCCCCCCCCACCCCCCAGTCTATGTCAGGTCCCGCATCAGGACCACGGGATACCATAGACGACCCCAACAGTTTTATAGATGAAGTGTTGCTTCACCTGGAAGGATTCTTTGGGGCACTGACTAAAGGTGAGGGAGGAGGTGAGTGGGCAGGTGTAGCACTTCTTCCACTTGCAGGGGTAAGTGCCAGGATGGAGATTAGTGGGAAGGAATAAATGGACAAGGGAATCATAGAGACAGCAATACCTGTGGAAAGCAGAGACTGTGGGGGAGGTAAAGTTATGTTTGGTGGGAGGATCCCATTAGAGATGGTGGAGAATGACATGTTCGATGTGGAGGCTCATGGAGTGGTAGGAGAAGACAGGAGGAACTCTATCCTTGTTAAGATGGGGTGAGGGCAGATGCCCCGGCAATGGCGGAGATGCAGGTGAGGGCAGCATCAATGGTGGATGAAGGGACACCTTGCATTTTTATTTATTTTATTTAGAGATACAGAGTGGAACAGTCAATTCCAGCCCAACAAGCCATGCTGCCCAGCAACCCATCAATTGATCACAGGACAATGTATAATGAGCAATTAAGCCATTAAACAGTATGTCCTTGGAAGGTGGGAGGAAACCGGAGCACCCGGAGGAAGCACATGTGCTCATGGGAAAGATGCATGAATTCCCTACCAACTGCCTCAGAAATAGTGTCACACTAACCGGTACACTGAGAATCAGAATGAGATTTATTATTGCCACCAAGTGTCGTGAAATTTGTTAACTTATCAGCACATAATATAGAAGAAAATAAATCAATCGATCAATCAATTAATTACAACGTGCTTATATTGAATAGATCAAAAATTCTGCAAAAAACAGAGATAATATATATTAAAAAAGTGAAGTAGTGTCCAAGGGTTCAATGGCCATTTAGGAATTGGATGGCAAAGGGGAAGAAGCTGTTCCTGAATCGCTGAGTGTGTGCCTTCAGGCTTCTGTTCCTCCTACTTAGTGGTAACAGTGAGAAAAGGGCATGCCCTGGGTACTGGAGTTCTTTAATAATGGATGCTGCCTTTCTGAGACACTGCTCCTTGAATATGTCCTGCGTACTTTGTAGGCTAGTACCCAAGATGGAGCCAACTAAATTATAACTCCCTGCAGCTTCTTTCAGTCCTGTGCAGAAGCCCCCTCCCCATACCAGACAGTGATGCAGCCTGTCTGTCAGAATGCTCTCCACAGTACATCTATAGAAGTTTTTGAGTGTATTTGTTGACATACCAAATCTCTTCAAACTCTTAATGCGGTATAGTCACTGTCTTACCTTTTTTATAATTGTTTCGACTGCTGTGGCGTTACTTGAAGAAGGAGGACATCTCTGATGTGTCGAAAAAGACAGCCTCATCCTGGGAACAGATGCAGTGGAGATAAAGGAACTGAACAAGGAAATGGCATTTTTACAGAAGACAGGGTGGGAAGAAGTACGGTCAAGATAGTTGTGAGAGTCAATAGGTTTATAAAAGATATTGGTAGACAGTTTGTTCCAGAGGTGCAGACAGACAGATTGAGAAAGGGGAGAGGGGAGTCAGAAATAGACAAGGAGAATTTAAGGGCAGGGTGGAAGTTGCAAGCAATGTTGATAAAATTAACAAGCTCAGCAAGGGTGTATGAAGCAGCATCAATGCAGTTATTAATGTAATGTAAAAAGAGTCGAAGGGTGTTACAAGGGAAGATTTGAAACATGGACTGTTCCACATAGCTAACAAAAAGGCAGGCATAGCTGGGGCCCATGTGGGTGCTCATGGCTACACCTTCAATTCTGAGAAATTGGGAGGAGCTGAAAAGGAAATTGTTGAGTATGAGGACCATTTGTGTCACAGAGGAGGTTGGTGGTGGAGGGGAACTGGTCAGATCTGTTGTTGAGAAAGAAGTGGAGAGCTTTCAAGCTCTTAGTGTGTAGAACAGCATCTCCAAACACACTACATATCAAATGGATGGTCTACAGCAGCAGGGGACACAAACATACGCTCAGTGGCCACTTTATTAGAAACAGGAGGTGCCTAATAAAATGGCTGCTGAATGCATATCTCTGTGCACTCAAACATTTGAGATTCACATCTCTCATTAAGTACTGCTTTATTATTTTGTATAAATTGTCTATCAGTATAGTCTTCTTGCATTTCTATTTGACATTAAATTAATATTATTCTAGTGTTATGTCTTCTTTACTCATTTGACATTCGTTCAGCTCTGATGATAATTATTAAAGTTTCTTCTCGTGGTTCTGCCATCTTCACCTAAAATTAAATGTCTCTGTTAAAAGACTGAGCATCCAACAGTTACACCAGTAACTTGACTTGAAAAGTCATTCCAAATTGCTCGAGGATCTATAATACATTTTACATTATGTTTAGCTGATGATTTTTCAATGTCCACAAAAATGTAAGTTTTAAGGCCAGGCATTCCAGAATAAATTCCATTGTGGGCAACTTAGTGAACCTGATCGTTCAATTAAAAGTCAGCAGGTCTGCATTAATCCATCTCATATTATGCACTGAATGGACAGAAGCTCAGGTCCCTGAGCACAGGCTGAAATGCATCTTTCTGCTCCAGCTAAGAGCCAATCCTGCAACGCCTATGTTTGCCCCTGGATTCCTCGTGAAGCCTGATAGACAACGTGGTTAGACTGGGGCATCTGTAGCTCATTGAAATCAATCAGAAAGAAGAATTCTCAGCAAAATGATAAGAAGAAGCCGATTTTCTTAGTATATTGTTTAATTTTGTTGATTTAAATTTACAGTATTTATTTGTGATCTTTTAAAGTAAATTGACTTTTCTCGCTAGTCTTACAAGTTTTCATTTTAACACCAGCTCGGGATCCAGCTGTCTATGTGCAACACCCTCACTCTTGTTGCAGAGCTTCCAGTCGTCTGTGATTTTAATTCTCCACCCCACTCCCCCTTCTGATTCTGGCCTCCCATACTGACCTGTTCTGCTGTAATGTTATTCATCTGTAATATTAAGCTTAGGTCTTCTGTCTCCTTATCACTGTTTGGTCTTTGGAGTACTTCCAGCATCCTACGTCTGACTTCTGGTTTTGGTAACAACAAAGTATAAGGATTTCCTGTTTTTTGCCTCTCTCCCTCTCGCTCCCTAACTGTCTTGAGTAATCTATTAATGAGAGAGAACTTAAAAAGAACATTGAGATTATCTCAGCAATTTTGGCGACACACCACTAAAGATAATCCCTTTGGTTTGCACCTCCCTCTCCACCCTCTCTGCAAGTAAATTGCTTTCTGCTTTTCCGAGTTGAGGACCCTCCAATCTGAAACATAACTCTATTTCTCTTTTTCTGCTGCCAGATCTATTATGCTAGGCAATTGGCAAGGTCATAGTAACAGAAGGTCACCACAAAATCTACAGAAAAACAAACACTTTGGTTTTTCATTAATAAACCAGTCATGTGAGTTTAAGCACTGCTGTCCAAAGTCTGGGCTAAGGTCAAAGATATTCTCTAATTGAGAAAATTAGACTGAACATGCAGGTATAATGGAATAAAATGGGATTCTACAGATGAATCTTTCAATGTTATACGTTCCACTGTTTGCTTACTTTATTGTAATATAGTCGTGAGAATAATACAGCAATTCAGTGAATGTCACAATAGACTCAAGCTCACTTTCTTTATTAGGCATGAAAGAAAAAAAGTTAATACCTTTTATGAATTTAATAAAGAAGCATAAAATAGCTTTGTATTTTAGGTGTAACATTTTGAATACAGTCCTATTGTAAAAGGATGTCTTAATTTGGTCTGTAAATGACATGCTCTCCTTCCATAGCTTTGGAGGACTTCGTCCATTCACTTCATTTTAACTAAAACACAACTTACAGAACAAGAGTTGGATTTACGACATCCCAAGGAATTATTGCTCCTTTTCTGTGGGAGTGAATCACTATGTATCAGTCTGGTGTATTGCAAGACTTGCTGACACTCGTTCTTATCACATGTACCTTTCACTTCCAATTGAGAGCTCTGCTGTCCAATAACTATTATTCATGTATTTTCTGTGGAGTAGAAAATCCACAAGCTTGGCGGTTACTGGTGCTTAAAGTATCTGCACTGCCAAGCAGGTCTTATAAAATCAGACAAATATGTTCAAGCTGACATGGAGAGATACAGAACTGGATCAACTATAAACCTAAAACTCAGGTAAACACAGAGTGTAAAAACATTAGGAGATCAAAGATAAAAGACTGTTGCTCAAAATGAAAGTTCCAGCTTTTATTTGCAGTCTTACCTTTGTGATGGTCAACTCCAAAGTGTTATGGAATATTGCACAATATGCAAATGAGTTAATAAAATCTCATCCACATCAAGGTTGACAATTGAATGTACAATATATTTAATAGTATAATTATTTGTATATTTGTGATGGATTGTTCAAGATATTCTCTGCACTTTGGGAAGGTGAGAGACCTTGAGGCTGTATCAGTTTTCTTTTAATGGCCCCATTCTGTGGTGTAAGTTTGTGGATAATGGCAAAAGGATCGGCATTGTACAGACAGTTGTTAGCTTTACCCTACTGCATCATGGTTATGTCATGCTGAGACTGTGGAACTTTGTCAAACAAATGTCACCAAATTTAGGGTTCATTTCAATTTATACATATTCTCACTAAACAAGAAACACTTGCCGCTCTTTAAATTGTTTCATAGGGGAAATATTCCTCATATCCAATCTACGGGAGTCATCAGCCCAGACTTTTCTGTGGAATGTTGACAATTCCTCCTGTGCATAAAGATACAAATGCAGAAGACCCAGACCTACCAGAATTTTTTAAAATGGAATTTTGTTTGTTAAGCTTACACTTGACTGTGTATCTGTTGAACCTGCACTAAGCTGGGCCTGATGCAGAAACAACAAATCCTTTCACTATAGTGGGGAGACACAATTGCAAGTGTAAGGTAATGCATATATTTTAACCAATTAATTCATCTAATTATCTCAAACTTTGGTGATTTGATTAATTTTTAATAGCTTTGATTGTTTCTGAAAGGGAATTCAATTATATTCAAAGTCAATTGAATTGAATTGGTTTACCTTTGTCACATAACTATACTGAGACACAGTGGAAAGTTTGTTTTGCATGCTGTCGATGCAGATCAAATCATTACACGATGCATTGAGGTAGTTCCTCAAAACTCTGTAACTCCTAGGAAAACCTGGAAGTGAAGGAAACTTTAGAAATAATTATCAATGTGAATTCCAAAGGTATACAGAAGTTAGAAGAATTAAGTACCATCTTATGGCACATCAGGGATTAGGAACACTGTTTCAAGATAAGGTGCCGTTCACAGAAGTCTGAAACAATGAGAAATGTTTATTGTATTATATATCCTTGGAATTTTCCAACCAGAAGCGTAATTATTGAGAATACTCAAAACTGACATGGATTTTATGTTTAATGTCTAGATACTCCTGAGCAGAAGGGTTTCGGTGTTGAGACTGCCCTTCAAGTCTTGGAGTTCACACAAGACAAATCAGTCAAGTTTCTGTCTTCCAATCGACATCCAAAGATTTCTGAGGTTACTAGCTGGGATCAGATGCAGCCCACATTTAACTAACCAGGCCTGTGGATATGCAGGCACCAGAAAAAAAACATAACACCAGTGAAAGTACATCTTAACATGAAGCCCAAAAATCCTAGCCCTAATCATAACCTGAAAAAAGTTGGAAAAATATACATCTAATTAAAGCCAATCTTATTTGCTGATTGTCATTTATAATATTAGAAAACCTATGGATGAATTTTGACACCTACTATCTTTGGCATTAGTGCCCATGGCAGCTTTATAAGTAGGATAGTAAAACTGCAGCATAAAGTGTATCAGTAGGCAGCAATTTATAACTTACAAGCAACAAACACACTTTCTACTAAGTCTGCTTTAAAATGGAAAATTGTCAGGCTTTGATTGAAAGTAGAATGATATTTGCTGAACATGAGCACAATCATGTGTAATCTGGGATGTAAACATATTAAAAAAGTATAATTCAAGCAGAACAAATCCCCATCAGAGAAAGTTACACTCAGCATATTCAGGTCACAGAATGAATGCAATAACAGCAAGCAGAAACACTTTGAGTATTCCAATTTCTGTACAGCAATAGAAATATGATTTTGGGGGGATTTTCTTCAGTGGAGGAAGCAACAGTGTAAAATCACCAATTTAATGCAATGAAGAAAAAGGGAATATGATTAGGGAGTGATAGTACAATGCAGGGGCAAAAAAGAGCAAGTTGCAATCATTTTAACGTTGACCTTAATGGCTGCTCTCCTCACTGCACTAACACTTCTGCATAGACAAAATCTGAATGCAGGTAAATCTGCTTTACCTGAATGGAAAACTGGGAAGGGGCACTCAAAACTAATATAAAATCTGCCTCCTGTTTTATATCTGCACTACTATTTTTATGGTATAGGGTAACAGTCTGAAATAATGGTGTATTAAACTTGAAAATCCAGAAGATAAATCAGCAAAATTAAAGATTCAAGTGATTTTATTTTATTCTTTTGGCTGAAGTTCCATTGTATGATATGGTAAAAGCAAACTAATACATGTTTTCTTCTCATTGTCATTTTTAACCAGGTTAGCATAAAAAGAGAGTCATAGAGTCACACAGCATGAAACAGACCCTCTATACATGCTGACCATCAATTACTTATCCATACTAATCCCATTTATCAACACTTTGTTCATCACCTTCTGTGCCATCCCAGTTCAAATGCTTGTTTCAATATTGTTTAACCATTATGAGAGTACTTACCTCCACACATCCTCAGTAATTGCATTCCAGGTTCCATCCACCCTCTAGATAAAAACATTCTTCCTTACAGTTTTAGATATCTATTGATTATTTTTGTAACTTCAAAACTTTAAACTAATTCAAAGGAAGATACGAGAGTCTGAAATGTGGGTCTAACTTTGAATTAACTTTAAGCGTACCACATGGTAGCATTATGACATGTGAAATTCATGTAGAACCCATAATGAGTAATTAAACAAACAAGAATGCTTAATCAAGCTATATATATATATATATACACACACACATACATTCAGAAACACTCTCTTTTTCTCTATCACCTGACACACCTTTTGTCTAGGCTGGAGAAGGTTATTGGATAGAATGTGTCATCGTGCTGTATTCTCACAAACAGTTTCCTAAATTAGTAAAATGTAAAAAGTTCTGTAAGTCCGGTTTCAGCACAATGCTTGAACTGATACACAAAGTGAAGTTGCTGCACCAGGAAATAGTTGGACACGTCGAGTTTTGCACTGCAGTCTTCATGGTCCAGACAAGGGGGCGTTGTCATCTGTTTCTGTAACAAAACCTAAAAGCTTTCAATGAGCACACATGGATACATCCGAAATTCAGCACCCGGGGGAAGGAGCTCTGCTTTGTTACAGCTCCTGTCAAAAATTGCTGAAATTATGCATATCATTCACCATGATAGATGCCATACACAAGATTAAATTGTAATCTTTAATCACCATATTTACCAATTGAATTCAGGCAGCTGGAGGCCAAAGAGAGCTTGTCCTTGAATCCTGAGAATAAACAGCATACATTCAGGTGAGAGTTCATGCCCTGTTTGTGGAGGAAAGTTTAAGTGAAGGCAGCTGCCTGTTTATCATGCAGATCTTTTCTTCTTTTAGATCATTATTTTTCAACAGTAGGGAGCAGATTTATGGATTTGCTACAAGGCCTGTTAATGCCAGTTGACGATTATGCTCTGATGTGAACATTGACAATTGCATAACTAAAAGCAATGAAATATCGCACTGTGCTGAAATAATGAAAAGAGTTTGATTATATAAAACAGTCTTGGGACTTGCATTCTGGTTCCAGTAAACTACTTCATACAGTTAATGAAAGAGAATCCATCCTCTTGGAGTATCAGTGAATGTAATGGCGGAGTGGTGTACCACTGTGCTATAATTGACAATGCATGTATCGCCGAGAAGTTTAGAGTTGGGGTGGAGGAAATTAAAACAATGATTTTGTGGATTTAGAGAGAAGCATAATGTAATCTATTTCCACATTTAGACATCCTGAGAAGAAAGTGGCAACATCTGCTCTCTGACTTCAGGAAGTGACATGGGCAAACCTGAAAGGACAGTTATTGGAGGAGTGAACAATAACTACTTCCAAGTTAAGGAACAAGAGCATGAAAACGTTTCATGGAATGCCGTGAATAACTATCTATGCATGTTTCTCATGACCTGCTATCTTTGTGCTGAACCCTATGCATCGATAAACATCAAATGAGGCTGGGTAAGGTGCCTTCTTCTCTGCCCGGAACTTGTTGGCCATCCAGTGTGAGGTGGTGCTCTGAAATGAATGTTGCAAACAGACGCTTGCCAAGATCTGGGACTGTGTTATGAACGAAGTACTGAGATTTGGTGCATCAACTGCACAGCTTATATGATGATGGGCCATAGTGCCTATACACTGAGAGATGGAAACCTAATACATAAAAAAGACAATTAATGGCATGTTGATATATTGTGCACCTTGTTAAATACATAGAATAATCTGTCTTGTTTGGTGAATGGCAAAAGTAGTGTTCATAATGTTTATAAATAAAGGATAAATAATGCGCCCATAAACCTAAGCTCATCCAAACCTCCCCTGCCTGAGTTCTGTTCCCACCTCCCCTCCACCCTCTGTACTCGCTGACCTGTATTGGCTTATAAGCTTTTAAAATTCTCTAGGATTTTGCTTTTTATTAAACATTGCATGGCTGTATCCTTTCTAACTTGTCTCCTCCAGCTCAAAGTACCTGTGCTCTTCTAGGGATAAACCCATTCAAACTCATAATAATAATTGTTCCACCATCGGTTTTGTGCATTATGCCACTTCAGGCTGTCCCCTCCGCAATGGAATTCTCCCACAAAACCTCCACATCTCTCCCTGCGTAAATCTTTTCTTTAAAACATTTTACCCTTGACCATGACTTTAAACCTTTTACCAAGTTAAAGGTGCTAAATCCACATACATAATTGCTCTCGCTGTTGTATTAACTTCCAAAGTCTCACTAAATACAGGAGGTCAAATACTCAAAAATGGAGTGAAATTATATTTTCTCCTAGTGCACAGTTGGACTTCAACTAGCCAGTTCAGAAGCCACTGTATAGGTGACTAAATCAATGGTAAAACAGACTACATTGAGAATACGTATAAGTATTTCACATTGGAAAATTAACAGCATCAATAAATGTATAATAATATCAAAGAAAGCGTAATTTTATGTTCCAGTGGTAATTGGAATATGAATGGCCGTGTTCAATAGTTGTACCTGTAAAATGTACTTTTCTTGTCAATTGAAATAGATAATCCAACTCAGTGCAATGATATGATATCTGGGAATTAGTGCAAATAAGTCATAAAGTCATGGAGCAATATAGCATGATAGACCATTCAGCCAATGTCCATGCTAACAACATGCAACAATTTCCTGCATTTGGCCCATATCCCTCTAAGCCCCAACCTTACATGTACCTGTTCACGTGCTTCTCAAATAATACCATAGTACCTGCCTCAAACTCTTCTGGCAGCTTGTTCCATTTACTCATCATCCTCTGCATGAAAAAGTTACTCCTTGGGTCCCTCTTAAATCTTTCTGCTCTAAAGCTAAATTCACGCCCCCTAGCATTAGACTCTTCCACCCTTGGGAACAGACTGACACCATCACCTCATCCATGCCTCTCATAGTTTTAAACATTTCTAAAAGTTTGCCCCTCATTGTCCTAGATTCCAAGGAAGAAAAACCTAGCCTATCCCTTCTGGCAATGTAAGTAGGAAAAAGTGATCAGATAAGAAAGTGACTTTAAGCTTTTTGTTCTGCATACAGAACAAAAAAAGGAGAGAATGGGTGGTGTTAGCTGACCATTCATCCTTTGCTCATGAAAAGTTAATGACTGGAAAGTATGAAATAAGTTCTGTTTCTCCACTAATTATGGACTTACATGGCAAAACTTGTGATCATAGAGAGATTTCCGGTGGGCACAGTGTTAGCAGTGACAAACTGACCAGATAAAATATTTGCACCCAAGGCCAATTTCATTTGAGATCTGGCAAATTGCATGTCTTTCTATAATCCCTTTCCAAACTCCATTGCAGGCTAGTTTGCAAGCAATGCTTTACAATGTTTTTAATCTACTTTAAGTGCTTTGGAGAGGAATTAAAATTGGCAGTAATTGACAAGTTGCCTCACTTTTGTGTGCCTACTGGACAGGTGAGTTACCAATGGCCTGAGCAGAGTTGGAGAACTAATTTGTAAAGAATTGCATTGTCTGATTTTAAATGAAAAGGTCTGATTCCTCTGTTGAATAGTATGGAAATTATTACAGTGTAAATTATGCGAAGTATTTTTAAAAATATAAGTCTATTTTTATTTTAGAAATTTCTGAGTCTTAAGTGATAGGACAATTAGTTGTTAAATGTTCCAGTGAATTCTCTGAACAGTTGCCAGCAGTAAATGAACACCAGATTAAAGCTGTGATTTTGTCATCATTCCACACTCATTGTGCCCATTATTCGGCTCTGGACTTGTCAAGAGGTGATGATCCCGAACTCAATTGCCAGAAATTGGATCGGGTGGCACTGCCTTTTAAGTGCAACATGATTGAAAATCAATTTTTCTCTGCACAGACCTCAACAACCTAGCCATTAAACAGGAACTGTATATTTCGAGGAATTGGAGCTGGGAATTTCTAAAGTGATGTTTGCTAATAATTCAAAGGTAAAGTTAACTTAGTAAGTTAAGCTTCTTGCCAGTTGTAACGTCTTTAGCATTGGCAATTTAACCCACGTTCTGTATACTGATTCCATTAACCAATTTCTCACTGGTTTGCCATGCTGCTTTATTTCCCATCTGAGTGTACATAATGCACATTTCTGTACGTGTGTGTACATGAAAGAGACCTGCCACTCCAGAGTCCAGGTAGTTGTAGGTGTGTGGGCTGTTCGTGTGTAGTGAATGTCTCTGTGCCCATGCTGCTGGTGGTACAAATGCAAAAATAAAACACCCCTAAATAATCACAACCAAACAACTCACCAAGCTTTTTCCTGAGTTGTAAATCAAAATTTAACCAGAAGCTACAGATAGTTTATTTCCAGGCCATGGGTAATAATGGCTTCACGAAGCCATCATACCACAAACTGCTGGGGGAAATGGGCTCTGGCCATGGGGGAGTGAAGATAGCAGTCTGCCTAAGCTTCTTATCATCATAGTTTCTTTATCTCCCGAAGCAGTCCCTTGGAGTCAGAGGTGAGTTGCTTCCACACTGTCTCGAGGGAATTAGAGATGACTGATGAAAAACTGTGTGGGTCCTGCGGACTCTGCCACAGGTGGGACAGGTATAGATGAATGGGTAGGAGGGTCGTTTCACCAGCTGCACCCCGTGCAAGGATTTTATATTTGCAATACCTTCTTGCATGTCAATTACATTCTCCCGAATAAATCATATCAAATTAAGAAATACAGTTCTTCTTGAACAAACAAAATCACTTTACGTGTATTGCACTGAAGTAAAATGCTTCAAAAGAAGTTTAGTGGTTTGGTTCTTTTGGCTGTAAGCTCATGAAATATTCACTTCTCAGGTTCTGGAATCAAGTAGTAGAAGTGCTTTTTGGTGGGTGTTTAGTGGCCTGGATTTCCAGAAGAGGTAGAAAGCTGAATGTGTGCTGTAAAAATGCATGTTCATAGTTGAATGAGATGCCAGTCTGGAGGACTTAAGGCTCTGAAAGGGATCCAGCAGCATACAAATGGGCCTCCAAGGGCAGGTGAGCTCTTTCTGCATGTACTTATGGTCTCTAAGATCTGCAACCAGCCTGTTTTACAGCCACTCCATTTTCAAGCCTTGTTTCTGGTGCTAACCATGGACAAACAATGTCCCACATGACCTGAAAGTATTTGAGGATAACTTATATTTAGGGACACTGACATCACATGGTTAAACCCCAAATGAACTATTTCTGCCAGTCCTTGGATAAAGGGTGAGACTGAGCTGAGGGTGGTGGGGAAGGGGCAGGGGGACTGGTAGTGGTATTAAAGAAGAGGCAAGCAGTATAAATCTGTTATTTTCTTAACAAAGCAATAGAATACACGAGAGAGATTTTCTAACTTTTAAGGTATGGAGAAGACTTGGACAGTAGGCTTAAAGGTTATTAGGTTAATTGGTCATTGTAAATTGTCCTGTGATTGGGCTAGGATTAATGCAGGGGTTCTGGGCCACGCAGTTCTAAGGGCCAGAAGGGCCTATTCTTAACTCTATCTTAATAATGTAACAGAGAGGGTTCAAAAACATCTCTATATGCTTCAAGATTGCAAGGTAATAAAATTAACACTCAAATAACCAGTTATGTGGTAAGTGGGAGACTGAGTGAGGAATTCCTAAACTGCAATTGGTGCCCCTTTACATTACACACATTCTGCAATGTAAGTGCCGTGATTTTGCTTCTATTATAATTCACAAATTAAACTAAATTAAACAGTGTGAGGGTTAATAAACATAGAGGTAAAATGAACCAGAAAAAAGTAATTAATTAACAATATTTTCTCCTTAGTAACATTTCATTATAGAGAAGCTTAACAAAATAACAAATATGGGAATCTAGTTCTAAGGGTTCAGAGCTTGTTTCTCATTGTAAGTGTAATAAACCATTAACAATCAAATGAAGAAATCCAAGTCCAAATTAGAACTATTTATAAAAGTTATGCAAGTAACTGTGATTGATGTAAACCAAAATCAATGATAAATTCGGAACATGGCAAACGTACAGAAAGAAGTATCATGAAGGAAATGCTCTGGTCTTACTGTGTAGGTATGTTTCGTTAACTATTGCTAGATAATTAAAGCTCATCATGCTGGGTATTCACCTTTCAGTCACATTCCATCTGAAAGGCAGGAAGGATAAATGTAATTTCACTGCTTAATACAATCTCACGACACTCAGTTAAGCAAATGTTATGCATCTAAGGGCAGATATACCTATGTTGCCCATACAAGGTAAGTGGCTGTGACAGCACTCCAGCAGAAGTGATAGGGCTGAGGAAAGACTTCAGTACAATATTAAGATTTCTAGGGTGATCAAACAGCATTAGCAGACATCTTGCCATATTTTACTATGCGATGGAGAATGGGCAGATCAATTGAAGGACTTGACCTGAGAGGTTTGTCCTTCTCTTGACCTACTTTCAATTCCTCAGTTAAGTATATGCAGGATTCTGGCTGCTTAGCTGAGGATAGTTGTGCTCAATTGACAATGCTTTGATGCAGTCATAATGGGTGCGTGAATGACATTGGATTCAACTGCAGACACCATATGGCTTTATCATCAACTAAGTCCTCTGATTACTTTGAAAAACTATGTTAAGCAATACTCCAGAAATATTGTGTTTGATGTCAAAAATGTAAACCTGTTCTTTATTATTAAGTTAAAGATTGTATTTAAACATATATTGAAGAAATATTTTTTAAAGTGCAAAAATACAGAAATGGAAGTGGACCTCCTAAAGCTGCAAGTGATAATCTTTTTATGACCGAGGATTCTCTGTTCTATAGCACCTAGCTTTGCATTTAAATGATAACAAAGTACATTCAAAATGTATTTAAAGAATGATTATATCGGCTTCCAGTATCAACTATTCTTTGAGTGGCATCCCTTCTGTGAACTTGAACTCTATTCCTCTATTCATAGAGCCAAGTGTTACAATTACAATTGTTTTAAACAAATCTCACTTTGTTCTGACAACTTCTTAGATTAATGTTTATATACGTTGAGGTCTCTGTCCTGAGACCTCTTTAAAAATGCACCATTTAGTTCATATTACCAGTTCCTTTTGGCATTAATTAGCAATCCTTTCAATCATTAAATTGTGAGTAGTATTAAATTTATGAGCTAGTAAGATGTTTCAATTCAATGCAATGTTTCATTACTATATTTTGAACTTAGTTTTGATTTTGGATCTATGCACATAAGCATACAGTTGAAGTAAATATTTAAAGATCCAAAAAATAATGTGCTAAATGAAGGTTTACTACAGTAGCGTGACTCTGAAGTGTTCACCTATTAACAAATTCCTGGCCATCACTGATAGAGCAGTGATTTGAACTATACCACTTATATAACATGCCCAACACTAATTTATTATGAATTAAGCTCTATATACAAGAACAAAATACTGCAAATGTGGGAAAAATGAATTTAAAAAGGAATATACTGGAAGAATGTAGCAAATCCAACAGCTTCTGTGTGGGAAGATACACAGTTCACAGTTTGGATAAATATAATACTAGATCTTTTTAAAAGCTGAGTTGATTATTGTTTTCCTTCATTGTTTTTGAAATTCAAATATTATTTTGCACAATAGGTCAGATATGATCAGCAACAATTAGGGCTCAATAATTCATATTTACAGAGTTTGGGTTGAAGTTCCTCTGTGTGCTTTGTCTATCAGACTGGCTAATTTATTTCTATCAAATTTTAATGCACCCTACCTTAGCATTGTCATTATTAATTTTCTTTAAATTAAACATTTTAAATAAATAGCTTATTGCAGATTAGTTTGATATAGATGTTCTATCCAGACAATGCAATACCTAAATTATAAGTTTCCACATAGAGCTGCAGACAAGTTCAACATTTTTGAAAGATAAGATTTGCACAGAAAATATTCTACTAATCACTGCCCAATTTTCCAGGATTTAATCTGCTGCACGTAAACTCTGACAGTCATGTTGAAATGTGTATTGACTTGAACAACTTTCTGTTCTCACAGCACACACCTGAAGCCACTCAGATGTACAAATCAGGTCACCTACAGAACTATAAAGGTACCCCTGGATATATTGGGTTATACCAAGCCTTCAGTAGATTTTTACAACAGATAGTGCCAGATTCCATTTCAGAAAGCCAAACCAACTTACATTTTTGTAACAACAGCTGATGGAGGGCATTCAAAGCCCCATCCCAACTGCCAGAAAATAGAAAACATCCATTTTTCTGGCAATTCCATTTCAGATATATGGAGGGTGTTTACAGATCAATTGCACAAAGTACATGAAGGTATGTTCCTGTTAGAAGGAAGGATGGCGATGGGAAGAGAACAGAATTTTGGAAGTCCAGAGAGGTGATGAATTCAGTCAAGACAAAAAAGGAAAAATATGTAAAGCTTCAGAAGTTCGGAAGGATGAAATGGAGCACACAGGGACTATTAAAAAGCCAGAAGAGAACAAAAGAAGGAAATTAGGAAAGTCAGAAGGGACCATGACAAGTCCTTGGCAAGTAGGATTAATGTCAATCCCAGAGCATTTTACGCATACACCAAGAGCAAGGGGGTAACTAGAGAGAGAATTCAAAGGGAAACACTTGCTTAGATGTGGAGAATGTGAGTGAGGTACTTAGTGAGTACTTTGCTTCAATATCTACCAAGGAAAAGACCAGGAGATCACTGTTGAATCCATAAATATGTTAGGGCATTTAGAGGTCATGGAGGAGGAAGTGTTAGGTCTCATAATGTGTATAAATTAATTAATTAATTTATTTATTGAGATACAGCGTGGAATAGGTCCTCTGGCCCCTCAAACCACGCCAGCCAGCACTCCCCTGATTTAATCCTAGCCTAATCACAGGATAATTTACAATGACCAATCAATCTAACAATCAGTATGTCTTTGGACTGTGGGAGAAAACCCACACAATCATGGGGACAATGTACAAACTCCTTACAGACAGCAATGTGAATTGAGCCTGGATCACTGGTACTGGAAAGCGTTGTGTTAACCACAATGCTACCATGACACCCATTAAGGGGGATATGCCCCCAGGGCCTGATGGGATTTCTCTAAAATTATTGCCAGAGGCAAGAGACGAGATTGCTGGGGCCTTGATCAGTATCTTCATGTTCTCCTGGAGGACTAGCTAATGTACATATATTTAAAAGGCTAATGTACATATATTTAAAAAGGGAACAAGGGAAACTATAGACCAGTGAATCTCACGTCAGTTGTAGGGAAATTGCTGGGGAAAACTCTTAGGGAAAGGCTACATGAACATTTGGATATCCATGGCCCAATTAGGGAGAGCCAACATGACTTTGTGCAAAGCAAGTCGACTCTTACCAACTTGATTCAGTTTTTTGACAAGGTGGTTGAGAGAGATTGATGAAGGTAGAGCAGAGGATGTCGTCTACATGGATTTTAGTAAGGTGTTTGACAAAGTATCTCTTAGGAGGCTAATCCAGAATATTAGGATGCATGTGATCTGCGATGAATTGACTGCTTGGATTCAGAACCAGCTTGCACATAGATCACAGAGAACAGTGGTCAAATGGAGGTCTGTGATTAGTGGTGTTCTGCAGGGATCTGTGCTGGGACCTCTGCTATTTCAGATCTATATCAATGACATGGATGAAAATGCAGTTGGGTGTGTTAGAAGGTTTACAGATGACATCTGGTTTGGTGGAGTTGTGGATAGTGTAGCAGACTGGCAAAGAGTACAGCATGATTTAGATCAGTCACAGAGAACTGGCAGATGGAGCTTAACCCATAAATGGGAGGTGTTGCACCTTGGTAAGGCAAATGTGAGGCAACAGTACATGTTTAAAGGCATGACCCTTAACAGTGTTGCTGAGCAGACAGATCTTGGGGTCCAAGTTCATAGCTCCTTAAAGGTGGCTGCACAGGTCAGTTGGGTGGTTAAGAAGGTTTATGAAATCTTGCTTTTATCAGTGAAGGCATTTGTTGCAACTTCATAAAACTCTGGTTAGGCCACATCTGGAGTATTGCCTACTGTTCTGGTCACTCCATTACAGGAAGGATGTGGAGGCTTTGGAGAGGGAGCAGAAGAGGTTTACCAGGATGCTGCCTGGTTTAGAGGGCATGTGTGTTATCATGAGAAGCTGGACAACAGATTATTTACAAAGCAGTGGAGGCTGAGGGAAATCCTATAGAAGTTTATCATATATTGAGATAGGTAGATAGAATAGAGAGGGAGTACCTTTCTCCCAGGGTTGAGATGTCTAATACCAGAGGGCATACATTGAAGGTGAGAGGGGGTAGGTTCAAGGGGGATGTGAGAGGTAAATTTTTTAATCAGGGAAAGGTGATTGCCTGGAATGTGCTATCTGGTGTGGTGATAGAAGCAAATACATTAGTGGCTTTTAAGAGATGTTTAGATAGTCACCGAGATAGAGGGAAATGGACATTGTGTAGGTAGGAGGGATTCGTGTTTGGGTTTTGTGATTTACTTTTCAGCTGTTCGGCTATGTTCGTAGGCTGAAGGGTCTGTTCCTGTGCTGTACACCATATTCTAAACATCAGCTAGTACTCTAGATGCCTCAGCATAAAAGGGATGGAATTAGTGTAGCAATGAGATTTGATCTTGGCTTCACAGACCTTGATATAGAATCAAAATCAATATGGGTCTAACATAGCAAAAGACAGAAATAATTGGTAAGAGTTATCTATAGGTCACCAAACAATAATGACAAAATCAGGCAGACATATCCAGAAATTAGATGTCCATATTACAGTGCTTACGAGAGGTTTTAATCTACACACAGACTACACAAATCAAATTTACTGTAATTTGATATAACATGCTTCTGTGGAATGCAAACAAGATTTTTTTTGGAACAACATGTTGAGGAAATGGCCAGGATAAAGGCTAAATTAAAATTAAAAATAAATCTTTGGATGCTAGAAATCTGTCTTAAGAACAGCTAATTCCGGAAGGACTCTAAAGGTCAAGTGGTATCCATGAAAAGAGGTGTGTGTGTGTGTGTGTGTGTGTGTGTGTGTGTAGAGGGAGCATGAAGGGATAAGGAGGGGATCCCACTACCAGACAAGTCTTTCCACCCCCCCCCCCCCCACTTCCTGCAGGTACAGTTCCTTCCATGACTCTCTTGATCACTAGCCCATCTCCACCATTCTCCCTCCTGGCATTTATCCCTACAACTATGCTAAGTGTTACAGCTGCCCTTAGGACTCCTGTTTCACCTCTATATAGAACCCTAAGCAGTCCACCCAGGTGAGCAACGTTTCACCTTCCAGTCTGATGGGTTCATTTATTGGATCGAGTATTCCTGGTGCATGCTCCTCTACATCAGTGAGACCTGATGCTGATTGCTTCATTTAGCACCTTTCCTCTGTCTGCTGCACCAAACAAGATCTCCCAGTGGCCACCAATTTCAATTTCTCTTTCCATTCCCACATCAACATTTCTGCCCATTGCTGTCTCTACTAACATGATGAGACCAGACATAGAATGAAGAAGCAGGATCTCATATTGGTAATCTTCAACCTGATTGAATCAATTCCTCTAACTTCAGGTAACCACTCAACTCTTTTATCCCTGTTCCTCTACCCTTTTTGTTCCCCTTTATTCCGTTGGCTCTTTCACTCCTTTTCTTATTTTTCCACCCTCACAACTTGCCTATCACCTCTTTCAGGTTCTCCAACTCCTTCTCTTTACTACTAAAGAGAAGCTAGCCAGGAATATAAAGGAGGATAGCAAAAGCTTTTTTAGATATGTGAAGAGAAAGAAGATAGTTAAGAACAAAGTTGGGCCCTTGAAGAATGAATTGAGTGAAATTGTTATGGGTAACAGAAAAATGGCAGAAGAATTTAATAAGTACTTTAGATCTGTCTTCGCTAGGGAAGACACAAGCAATCTCCCAGATGTATGGATGGGCCAAGGACATAGGGTAACAGAGGAAATGAAACAGATTGACATTAGGAAGGAAACGGTGATGAGTAGACTGATGGGACTGAAGGCTAACAAATCCCCAGGTCCAGATGGTCTGCATCTTAGGGTACTAAAGGAGGTGGCCCTGGAAATTACGGATGCATTGGTAATCATTTTCCAATGTTCCTTAGATTCAGGATCAGTTCCTGAGGATTGGAAAATGGCTAAAGTTATCCCTCTTTTTAAGAAAGGAGGGAGGGAGAAAACAGAGAACTATTGTCCTGTCAGCCTAACATCAGTAGTGGGGAAGATGCTAGAGTCCATTATTAAAGATGAAATAGTGGCATATCTAGATAGCAGTGATAGGATTGGGCTGAGCCAGCATGGATTTACCAAGGGCAAATCATGCTTGACTAATCTATTGGAGCTTTTTGAGGATGTAACGAGGAAGATAGACAAGGGAGATCCAGTGGATGTAGTGTACCTTGATTTTCAGAAGGCATTTGATAAGGTCCCAAATAGGAGATTGGTGGGTAAAATCAGAGCTCATGGCATTGGGGGGAAGATATTGACATGGATAGAAAACTGGTTGGCAGATAGAAAGCAAAGGGTAATGGTGAATGGGTGTTTCTCAGAATGGCAGGTGGAGACTAGTGGGGTGCCACAGGGCTTGGTATTGGGACCACAGCTGTTTACGATTTACATAAACAATTTAGATGAAGGCATTGAGAATAACATCAGCAAGTTTGCTGATGATACTAAGCTGGGTGGCAGTGTGACATGTGATGAGGATGTTAGAAGAATTCAGGGTGACTTAAATAGGCTGAGTGAGTGGGCAGATACTTGGCAGATGATGTTTAATGTGAATAAGTGTGAGGTTATCCACTTTGGGAGTAAGAACAGGAAGGCAGATTATTATCTGAACGGTGAAGAGTTAGGTAAGGGAGAAATACAAAGAGATCTAGGAGTCCTTATTCATTAGTCACTGAAGGTGAATGAGCAAGTGCAGCAGGCAGTGAAGAAGGCTAATGGAATGTTGGTCTTAATTACAAAGGGAATTGAGTACAAGAGCAAGGAAATTCTTTTGCATTTGTACAGGGCCCTGATGAGACAAACACCTGGAGTATTGTGTAGAGTTTTGGTCTCCAGGGTTAAGGAAAGACATCCTGGCTATAGAGGAAGTGCAGCGTAGATTCACGAGGTTAATTCCTGGGATGTCTGGACTGTCTTACGCAGACAGGTTAGAGAGACTGGGCTTGTACACGCTGGAATTAAGGAGATTGAGAGGGGATCTGATTGCAACATATAAGATTATTAAGGGATTGGACAAGATAGAGGCTGGAAATATGTTCCAGATGCTGGGAGAATCCAGTACCAGAGGGCATGGTTTGAGAATAAGGGGTAGGTCATTTAGGACAGAGTTAAGGAAAAACTTCTTCTCCCAGAGAGTTGTGGGGGTCTGGAGTGCACTGCCTCGGAAGGTAGTGGAGGCCAATTCTCTGGATGCTTTCAAGAAGGAGCTAGATAGGTATCTTATGGATAGGGGAATCAAGGGAAATGGGGACAAGGCAGGAACTGGGTATTGATAGTAGATGATCAGCCATGATCTCAGAATGGCGGTGCAGGCTAGAAGGGCCAAATGGTCTACTTCTGCACCTATTGTCTATTGTCTATTACATGGTTTACTGTTGTTTCATATCAGATTCCTTCATCTTCAACCCTTTGCCTCTTCCACCTTCCACCTCAACACTTCTCACATAATTCCCTTTCATCCTCCCAGAATTTCACTCTTGTGTTCTTTCCCATTTCCCTACATTTTTAGTCTGGGTTTTGCCCCTTTCCTTTCTAGTCCTGATGAAGGGTTCTGGCCAGAAATGTCAAATGTTAATTTCCCTCTATAGACGTTGCCTGACTTGCTGAGTCCCTTCAGTATTTTGTGTATATAGTTCAAGATTTCTGTGATCTGCAGACTTTCTTGAGTTTCCAAATTATTATTATAGATCTGTTTTTGTCCAATGAGAAAGGAGTAATTGTTGATCTTGCTGTCAAGCAGCCTATGGGGAAGAGCGAAAATCATATGATGAAATGTTACATTGAGTTTGAAAGTGATATAATTCAATACAAAACAATCTGTTCAACATAAACAAAGGAAATTATTAAGTTGTGAAAGGAGAGTTGGCATGAGTTGTTTGGGAGAATACTGAGGACCATAGTGCTTAACCTTTAAGAAAAAACACAAATTGA
Source organism: Hypanus sabinus (assembly GCF_030144855.1). Classification (NCBI taxonomy): domain Eukaryota; kingdom Metazoa; phylum Chordata; class Chondrichthyes; order Myliobatiformes; family Dasyatidae; genus Hypanus; species Hypanus sabinus. Next base: position 57,667,311 of record NC_082717.1, on the reverse strand, counting down.
GAAAAGTATGTTCCTACAAGGACAAAACCCCAAGGAAAAGTAATTCAATGCAGCTAACATTAGAAATTAAAGATAGTATTAAATCAAAGGAGGGTTGTCAAAGATAACATTTTGCCAGAGGATTGGGAGTATTTTAGAACAGAGCAAAGGAGACCCAGATGAAAAAAATGTAAGGCAAAATGTGACAGTAGACTAGAAAGAAACATAAACAAGCACAGCTGCATGAGAAGGCCTCCTCCTTACAGACAGCAAAAGGAAAATTTGTAATTGTGAAACAAGAAATGACAGAGGAATTAAAAAATACCTTGCACCTGTGATCATGGAAGACCTATAAAATTTTCCAGATTAGACAATCAAGTATTTAGTAAGAATAATGAACTGAAGGAACAAAGTATTACCCAAAAAAATAATACTAGAGAAATTGGTGGAAGTTTCTAAATCCTAACCATTTGCTGATCTACGGCCAAGGTTTGAACGAGGTGGCTTAGAGATAGTGAATGCTCTAGTTATCATTTTTCATGGTTCTATGGATCTGAAACAGCTCCTACAGATTGAAGGGCAGCAAATGTAGATCCACTATTTCAGAGAGAAAGTGGAGATCTCAAGTTGCCTGCTACAGAATCTTTTAACATGACCACAGTACATTAGCTAGTGGTAGCGTAGTGGCATCAGCATCAGATTTCGGAGTGAAGGTTTCTGTGTTCGAATCCAGCTGGAGCTGGAGAGGGATGGGCTCCACCAGGTTTCAGATGCCCAAGACAGGCCGTACAATAAGCAATCATCAAAAAGATCGGTACAAAAAGCTTGTCAAGATGGCGCTCCAACTCCTCCACCAGGAGTTAAGGACGCACACACACACACACACACACATTTCTACCGCGTCTCTCGATTCGTTACTCACTGATCCTATATTCAAAACGAAATAAGTTCATCTATTTTACTTCAGTAATGGTGACTAGGATTTGTCAGCATTGCTGGATGCCCATGAGTACAGGTATCCATTAACTGTATTCAAGTAACTATGAGGTCTTCTCATAATGACCCAGACCTTTTTGTGAAGAGAAAAGATAGTCTGTCTTTAAAACTGAAGGTCATTGCAAATCTCAAGGGGAATTCCATCATGCTAGAGTTGTGTTTCTGAAGGAGTCCGCAGCACAGCCCAGTGACTATGGAACCTCAAGACAAGGGTTACCTTCTGCTTCCCTGGCTTTCCACACCCGTGCTCTTTCCAAACCTCACCAGCAAAACAAGGCTACCGTGAAAGGTGCAGATTTCACATAGAGTAAGCTCAAAAAGAGTCAGGTGAAGATGAAATTTTGCTGCCTGCATCTGTCTAGGGGCACCTTGCAGAACACCCTGACAAAGTGAATACAATCTCATTGACTGCTGAGTGCTGCATACCCTTGCCATGAAGGACAGCAGCTCCTGCTGAAGGAAAAGGACCCAGGTGCCAGGAGCTTAAGTCTTTGAGGTAGAGCCTTAGAAGCAAAGGGAGCAAGAACATGTCAAAGTCCCTGTTCAGCTTCATTTTCCAGCAAACATATAAGGCAATCACTGGCTATCTGGAAATTAGGAACTCCTCAGTAATAATACAAATTTCATGAGAACCTGGAAAACAAAAGTTAAACTTAATGATCCTCGTCAGCTTTCAATCCTTAACACTAACGTATCATTCCAGTTACCATAGGACTATTTGACCTTAAGACAAAGGAGCAGAATTAGGACCTTCAGCCCATTGAGTCTGCTCCACTATTCCATCATGGCTGATCCCAGATCCCACTCAACCCCACACACCTGCCTTCTCACCATATCCTCTAAGGCCCTGACCAATCTGGAAACGATCAATTTCCGCTTTAAATATAGCCACAGACAGCCTCCACCATAGTCTACGGCAGAGCATTCAACAGATTCCGTACTCTCTGGCTAAAGAAATTCTGTTCTAAAAGATTGCCCCTCAATTTTGAGGCTGTGCCCTCCAGTTCTGGATAACCCCATCATAGGAAACATCCTCTACAAATCCACCTTATCTAGTCCTTTCAGCATTCGGTAGATTTCAATGAGATCGCCCCTGCATTCTTTTAAATTTCAGTGAGTACAGGCCCAAGGCTACTAAACACTCCTCATGTGTTAACCGCTTCATTCCTGAAATCACCCTTGTGAACCTCCTCTCGACTCTTGCCAATGACAGCACATCCTTTCTGAGAAAAGGGGCCCAAAACCGTTAGTCTGACTAGTGTCTTATAAAGCCTCAGCATTATCTCCCTGCTTTATTATTCTATTTCCCTTGAAATAAATGCCTTCTTTACCACAGACTAAACTTGTAAACTAACTTCTGGGAATCTTGCACATAGACACCTAAGTCCCTCTGCATTTCTGATGTTTGAAACTTCTCTTGATTTAGATAATAGTCAGCAGTGTTGTTTCTTTTACCTAAATGCATTATCATATATTTCCCAACACTGTATTCAATCTGTCACTATTTTGCCCATTCTTCCAGTTTTTCTCAGTCCTGCTGCAATTGCATTGCTTCCTCAGCACTACCCACCCCACCATCTGTCTTAAAATCATCTGCAAACTTTGTGAATGATTATCCAATCATTGACAAAAAAATGTGAAAGGTAGTACTCCCAATACTGACCCCTGAGGAACACCAATAATCACTGGCAGCCAACCAGAAAAGACCCACTTTATTCCCACTAGCTGCTTCCTGCCTGTCAGCCATACTGTGATCCATGCCAGTATCTTTTCTGTAATGCCATAGGATTTTATCTTGTTAGGCAGCTTATGTGCGGCACCTTATCAAATGCCTCCTGAAAATCCAAGTAAGTGACATCCACTGCCTCTCCTTTGTCCACCTGCTTGTTACTTCCTTGAAGAAGTCTAACAGATTTGTCAGGCAAGATTTCCCTTTACAGAAACCATGCTAACTTTGACTTATTTTATCATTGATATCCAAGTACCACTCCCACCCCTTTTTACTCTTTATATTACTGAAAAATGTTTTAGTATCCTGCTTTATATTATTGGCTAGTCTGCCCTCATATTTAATAATTTCCCTTTTTATAGCTTTTTTGTCACCTTTTGTTGGATATTAAAAGCTTCCCAATCATCCAACTTCCCACTCACTTTTACTACCTTATATGCCCTTTCCTTGACTTTATGCAGTCCTTAACTTTCCTTGTCAGTCACGGTTGCCTACCTCTGCTATTGGAGAACTTCTTCCTCTGTGGGACATATCTATCCTGCACCTTGTGAACTATTCCCAGAAACTTCAGCCACCTCTGCTCTGCTGTCATCCCTGCCAGTATCCTCCTCCAATCCACCCGGGGAAGCTCCTCTCTCATGCCTATGTAATTCCCTTTACTCCATTGCAATACTGATACAGGTGAATTATGCTTCTCCCTCTCAAATTGCAGTATGAATTCAATCGTATTATGATCACTAGCTCCTAATGGTTCCTTTACATTAAGCTCCCTAACAAGATCTGGGTTATTACACAACACCCAATCTAAGATGGCCTTTCCCTGAGGCCCAAGCACCAGCTGCTCTAAAAAGCCACCTCATAGGCGTTCAACAAATACCCTCTCTTGCGATCCATCACCACTCTGATTTAAACAATCTCCTTGCATATTGAAGTCCCCCATTACAATTATGACATTACCATTATAACATGCCTTTTCCAGCTCCCTTTGCAATCTCATCCCCACATCTTGGCCACTATTTGGAATCCTTTATATGATGCTCATAATTTTTTTTTACCCTGGTAGTTTCTTTACTCCACCAACAAAGATTCAACATTCTCTGAATTGAATTGAATTGACTTCATTTCATATATCTTTCTCATACATGAGAGTAAAAATCTTTATGTTACTTCTCCATCTAAATGTACAATGTGCAATCATAGTAATTTATAATAAATAGAATAGTAAATGTAATATAGAGTACATTCAAATCAGTGTGAGTTAATCAGTCTGATGGCCTGGAAGAAGAAGCTGTCCTGGAGCCTACTGGTCCTGGCTTTTATGCAGCAGTACCATTTCCTGGATGGTAGCAGCTGGAATAGATTGTGGTTGGGATGACTCAGGTCCCCAGTGATCCTACAGGCCCTTTCTTCACACCAGTCCTTGTAAATGACCTGAATCATGGGAAGTTCACAACAGATGCGCTGGGCCGATGTGACCCAATGTCACCTCTTTCTAAAGATGTAATTTGATTTCTTACCAACGAAGCCATACTACTGCCTGTCCTTCTGGTACAAAGCATATCCTTTGTTGTTAAACTCCCAACTATGTAGCCATGTGTCAGTGATGCCAACAACATCATGCCAGTCAATCTCTAATTGTGCCATGAGTTCATCCACCTTATCCGAATTGCTACATGCATTTAAATACAGCACTTTCAGTCCTTTAGAATTTTATTTCTGTGGTACAATTTAACTCTTTGCTCTTTCTTCATTTGTACCCATTCATTGGCTTGTCCTTCCTTACATTCATGTTGCATCCATCATCTATTTTTAAACCTGCTGATTCATCCTCAGCTCAATCATAATGGTTCCCATCCCCTGCCATATTAGTTTAAACCACTCCCAACAGCTTTAGTAAAGCCGCCGGCAAGAATATTGGCCCCTCTTGGATTCAAGTACAACCTGTCCCTTTTGTACAGGTAATTCCTACTCTAGAAGAGGTCCCAATGATCCAGAAATCTGAATCCCAGTCCCCTGTGCCAATTCTTCAGCCATGCATTTATCTGCCACCTCAGCCTATTCCTATCCTCACTGTTGCGTGACACAGGCAGCAATCCCAAGATTATACCCTTGATGTCCTGCTTCTCAGCTTCCTTCCCAACTCCCTGTACTCTGTTTTCAGGACGCCCTCCATTTTTCTACCTATGTCGTTGCTAGTACCAATATGAATTACCTATTGGGTTGCATCATATGCTGTTGTGAAGGTCCAATAATGAATGTAATGGATATCCCTGGCCAATTACTTTAATGGTTTGCCACATCATCTAAGTATTTCTTCAAAGTGACATCCTGTATAAAGAATCCAGACTGCTGCATAAACATACTTCCTGTATGAATCTCTCAAGAAGAGTCAAAATGATTTCTGTGAATATTATTTATACAAACATCCAGAAAAGTTTGATTGAACGGTTTGCGGTGGTTGTGGAATTGGAGGTTATATTTGGTTAGGAAATCAGCTGAGAGGCAAGGAAAGGAGAGCAGGCACTCAAATTAGCAGGAGCTAAGCAATGGTGGCCACAAGGGTGCTGTTGAGAACTCAATTATTTATCATATTTAATAATAATTTAGAAGATGGCATATAATGTTATATTGCCATAAATATGCTGGAACATTAATGTACAAAGATATATTATTGTATTGAGTTTAATGGGGAGAATACGAAAAGATTTGGTGGATCAAGGAGGTTTGAAAATTTACGGTAGGGTAGGTACATGGATCAATAGAATATCATGGGTGAGTACAAAGTTCAATCAAACTGGCCAATGGTATTCTAGTTTTTAGACAGTACTTGCAGGTATGGTATACCAGGAAGTCTAAGTTATTCTAAGCTTCTACAAAGCTTTCCTATGAAAGTAATGGAGTAATTTGAAAACTTCTAAACACTACTTTTCAGAAAATATATATTTTACTTGAAAGAGATGTGGTGTAGATTTACATGATTTACCTCTAGACTCAGTTAATGGTAGAACAAGCTCCAGATGTTAAATGTCTACTGCTGTTCTTAATGTTTTTTCAGGTGTAAATTCCTGAAAAAAAAATTAGGCTGAGGCTGTATGTTTCAAAAGGTTAAAGCAGTGTCTTTAAATAGAATTAATTATTCATTTCTTCATTACATACAGTATCTCTGATTTCTGGATAACGCTGCTAGAAAATATGGATAATGATATACAACATATTTTAAGAGGTGTAATAAAAGAAAGATGTACAATAAATGCAACAGTCTATAGAATATTAGCCTTCATGGTACAATGGGATGAAAGAAATTTAGCATCCGCAGCTGGCACTACACACAATTCCCAAACTTATTACAACTATTCATATTAAAGTATACAGAAGAATATTGTTAAATTCATACCTGTCCAGAAACCCAGTTTATTTCAGTTTGGAGTCATATACTAGTAAATCCTGTCACATGAAGCTCACAAATAATTCACCCTTACTTATTAATTTCATTTGCTTAAATACGTATATAATCATTGCAACCTAGACAGGATCCACCCATTAGAGTATTAATAAACAGAAATGAGTTAATAGTGCATGAAGACCTTAAAGTGGAACAGTGGGAGTGTTGAATATTCCTTTCTTAAATCAGCTGTAAGTAATTACTGCATGGTATGTTTCTGACTATTATCTCAACAGATCAATTGGATGTGAAGAATGGTTAATCAGAGAAGACACAGAGGTCTTTTTGGAATATTGCTGGGATTACAGGTAAATCAGTAATGTTTTAATTGCCATTTCAATCTGTTATGAAATCATTAATTTAGCTGAAACGATGCCAGCAGATATCACAGGGGTATTATATGGGAGATAAAACTGTTACTATCAATTGAACTTTCAGCCAGTTTAAAGGCAGACCCTACCACAAGAGCTTCATTTTGTGTTAGCTGTATGATTCTCCTTTAGTTCTTATTGCATTCATATATGCAAGCATTACATTATGTAAACTAAGAGCTGCTTCTCTGCTCTTGTCCATTTAATGGGTATGATGTTGGACCATAGAGAGACACCTTCTAATTTGTATTTATTCATGTTTTATTCCTGGCTACAGCAAAATTTCTGAATAATAATAATATGAAATTAGCATTAATCCATGTTATTTTGCCTTGATTTCACTTGATATTATTCACAGGAGAAATTAGGCCATTTAAATTCCTAATTTATTATCTATCTTTTTCCTAATTTAACATCAATCTTCCAACATTGCTAATGTAAAAATAATGCATTGAATAGATGGTCTTTGCTTTGAATAACCACGAGGGATTAAATATCTTACTTCAGCTTATTATCAGAACACACTGATGTGCAAATTTATTATGCAGTTCAAACCAGAGTAAGCATCCTAATGTGATTTTAAGGAAGAAATCAAGTTGAAATCTGGAACATTCATTAAGTTATATTTATCGTGCAAATTGATTTATCAAGTTCTGTTTGAAATTTAACCTTGTCAAAAGTGTAGAATGTATTTTAAAGATCATTGTGCTTAGCAGATTTAAATTTGTCTTGATAGTGAATCTTAAGCACAGGGCTTTAATTAACTGATAACTAACAGTTGATGTAACTGTGATTAAACTATAATTTAAGATATTCCTATGGTATTGAATGGACAAACCATTGCTGGTTGATATGTATCAAGATGCAAATGCAAAAACGGTGTGGTTAAAATGGTGCTGACAAGCGAGTTTATTCCAGTATTTTGATTATATTGGCCAAGCTCTTCAACAGAGGTCACTGACTCATAAGCCAGCTCTTTTTTCTTATGTCTACCCACCAAAGTCATAGATCCTTCTACAACCTGGCACAGTCATATTGGAGACAATGACATCCATAGTCAGGAAAATTCTCAGGAACATGTTGTGGACCATCTGCTGGTGCTCCACAAGTCAACTCATTTGAATCCTGTATTCACTGCAGTTCAGAAGAATGAGGGGTGACCTAATTGAAACATATTGAATGGTGAAAGGCCTTGATAGAGTAGATGTGAAGAGGATGTTTCCAGTGGTGGAAGAGTCTAAGACCAGAGGACACAGCCTCAGAATAGAGGGATGTGCTTTTAGAACAGAGATGAGGAGGAATTTCTTCAGCCAGAGAGTGGTAAATTTGTAGAATTCTTTGCCATAGGCAGCTGTGGAGGCCAAGTCTGTATGTATATTTAAGGCATAGCTTGATAGACTCCTGATTGTTTAGGGTGGGCATGAAGGGATATGGGGAGAAGGCAGGAAATTGGGGCAGAGAGGCAAAATTAATCAGCCATGATGAAATGGCGGAGCAGACTAGATAGGCCAAGTGACCTAAATCTGCTCCTGTATCTGATGGTCTTATGGAATCCTTTGACTGGCTGAATATCTTATGTGGTTAATAGTAATGCAGGTTTTTAATGTCCTTTACTTCAGTGTATCCTCAAACAATTTAGAATGATTTAGCTGTGCCTGACTTCACCTCAGTCAGCAGTCATTCAAAAACCAGCAGGAACATTGAGCTAGGCAGTGACTCCATGGTAACATGTTACCATGTAAGAAGTGCATGATTGTGTTCCAAGGATCAATTTTATATAAGAGTTACTACAAGAGATGTGAGCAGGAGTCTTTGAAATTGTATTTACAGGAAAATAATAGTTTGTAATAAATGAAATATGTTATTTGCATTTCTGCAAATGTATACTGTAAAAGCAAAAATATTTGTGAAGTCAAGTTAAAGTCCACTGTAGTCAGAAATAAAAGGAATTCATAATAGGGAAGATGGAAACAGCAGCACAATTTAATAAACATTACCAAATATTATCAAAGTCCCCTTGATTCAGAAACAAGAATTGTAAGTGATAAGTGAAAGGACATTAGTAACAAAAGAATGCTAAAGAAACAAATGACTGAAAGCTAATAAATCCTCCGACTTGATAACTTGCATCCCGAAGAATGAAATGGCACAGGGACGAATATAATGGATGTATTGATTATCAGCTTCCAGAGTTCTGTAACTAATGGAGTAGCCCCAGAATACAGGGTGCAAAATATAATCAATATAAGGGGGAGGGAGGAGGGGGAGGGGTAGAAGGGAGAGTGGGTGAAGGGATGAAGGAGAGGGAGAGGGAAGAGGAAGAGGAAGAGTGGAGAGGGAGAGGGAGAGAAAGGAGGAGAGAGGGGAGAGGGAGAGGGAAGAAGGAGAGGAAGAGGGGAGAAGTGAGACAGAGAGGGAGAGGTATGAGAGGAGCGCTAAATAATTGTCAGCCTAGAAGTGTAGTGCATAAACTGTTATAAAGGATGAAGTAACAATATAACAGATTCTTAGAAAACATTAATGACATCAGAAAAATTTATCATGGTTTCTCGGAAAGAGAAATCAGGTTTTTCAAATTTATTGACGTTTTAAGAGGAATCAACTGATAGAATAGATGAGAGAGTAAACTTGTCGATGTGTTGATTTTCAGAAAGCTTTTGACAAAATTATACAGAAAATTATATAGAAAACTATTGACAAAATTATATATTATCAAAAATTACATTGGTTGAAAATCAGTTCAGGAAGAGGAGACTGAAAATAGGCATAAAATAGACCTTGTTTTGGTAACAGGTGTTAATTGGAGGGATTGGTATTTGGAGCAATACAATATAGCATGGATTTGGATGAGGGAAGCAAGTGTAATATCTTGAATTTTGGCAACTACACAAAACATGGTGGTCTATAAACTGTGAGGAGGAGACACGTCTTCAATGCATTTTAGGCAGATTGTGTGAGTAGATAATAAATATGGATAAATGTGAAATTATTCATTGGTAGAAAGAACAGAAAGTGTTTGCTGGGAAGTACTTACTTACTTACTTAAGCCCATCACCCCTGCTGGAGCACCGGTCGCCGACAGCCGCATTACAGAGTCCCTGTCCTGAGCCACTCTGTCAAGTTGCCCCAGGTGTAAGATATCTTCTAGATCCCTTCACTCCCAGGAATGAGGTCTTGGGAACCTCTGCAGGCACTTCTCTAACTCTTAGTTTTGACAGGATAGGGTTGCGGGCACCATCCCCAACCCTCCTCCTTTCTCTGCTTGGCTTGGCGAAGTTTAGGCTGGGACTAAGGTGGTCTTATACAACTGCCACTGAATGCAAACGTACGGATGCACTGAGTAGTTAAGAAGGCAATTGTTCTTTTAGCTCTTAAAGGAAAGAGGATTTGAGTACAGGACCAAGGATGTCTTGGCATAATTATATATTATCTCAGGGGGACCACACTTGTTTCATGCACAGCTTTAATTTCTTTATCACAGAAAAGATAGAGTTTCCACAGAGGAAATGCAGCAACGTTTACCAGTTTGATTACTAAAGTGGTGAAATTGCCAAATACAGAGAAATTAAGTCAACTAGGTTTGCATTCACTAGAGCTGAGAATAATGAAAAGATCAACAAAATCTTACAACATACTGACAGAACTAGATGCAAAGAAGGTGCTTCTTCTCTTAGCATGTGGCAAGACTTTTAAGACTGTGATGAGGAAAACTTCTTTACCCAGAGAGTAGTGGACTCGTAGAATTCTCTTCCACTGAAAGCTGCCGAGCACAGGTCACTGAATACATTTATGAAGAAGACGGACAAGAAACTGCAGTGTTGTGGATGCAGCTTGTCATATCACGAACATGAGCTTCCCACCCATGGATTCTTTCTACACTTTCTAGTAAAGCAGCCAGCCTAATCAATGACCCCCTACCACACTGGATGTTCTCTCTTCTCCCCCGCCCCCATTGGTCAGAAGTTAGAAAAGCCTAAAAGACAACTTCTATCGCACTGTTATTAAACCATTAAACACTTCAGTGGTACATTAAGCACAAAATGCTGGAGAAACTCAGCAGGCCAGGAAGTATCTATGGAAAAGAATAAGCAGTCAATGTTTTCGGGCTGAGACCCTTCATCAGGACTGCCTGGCCCGCTGAGCGCCTCTGGCATTGTGCGTGTGTTGCTTTGGATTCTCCGGCATCTCCAGATGTTCTCATGTCTGTAGTATAATAAGATGACCTATTGACCTTACAACCTACTTCGTAATAAGCTTACACATTGCTATCTACCTGCATTGCACTTTCTCTGTAACTGTAACAGTCTATTCTACACTCTGTTACTGTTTTACATTGTACTTCCTCAGTGTGCTGTTGTAGCAAATTGATCAGTATGAATGTCATGCAAGACAAGTTTTTCTCTCTCCCTTGGTTTATTTGACAATAATAAACCAAGTTACCAATTCACATCCAGATGGGAAGTTATTGTTAAATGCAAACCCGTGGACTATATATGTCATCACCCTGCAATCTTTGCCTTTGATTTACACTCACTGAACAAGCAAAATTTTGTTGAATTTGCTCTTGATTATTTTTGCCCTTGTTTCTTCATACAGGTTGGAGCACTGGTTCTGTACTACCATTGACACATACCTTGCCACATCAGTGTGGTCCAAGTTTCAAACGTTGTTTCAATAGAAATGAGTGACCTAACTGACCAGTGAGAATGAAGTTTCCAAATGAAACACGAGCAGAAAATGCTGAAAATCCCCAGGTCAGGCAACAAAAAAACACAATTAACTTTTCTGCTCCTTGACCTTTCGCTGGTTTTCTAATTTCATCTCCTAACTACTGGATCTATTTTGTTCTTCTTAGAGGTTGTCTGATCTGTTGAATATTACCAGCATTTAGTGAATCTGCAGTATTTTGCTTTAGTATTCAAATGAACCATGTTTGAGAAGCAGAATTGTGGTGTTATCAATGTACCCATAGCTCCGTTTATATATTGGACAAACCCCCAGTGGTAGTTAGACATTTGACAAAAGAGCCTTATTTTTTGTGTATATGTGCCCTAAGTATTAAACTAATTTCACTTATTATGAAAGTTCTGGCCTATCAAATTAACAATAAACTCTCCTAAATATCCAGTTGTCCATAGCTGGGAAGAATTGTGATTAACCATATTCTAAATGACCCAGTGCTGGCAATCACTGACTACTTGCAGAAATATTGTGAGAATTTTCAATCAGAATCAGGTTTAACATTAAGGGCATATACCATGGCAATTGTTGTATAGCAGCAACAATTTTATCGCAATACATGATGATAAAAAGTATGCATTCCGATTAGTATATATAAAAGAGAAAATTAAATTAAATAAGCATTGCAAAAGGAGAGAGAAAAAATTACTGAGGCAGTGGGTTCATTGTCCATTCAAAAATCTGATGGAAGAAGGGAAAAAGCTGTTCCTGAATGTTGAGTGTGTGCCTTCTGGCTCCTGTAACCTCCACCTTGATGGTAGCTGTTATAGAAACGTAGAAACATAGAAAATAGGTGCAGGAGTAGGCCATTCGGCCCTTTGAGCCTGCACTGCCATTCTGTATGATCATGGCTGATCATCCAACTCAAAACCCTGTACCTGCTTTCTCTCCATACCCCCGATCCCTTTAGCCACAAGGGCCATATCTAACTTCCTCTTAAATATAGCCAATGAACAAACCTCAACTGTTTCCTGTGGCAGAGAATTCCACAGATTCACCACTCTCTGTGTGAAGAAGTTTTTCCTCATCTCGGTCCTAAAAGGCTTCCCCTTTATCCTTAAACTGTGACCCCTCGTTCTGGACTTCCCCAACATCGGAAACAATCTTCCTGCATCTAGCCTGTCCAATCCCTTTAGAATTTTATATGCTTCAATAAGATCCCCCCTCAATCTTCTAAATTCCAGTGAGTATAAGCCTAGTCGATCCAGTCTTTCTTCATATGAAAGTCCTGTCATCCCAGGAATCAATCTGGTGAACCTTCTCTGTACTCCCTCTATGGCAAGAATGTCCTTCCTCAGATGAGGGGACCAAAACTGCACACAATATTCTAGGTGCAGTCTCACCAAGGCCTTGTACAACTGCTGTAGAACCTCCCTGCTCCTGTACTCAAATCCTTTTGCTATGAATGCCAACATACCATTTGCCTTTTTCACCGCCTGCTGTACCTGCATGCCCACCTTCAATGACTGGTGTACAATGACACCCAGGTCTCGTTGCACCTCCCCGTTTCCTAATCAGCCACCGTTCAGATAATAATCTGTTTTCCTGTTCTTGCAACCAAAGTGGATAACCTCACATTTATCCAATTAAATTGCATCTGCCATGCATTTGCCCACTCACCTAACCTATCCAAGTCACCCTGCATCCTCTTAGCATCCTCCTCACAGCTAACACCGCCACCCAGCTTTGTGTCATCCGCAAACTTGGAGATGCTGCATTTAATTCCCTCGTCTAAATCATAAATATATATTGTAAACAACTAGGGTCCCAGCACTGAGCCTTGCGGTACCCCACTAGTCACTGCCTACCATTCTGAAAAGGTCCCGTTTACTCCCACTCTTTGCTTCCTGTCTGCCAACCAATTCTCTATCCACATCAATACCATACCCCCAATACCATGTGCTTTAAGTTTGCACACTAAACTCTTGTGTGGGATCTTGTCAAAAGCCTTTTGAAAATCTAAATATACCACATCCACTGGCTCTCCCCTATCCACTCTACTAGTTACATCTTCAAAAAATTCTATAAGATTCGTCAGACATGATTTTCCTTTCACAAATCCATGCTGACTTTGTCCGATGATTTCACCACTTTCCAAATGTGCTGTTATCACATCTTTGATAACTGACTCTAGCATTTTCCCCACCACCGATGTCAGACTCACCGGTCTATAATTCCCCGGTTTTTCTCTCCCTCCTTTTTTAAAAAATGGGTTTACATTAGCCACCCTCCAATCCTCAGGAACTAATCCAGAATCTAAGGAGTTCTGAAAAATTATCACTAATGCATCCACTATTTCCTGGGCTACTTCCTTAAGCACTCTGGGATGCAGACCATCTGGCCCTGGGGATTTATCTGCCTTTAATCCCTTCAATTTAGCTAACACCACTTCCCTACGAACATGTATTTCCCTCAGTTCCTCCATCTCACTAGACCCTCGGTCCCTCACTATTTCCGGAAGATTATTTATGTTCTTTATATTTGTTTTTCTATGAGAAGAGGGCATGTCCTGGCTGATAGAGGTTCTCAATGATGGGTGACTGCCTTTTTGAGGCATTGCCTTTTGAAGGTACCCTGTTTGCTGGGGAAGCTAGTGCCCATGATGATGCTGGGAGAGCTTATAACTTTCTGCAGCCTTTTCCAATCCTTCATACCAGAGGTGATATAACCAGTCAGAATACTCTCCATGTAGCATCTATAGAAATTTGCGAGTGTCTTTTGAGACATACCAAGTCTCTTCAAACTCCTAATGAAATATATCCGCTGTTGTGCTTTCTTTGTAATTGCATCAATATGTTGGGTCCAGGAGAGATTCTCAGAGATGTTGACACCCAGGAACTTGAAACTGCTTACCCTTTCCACTTCTGATGCCTCAAAGAGGACTTGTGTTTTCCCTCTACTTTCCCTTCCTGAGGTCCACAATGAATTCCAATCCAATGTCAGTCATACTGACATGGAGTGCAAAGTTGTTGCTGTGACACCACTCAAACAGCTAATCTATCCTCCTCATCACCATCTGAAATTCTGCCAACAATAGTTGTGTCATCAGCAAAATTTATAGATGCTGTTTGAGCTGTACCTAGCCACACAATTGTGGGTGTAGAGAGAGTAGAGCAGTGCTTTAAACATACAGCAGAGGGAGGTTCAGAGGCATTGGCTTTGGAGTTTGTTAATTAGAACTGAGGATGTGATTGAGTTGAGCTGTAATGAATAAACTGGAGCCTGACGTAGGTTTTAGGTATTAATTGGGTATTGGAAGAGATTGGTCCATAACAACACCGCACAACTCAGTACATCATCTGGTGCAACTGAATAAGACTGATTTGATACTCAAGCCAAACCCACACATAGTACCTCCCTAGAAATTTAACATAAGACTTGAGTTATTTCCAGTACCATTCTGAAGCAGAGCGAGGGCTGTGCAGAACCAGATCAGAAGTGGCTTTGCTGTGCTGATATACAAGATTGATTAATCTTCTCTTGATTATTCTTATCATGTTGAAACACAAAGAGGTGAAGGAGAAAAAAAAACTTGTTTTACAATTCAGCATCAGAACATTAAAATAAGCAAAAAAAGGTAGGATTTTCAGGCCATCTAGTTAACTCAGCCTAGACATCTGAGCACAATATGCTTCTGAAAAATCCATAATATTTTCAATTCCACTACCTTACACAATAAACAATGTTGAAGTTGTGATACTCCATTGAAAATGGAAGTATTTATAAGATTCTATGAACATAACAAATCAGATATTGGTCTCTCACACAGCCAACAGTATAAAATTACCTCTTTGTCTGCTGCTTGTTTGCAAAGGTCCTACACCATTTCAACAACTGCACTGCAATACTTACTGCCTTCTAGTCTGAGGCTATTTTCACTGCCACCCTGACATCATTTATTCTATTTGTGGTGAGAACTAGCTACTGTTGCAGTGAGGTTGCTGCTCTCAGGTTGAGGTTTTCCCCAGTTGTTGGGTACAAACAATTTGTCACTGGCTTAAAGTACCTGATACTGAAGCTGTATGCTTAAAATAAAAACAAATCCATTCTGAGCCTTTGTACTTCTCAAGTGGTGACTGAGTATTATTCACCAATGTGGTAATGGTCAAGAACAATGCATCTTTCCTTTTACAGACTGGACAGACTTGGGCAACTTTTGCATTCTTGGATAAGTGGAAGTATTGAAGATATACGGGGTTAGCTTGCTAAACCATGGCTCCTTTGGTATTATAGTTGAGTCTGTCTGGACCGATAGCCTTTTATGTGTCCAGGGCACTCGGTGAATTTTACTACCCTAACAAGCAAAAGGAACTTATGGAAGGCTGGTTTGTAAAGTTGAGGTTGGGAGCAATCATTCACTTGGCTCTTCAGAGTTCCAACAGTTCAGAATTCATAATGGTTGCTGCCAGCACTGAGGATGGGATGGTGTTCCATGTTTATTTGTCCATTAATGAGTGCATGAGGCACTGGAGTTGCTTGCCTCTATCTGTTTTGTGCTTCTTTTACAAATGAGCGCATACTATGTATCCTATTCCATGTCTTCACTAAACAAGCACCTCATTCCCTGGTGTTTCTGCCTGGTATTTTTGTTGGCATGCTTTTCTGAACTCCATTAGAGCCTTGTAATGTTTAGAAGATTGGATGTGCTAGGCCAAGAGAGTTGCTTTACAATCCCACTGCTGTGAATTTCCTGCCACACTTTGATGATGCCAAATTTTGAGTTAATCAAGACTGCAGTTGTTGGTATCTGGAGTGAAAAACATGCTGCTGGAGGAACTCAGCAGGACAAGATGTCCACCCAAAAAGTGGACCACACTTTTGCCTCCACAGGTGCTGCCTGACCAGATTTCCTCCAGTGGGAGACGTTTTGCTCTGTTCTGAATTTGCCTTTTTAGCATGGTGATGGTGGCACACAACACACTGAGAGAGATCCTCTGCAGAAAGATGGGACTTGACTTTATCATCGCAAAGACTGTGTGCGGGTCATGTTTACAACAGGTTAATTGAAAAGAGGTAGTAAATGATAGATTTCCCAGTTTTGTTTTCTGTATCACATGTTTCAGGCTCAGTCAGAAAATGGTATTCTTCCCTTCAGGATGCAGACATCCTAGCTATTAATCATGCTGTCAATCCAAGTAGGATTCACAAACTGTGTCCTTGATACTTTCAGTCCTTCTCCCATGAAATTCAGCATGGAAACACTCCGCAAAAGTCAATGCTTGGAAATGGAGATCATCTATCTGCATTAGTGGGAAATTGGTTAAAAAGAAAGAGGCGAGGATTATAATGAATCGTAATCCTTTTGGTAAAGGCTGGAGATACTTATTGGTTTTGAAGCATCTCAATACATTCATCACAGATTAGGTTTGCTGAAGAAGAAAGTGACTTCTCTGCTTGAGAGTGAGGAAGAGACTTCTCTGGAAGAGAGAGGAAATCACTCTTACTAACTGACTGGGAATAATGAGCTATAATACTGTTTTATGTTAACAGTAAGGTAAATGGGGCAATAAATAGTGAGGTGAGTGTAGAATATAGTGAAAAATGAATTTGATGGTTGGGTAAAAACATGGCAAATGGAGCTCATGACAGAAAGTATGAAATCATCCACTTTGAACTTCAGGAAGGCAGGTCAGTAAGAGGGGGAAATCTAAAAATTATGGATGACAAAATGAGTTAGAAGCTGCTCTGACAGCAGGTGGATATGTGCAAAGAAAGATTAAAAAGATGATTGGAAAGTTGGCCAATACCTCATTAGTTCTGAAATACAAGTATTGGTAATAATTTCCCTAAAGAATATAGCCCATTGTACAGGTGCCTTATTCAAAGCAGATACTGTCATACTAACTCAAATATCATTAGTTTGGTTATATACCACTCAAAGTTATTGTGCCCTGACTTCAAATGGAAAGTAAAATCAGGATACCTCAGGATCCTACACAAATGTTAAAGTCTGAATATCCTTATTAGCTTTCTTCATAGACAAACTCTCCCATTTACTTCTATGATAACTTTACACCAACATCTTTTCCTCTTGGAAATATATTCCTTCTTTATTGCGCTTCACTCCAGTGATCTGAGGTGACCTTGTAGACTTTAGACCCAGGGCTGCAACATTAATCACTCTCTAATCAGCTAGAACCACATAATAAAAACCTTAGAATTCATTCATGGCCCATTCATTCAAAACTGTGAATCAAAAGCTTTGGTATCATCTTACTTTATCAACACACTGCTCTGAACATTTTGTTTCCCCTCCAAGCATTCAGTCACCATCACATAGTTTTGCACGTAGAGGAGAAGCAAATCACACAAAATAGTACTTGCTGCTCCATTCCAAGTCCCCTCTTCTGTGTATTTTCCTATCATATTACTTTTTCTGTTCACCCCAAGCAGATATACTTCCACTTTAAACCACCAGATCTCTCCCATGACATCATGATACTATTCCCTGACTACTTGGCTGGTGATGTGTTAATCTGTCTGCATTTGGAGATTTCACATGGAAAGCTGCTCACTACAGTGAGCTCTGCTGCAACTGCTTTGTGAACTCTGAACGAGTGATCTGGGATTACACTGCCCACCTGTCTGCTCATTTAAAAAAAATCTACTATATACTGCTAGCTACATGGTGCCACATACATGTGTACTTTCTTTGTTACGTTAGTGTATTGTATGGTCTTGTCAGTGTTTTGTTTTTGTAAGGGGGGGGGATTCTTATTTCACTACTTAAACAAGATTCATTAATGTAGGGAGCTAAATTGCAAATGAATACTCTCAAATTGGAATACCCAGTGTCCATGGAAAGAGGAACAGAGTTAATGCTTCAGTTCAAAAGTACTGTACTTCACAATACTCTGTAGATCCTTCCTGCTGACAAAACGTCTACAATTTGCAACATTAGCCTTTTTTTGCCTTTTAGGAAAGGTGATCTTACCACCTAATTAAAGCCCCATTCCAAGGTGGGAATGAGGTAGTACATTTTCAGGATTGATACTTGCTCCCCAGTCTTCATTGTTGTACATGATACAATCAGTTTCAGTCATTGGTTTTGTTGTTTCCAGCACATTATCTCTATTATGGCACTCACTTTTATTTCCTAAGTCTCCTGAAGTCTGATATTCCTGGAATCAAAAGTGACTGAAGGTGCTGAAATCTGACGCACGACTGCTCAGTGAGTCAGGCAGCATCTGTGGAGGAAAATAATCAACAAATGTTTTGGGTTCAGACCAGGAATATCAGATTTCCTTTCACAGGTATGAGAGTAAACATTTGTGTTATTTGTCAAATGTACATAGAAACTTGGATTCTAGAGAGCAAATAATTAAAAAGACAATGGAGAAGGTAATGGATGTAGGTAAAAGTGGAGGAATAAAAAGACAGAGTGTGTCAGGAGGGGAAAGAATGTATGGAGATAAGCGTAAAGTTGTACAAAAGGAAAAGGTAGGAAATAAGTGTCAAACATATTTGAAAGTCCTTTATTTGAATGCATGTAGTATTAGGAATAAAATTGATGAGTTGATGGTACAAATAATTACGTATGGTTATGATATTGTGGCAATTATGGAAACATGGCTGTAGGGTGACCAGGACTGGGAATTAAACATCCAAGGGTATTCGACAATTAGGAGAGACAGGCAAGAAGGAAAAGGAGGTGGGGTGGCTATGTTAATAAAGCAAGAAATCACTGCAATAAAGCGAAATGATATTGGCTCAAAGGATCAGGATAATGAAACAATTTGGGTAGAAATAAGAAATAGTAAAGGGAAAAAAGCAGTGGTTGGAATAGTCTATAGGCCTCCAAACAGCTGTAACTCGGTTGGTCGGAGCATAAATCAGGAAATAGTTGGGGCTTGTAATAAGGGAACAGCTATAATTATGGGGGATTTTAACTTTCATATTGACTGGACTAATCAAGTCAGACACGGCAGCCTTGAAGAAAAGTTTATTGAGTGTATTCGGGATGGGTTCCTTGAACAATACGTTACTGAGCCGACAAGGGAGCAAGCAGTCTTAGATCTGGTCCTGTGTAATGAGACAGGACTAATAAAAAATGTCCTAGTAAAGGATCCCCTTGGAATGAGTGACCATAACATGGTCGAATTCCATATTCAATTAGAGGATGAGAGGGTTGGATCTCAAACACGTGTACTGAGCTTAAATAAAGAAGACTATGATGGTAATGAGAGCGGAATTGCTTAAGATGGATTGGGAAAATAGATTAAAGGGTAGATCGGTACTTGATCAGTGGTGTATATTTAAGGAGTTATTTTACAACTATCAAGAAAAATATATTCCACTGAAGACAAAAGGGTGTAAAAGAAAAAATAGTTATCCGTGGCTAAGTAAAGAAATAAAGCAAAGTATATGACTAAAAAGAAAGTTATATAAGGTAGCTAAATCTAGTGGGAAGATTGAAGATTGAGAAGCTTTTAAAGATCAGCAGCAAATAACAAAAAGATTGATTAAGAAGGGGAAGATAGATTATGAAAGTAAATTGGCGAAAAAACATAAAAGCAGATAGTAAGAGTTTTTATAGTTACATAAAAAGAAAAAGGGTGGCTAAAGTAAATGTTGGTCCCCTAGAAGATGAGACCGTAAAATTAATGGTAGGGGACACGGAGATGGTGGAAACGTTGAACAAATATTTTGTATCAGTTTTTACAGTAGAGGACACTCAAAATATCCTAACACTGGATAAACAGGGGGCTCTAGGGGGAGAGAAGCTAACTATGATTCAAATCACCAAGGAAATGGTACTTGATAAATTAATGGGACTGAAGGTGGATAAATCCCTTGGACCGGATGGCTTGCATCCTAGGGTCTTAAGGGAAGTGGCGGTCGGAATTGTGGATGCATTAGTGATAATTTTTCAAAACTTGCTGGACTTGGCAATGGTCCCGGCAGATTGGAAAAATGCTAATGTAACTCCTTTATTTAAAAAGGGCAATAGACAGAAGGCTGGGAATTATAGGCCAGTTAGCCTAACATCTGTGGTTGGCAAAATTTTGGAATCGATAATTACGGAAACACTAACAGGGCATTTGAATAAACATAGCTTAATAGGACAAAGTCAGCATGGCTTTACAAAAGGGAAGTCATGGTTGACAAATTTGTTGGAGTTCTTTGTGGACATAACATATAGGGTAGATAAAGGGGAACCAGTGGATGTGGTATATTTGGACTTCCAAAAGGCATTTGACAAGATGCCACACTTAAAGATTATTACTTAAAGTAAAAAATCATGGGATTGGGGATAATATTCTGGCATGGGTGGAGGATTGGCTTTCTAACAGAAAACAGACAGTTGGGATAAATGGTTCATTCTCAGACTGGCAGTTGGTGACTAGTGGTGTTCCGCAGGGGTCGGTGTTGGGACCCCAACTCTTTACAATCTATATTAATGATTTGGAGA
Organism: Hypanus sabinus; assembly: GCF_030144855.1. Taxonomy (NCBI): domain Eukaryota; kingdom Metazoa; phylum Chordata; class Chondrichthyes; order Myliobatiformes; family Dasyatidae; genus Hypanus; species Hypanus sabinus. Next base: position 57,646,642 of record NC_082717.1, on the reverse strand, counting down.
AAGGGACTAAGTGCAACGTATTAAAGTTTGCTGGTGACACAAAGATGGGAGGGAGTGTAATGAGTGTGGAGGACATTGAAACCCTGCAGGGGGACATAGATAGGCTGAGTGATTGGGCAGACATTTGGCAGATGAAATATAATACTGACAAGTGTGAGGTCTTGCACTTTGGCAGGAAAAATAATAGAGCAAGTTATTATCTAAATGGAGAGAAACTGGAAAGTGCTTCTGTGCAAAGGGATCTGGGGGTCCTGGTGCAGGAAACACAAAAAGTTAGTATGCAAGTGCAACAGGTGGTCAAGAAGGCCAATGGAATGCTGGCTTTTATTGCTAGGGGGATGAAGTATAAGAACAGGGAGGTCTTACTGCAGTTGTACCGGGTATTGGTGAGACCACACCTGGAGTACTGCGTGCAGTTCTGGTGTCCATATTTAAGAAAGGACATACTGGCTCTCGAGGCAGTGCAGAGAAGGTTCACTAGGTTAATTCCGGGGATGGGTGGGTTGATGTATGATGAGAGGTTGAGTAGATTGGGACCCTACTCTTTGGAGTTCCGAAGAATGAGAGGCGATCTTATTGAAACATATAAGATTGTGAAGGGGCTTGATCGGGTGGATGTGGGGAGAATGTTCCCAATGATGGGTGAAACTAGGACTAGGGGGCATAATCTTAAAATAAGGGGATGCCGTTCCAGGACTGAGATGAGGAGAAATTTCTTCACTCAGAGGGTAGTGGGGCTGTGGAATTTACTGCCCCAGAGAGCTGTGGAAGCTACTACACTCAATAATTTCAAAGCGGAGATAGGCATTTTCCTGGATAAAAATGGCATTAGGGGATACGGTGAGCGAGCAGGTAAGTGGACATGAGGCTAGGTTTAGATCAGCCATGTGATCTCCTGGACCAGTTTTCGATAGCTTGGATGGGTCGGAGAGGAATTTTCCAGATTTTTTCTCCTCAATTGGCAAATCGTTTTTTTTTCCCTGGGTGATCACATGGGTTTGGGCGGGATGAATAATAAAATAAAATGGGTGGCGTGGTGCCCTGTTGGTTGGCACTGTTGCCTTGTGGGATTCAGTGAAAACTAGAGTTAAGATTGGATCAGCCATGATCTTGTTGAATGGCAGAGCAGGCTTGAGGGGCCGATTGGCCTACTCCTGCTCCTATCTCTTATGTTCTTATGTTCTAACATATAGTGAGATGTGTCATTTGCTTCTTCATTTTTGTGAAGTGTTGGGGCAGCCCACAAATATTGCCACGTTTTTGACGCTAACATAGCATGCCCACGGCTCAGTAACCCTAACCGTATGCCTTTTGAATGTGAGAGGAAAGTGGAGCACCCGGAGAAAACCCAGGCAGTAATGGGAAGAACATACAAACTCCCAATAGAGGAATTGAACTCTGAACAGTAACTGCTGGCACTGTAAAGCGATTCTGCTAGCTGCTATGTTAGTCTGCCACCATGACAGACCCCCTGAGTTCTAGCAACTCCTTTTCTCCTCCAGTATTCATGGATCCTGGAATAACCCGGCTCCTTTTTGAGACCAAAACCTAAAGTGCTAGGGGAATGAGACTATTTCACTGTTAATTACGTTTTTGTGTGGTTTTATAGCTGATGAGATGTAACAGGTGGAATACCTCTCTGACTAACTTAGCATACATGGAATGCACAAGAAGAGCTTTATTTGTCTGCGTAAGGGGAATGCCCAGGGTCCATTATATGCTGTCTGCCACGGTTGAGTCAGTTCCAAGACTCAGTGATACTGCAGGATTTCCAGCACATTGTGCATTCTTTAGGTAAATGTTTAGCGATCTATGTACTGAGGAAATGTTGGCCTGTGTTCAAGCCTTTAACAGCCATAATAATATAGAAGCAGGAGTAAATGTGTGTGTGAGTGTAGAAACACCATAAAAGCATGATGCTGCAGTATAATTCTCCATGTGTCAGTAGGTACTGACTGAAGCAGGCAGTATAACAGGCCTTGCTTAGTAAATCCATCACTCCAGGTGGCACCAGAAGTATTTCTTCCCTTAGATATTCTTCTCATCTCCTGAAAGCACTGTTTCATGCTGGAATAAGCCTCAAAGTGCCCAGCAATCCCGGCAACATGCTCAAGAGTCACTACAATGGGAAGCAATGAGCTGTTTTGCTATGAGAAATGTTACAGTAAACTCAACCACATCCTCATCTGACATCCAGCTTCATGTTGCATCCAGTGCAAATCCAAGCCATCATCAAGTCTGCAGTTCTCCAACCTCATGCCCACCTCCCTAACGCAAGGTCGGTGATACTAATTTTTACCGTGTCTTCTGCTGAGCTTGCTGAGAGCGGCTGACTTTTACAAAAGCACATCTTTCACACTGGGTTTTCCCACTTACACTGTTTATTACAGTACAATATGTTTGAAATCAGTTGAGCACATGCAAAGGGGTGCTGTATCTTAAATGGAAGTTATCTTCAGCTTAACTGAGGATTCCCTAACTTCCTGTACTGATTTGAAAGGCATAATGCCAGTAGCAGGTTTCACGTACAGAATTGCACAGGCCCCTAGTTCGCATAGATCACTATGCACACGAACAACTGACGGTGCTCCCTTTTCAACTATATTAGTGATGTCTCATAATTCCATTATTTTTAAACCAAAACATATTTTAATAGATTACTTTTCAAACTGTTACCTGATTGCAACATACACAAAAAGCTGGTGGAACCAGCTGAAGTCAGGCAGCACCTATGGAAATGAATAAAGAGTCAACGTTTCCTCTTCAGGACTGGAAAGGAAGGAGGAAGACTTCAGACTTGCTTTCATTAGGTGCAAATGAGATTGACCAGAAACTCACCCCAATCAGAGCTGGTGCAATTTATTCCCAAGTCCCTTCTTGCACTAAGTTGAAAACCTTATCCCTATCAGTGTAATTCTGAGGAACTGTGATGGACCGTGGAGCTGTAACAATGCAGCATCTCTTTGGCTGCCTGTTAAACACCCAGTCTTTGGACATGGAAGACAAGAACAAAGCAGGGTGAGAAGCAGTAGGGCAGCCCACTGCTTTCAGTTTGACAATATGACATGGCCAAATCAAAACTTTGCTTTGTTAATATCTATCAATCTTTCTTCATTTATTTAGAGATACAGTGTGAAGCAGGTCCTTCCAGCCCAACAAGTCACATCACCCAGCATCCCAGCTATTTCAATCTAGCCTAATCGCAGGACAATTTACAATAACCAATTAAGCTGGTACATCTTTGAACTGTGGGAGTAAATCAGAGCACCCAGAGGAAGCCTGTGTGCTCATGGGAAGGACGTACAGAGTCCGTTGGAATTGCTCTCCAAACTCCAATGCCCTGAGCTGTAATAGCATTGCATTGTGTCAATTATATAGCTGCTTCCTTAACATCCTTTGCTCGTAGATGATTTCTAATAGCTTAGAGGCTGGGGGATACAATGATGTATTAAAAATGACTATAACAGTCATAAACACCAGCATATTGCATTGGAAAGCAGGTATGGTATTTCCTTTTGGAAAATCTGTTGCTTGCTTAGCTTACGCATATTGTTCAAATCTGGAACTATTTTTGTAAATGTTATACAGACATTCAGGAATTACAGGGTGTCTTATGCTGCATGGAGTGTGATCAATGATGAATCAATAATTAATATTCTTAAAGCTTTCTCTTCTGTTATTCTCCCCATTCCTCAGAATCCTGACATACATTCTGAAATCATTCATGTAATCCTATTGGACTACTGAAGCACTGGCCGCAATAAAATATTATTAAACATGGCAGAGCTAAGTAGAAGGTTATTTAATTAACAAATCTTCAATTGCATTTCTTTTAATGAACTAACTGTATTAGTCGGTGGTTAGAATGCTGATTTGCCAGGTAATCTAGTGCTACTAATATTTATACAGTATCCAGTAGATTTAGCTATGCCTTTGATCTATTTGCATATTATTTCTATGCTGTGGGTTTCAGAGCTCCAGATGAAGTGTGGCTGAGAAATAACAGAAAACACTAATACTCAGGAGGGAAATCACACGTTTTTAAGTGCACAATCTTCTTGGTGCTTTGTTTCTTGAATACTTTGGCAAACAAGCAACGATCTAGATTTGACTCAATTTTAAATTATTACTTGTTACATCCACATTAGCCCTCTCGAAAAGTGCCATTAACACCAAGCATCACAGTAATAACAACGTTCCCTCTGCATGTTTCTACATGAGATCATGCAAGTCTGTACCTATTGATATTTTGGATTGCTTCACAATATCACAAGGGGCTCACAGACAAACCGTTCCAGCCTTGGGTGAAGGCAGACAAAAGATTTTACTCCAAGGGTGTGAATATCATATTTTCAGTATTCAGCCAAGTGATATTTTAGTCAAGTGAAAATATAATAAATAAAAGAGTAATCAACTGGCATGGTATGCAGTGATCATAAGCCAATCAGGAATGAAATTTTGTTTGCAATATTAGCACATAAATATTTAATCCTCTCAACACACTTACTCAGCCCCTCATTTTAGCAGCAGTATTAACCTGTCCAGAATAAACTACTTAACACCTTATTTGTAGGAATAGATGGAAAGTTATTGTTATTGGACTGAATCATGCTCATTTGCAGCTCTCTCTCTTTCAGTTCATCAACATCTGACAGTCACCAACATTTCAGGTGTATGAAATCTCCCTGAATCTGACTGCCCATTCTGTTGCTGAACCCGCTAGAAGAGTATTAATGTTTCAGCCGTACTTTGCAACAAACTCTTTAGTTTTACTATAAGATGACCCTATTTGAATGGAAATCAGAAAGATTGAGGGATACAAAAAACAATGCAGCTTAGTGTCTGAGTTACTTTACTGTAGCTTAGTGTTGTTAATTCCTTAATTTCCAAAAGGGACCTATTTACAGAAAATGTTTTGCTATATGAAATTTTGTAAGTAGAAATAGTGAGGAAATGCATTATGGACATTTTAGCATGAGAATGGACAAAGACATTTGTTAAAGCAGGTAATGACACATATCCCAAAAAGTCAATAATTTTTACTAATAATTCATAAAAGCATTCAATGAATGAGGAAATTTGCTATTGGTATTTTAACATCTTTATAATCAAATTTATATTTTTATTCCTTAATCATATATTCATGAAATTAGTTAAAGCTATTGAGGTTTTAAATGCCTGAATGCAAAGACTGCATGCCCCTTGGAGCCTGCTGTACCTGACAGAGAGGAAGCTCAGACATGCAGCCTTGCTCTGCCACCACATTTCAATAAAAGTGAGTCTGGGTGAGAGAGCACCACAGTCAATGAGTCAGTGGGCATGGGCTATCCCACTCTCTTAAACAGTAGGGTACTTCTTGGGGTTTTTTGTGGCTAAATGGTCATAATATAAGTATGGCATATTTCAGGAACAAATTCAACTTTTACTTGTAGGCAGAATTGCAATTCAAGTATCTCTCACTAATCATATTTTCAAGGATCTCAGCACTTAACTGTTCCAATAGCAACTTGATGCTGTTTTATACACTCAGTGGCTACCTTATTAGGTACACTTGCACACCTGCTCATTAATGTAAATATTTAATCAGGCAATCATGTGGCAGCAACTCAATGCATAAAAGCATGACAATATATATGGTCAAGAGGTTCAGTTGTTGTTCAGACCAAACATCAGAATGGGGAAGAAATGTGACCTAAGTGACTTCAACCATGGAATGATAGTTAGTGCCAGGCGGGGTTGTTTGAGTATCTCAGTCACTGCTGATCCCCTGGGATTTTTGTGCGCTATGGATGTTAGGGAGACTGGTGCAAAAAACAAAATGAAGGATATCTAATGAGCAGCAGATTGGTTGGCAAAAAAGCCTTGTCAGTGACAGAATTCAGACTGGTTCAAGCTGACAGGAAGGTGACAGTAACTCAAACAACCACAAGTTACAACAGTGGTTTGCCGAAGAGCATCTCTGAACGCACAACATGCTGAAACTTGAAGCAGTTGGGCTATCAGAAGGTACCTAATAAAGTGGCCACTGTAGCACAGATAAAGACAACAAGGTGCTCACAGAAGTGTGGTCAGGCAAGAACTGAATGTTGAGACAAAACATAGAAATATTGGGTGCGGTGAACAAACACTTGGTGACAGATAAGCTTTAGGTGAGCTTTGAAGGAGATGGAGTGATTGGATATTAAGATAGTCAGTTTGCAGCTTCATTTCTCTGTAGCTGAAAACACCAAAAGCACTGATGGTTTGAAAGGATGAGGATGTCTACAAATGGCTGGTGCCAGAAAGCTGGGGTTGTGGGGTGGCTATGATTACAGAGCAGTTTAAAGCAACAGAGAGTTCAGCCACAAGGTTGAGAATTTCATTAGGTCCTGCCTTGTGGAATGGATGTCAATGGTAGTTATGGAGAGTAACAGTGAATGGTGAGCAGGACTCATTTTGGATAAAATGTGAGTGATACCAGTTTTGCAATGAAGTTAACAGATAATCCAAGAGAATATTGTTGATAAGGGGATGGATGAGGGTTTTTGCAGGAGCTATGTTGAGAGAAGAACAATGGTCGGAGTCCCAATAGCATTTCTTGGTTATGGACAGCCTGGTCCAGTCTTGAAAATGACCAAGAAGGAAAATTAAATCAATGGGATGGATATAGAGTTTGTGCAAGTACCTAGATGGAGAAGAGAAGTGAGTCATGCCAGAAGCATGTGCGATTGGAGGCAAATGTGTAGATTATTGGAAAGGAAGCCACTGCTGGATGTGCTCTAATTTTAATTAGATAGACAATAGATTGGGTCTACGCAAGGGAAGTCCTCTTGAATAGATCAGTGGATTAAAGGGATTGGAAAGGGAAGTAGGCCTGACTAAGTTATACATTCAGAAAGAAGTTTCATAAGAATATGGTTCACCAATATAGCAAACCAAGCAGAAATCAATCACATGAGAATAGAATTGGAAAAGTCATGGGATGATAGAAAGAGAAAATGATTTGCACAGCTGCCTAAGATATCTGCACACCATTAATATTATTTACTTCAAGTTAGCAGATAAGTGTGTAAACATTTTATGAGTTAGTGTTAGTTTCTTGCTGACAGACACAAATTATTTCTAAGATTCAGGCCTAGCTTCATTTCTGCCAAATCTGCTCTTGTATTAGTTGCTTTGAGATGCTCTGTCCCTTAAACACTAGCCAGAGCTAAGGGCTGGTCATCGCATTGACATGGATGTGTCATTATGTTTTTGAATTTGTGAGATCTTAAACCAAGGCAAGGCAGATATTGTGCAAGTGACATCTGTGCAGAAATCAAGCAGGATGCAATCTGATCTCTTCCTCCAACAAATATATCTTTCCTTGGCAATAAATCGTATTCCTTAAGAGAAGCAAACACATTCTCTGAATCAATTAAAGTTATATAGATTTGTGCATTGAAGATACCAGGTTCCTACAAATTGGTTCTTAATCTACATATATGGCTCAAGGACCAGCATTTGTTTCTGGTCATTTTGGGTGTTTGTTTCTTTAAATCAATATACATTATATAGATTTTTACATATTTGTGAAATTCTAATCTATATTAATACTTACACTAATGAATGATTTTTAAACAATTCCAGGAACTATGATCCATGAATTCCAGGTGTATTTCCGTATTTCTTTTTAACTTCTATTTTTTTGCTTCAGTGTTTTGTCTGAAAACATTGTGCACTGTCATTGTCTGAGCTTACTAAGTGCTTGTCAATATTTATTTCCAGTCCCAGGTACTCATTGATTGCATGCTGCAGTGCTTAATTCCTGTGTCTTATTTAGATTGGTCTGTTTACTCAACAGAAAGATTAAAAAGAGATAGTTTTCTGTTTGTTAAAAATAACCAACTTTATATACATGGATGGAAATTACAATGGACATTTACAAAATGGAGAAGGTAACAGCATCTGTTAATCATAAACTGGAACAATTTGATTCATACTGGGAAAAATGGTTTAACTACATAATGCCTCATAGGCCTGATTTTATTCTCACAAATCAATGAATATGTTGTTAAAAAAAAGATCACTCCCTACTTGTACATATTTCTATCCTTTTGCTTGTTTTTTTCTTTCCACTCTTTTCTATAAATGTATACCTCAGTTAAGTACTTTGTGGAGATTTGTGATATATATGATTATACAATATATATGTACAATGTCTGAAATACATCTTATGGAAATGTTTGTTTGATGATGAAATTCAATAATAAAAAAATAAATTAAAAAAAAATAACCACAAAAAATAGGTGGAATTAAAATTCTACTTTCTTCGCCCTTTTTCCCACCATAAGAGTGCCAGACATTTCTTGGTTTCAGCTCATTGGGTATTTGTGATTTTGTTATTCCTTTCCCTATTCTGACAGTACCTTCAAAGGAAATACCATTTCCATGAACATGGGAAATATGCTAAACTACCATCAAAATTGGAGAGGTAGAGTGAGAAGGCAAGAGAATTCCCTTAGAATTACATAATGATGGCAAACTGTTCCTGTGTTTTGCTGTACTGTAAATCACGTAGCTTGAAGAAGTTAAATCTTCTCTGCTGAATCTCTTGGATTCGCTGCTCCACCGCAAACTCTCTTCAAAGTATGCCCACCCTGAAGCAGTTTAAATCTTCTCCGTCCAGCATCTGTAGAATCTCTCGTGTTTATGATTTGTTGATATAGTGCAAAGTCTCTTTGAGGTATGCCTACCCTGAAAAAGTTTAGATCTTTGCTTTGATGCTGCCTGACCTGAGTTCCTCCAGCATTTTGTGTGTGTGTTGGTCTGAATTTCCATCATCTGCAGATGTTTGATAGGTAGAAGCAGATGACAAATGGTGTCTTCCAAAGAGTTCAAGAAAATAAAAAATACCGTGATTTAATTATCTTCCTTTTCTTGTAGTGATACATTTCTAGAAGCTCACCTCACTACTGCACAGAGCCAATATACTCTTGTCAATGATATAACCTTTTAATGACCAGCTCAATAGGACGTGCTATCGATTAGCATTCAAACTGACGCCTGATAACCATTAGGAAAATTTACAACAGAAAATGTTCAGTATTGGCAAAGTGCTTAGTGATGCTTCGCCAAAGAATTTGCGTGGATAACCAGAAAGAATGCCAATCTGTGGAATTGTCATTGCAGCCAGCTTGACGAGCTGCCACAGTAAGTGCACACCAGAGAGAGGGAATGGTTTCAAAATGAATGATGGCTATAAAGGGGAAATTACAGTACACATACAGGTGAGAGACTTGCTGGATTCTTTTATTTTTTTTTACAATATGCAAGTGGGGGTGGGAGTACTTTATACTGGGACAACACGGGTTGCATTTTCCTTCTGCTTGAGTCACCATTCACAGAAACTGGGAACTTTGAGTGAAACAGAGAATTAATTGGTATTTCAATGTGCATATCAGAGGAGTGTTCTGTGTATTAAATCTATGTGATTTAGAGCCTAGATTGTTTTAAAATTTCAGAATCCAGAGTCATTAAATGTGTCTGTCTTTAAATGAACAATATCAAACAAAAATGACATCTGCACAAGTGTCAGAAGTTCAGTGTATTTTAACACAGTAGGAATAGGAATATGTAACAGGCTGTCTCGGTGTTAAACAGTTCCTTAGCATTGAGGAGTACCTTGGATTGGGAATGTGCAAACTAGCTCGACTTTGGATTTCCAGTTCACTTCAACTTGTGTTGATCCCAGCCCATCAAATGTTAAGCCAGATTTGAAGAACTGGAATTGCTGAGCCAATGTCAATATGAAAAAAGAAAATAAGGGCTCAGCTCCAACATTTTTGCTAGGTGCTGATTTTGATTTGTTAGTGAACACAGGAGAATCTCCATTTTCATGTCAAGTCCAATGAATGTTGAACAAATACTGGCAGATCGAACTAACTGACTTCAGGCAGTTTTAACTTTTCAGCCAGCTTTTGCCCTGAGTGAGTATGGGACTGGGTCAAAGAGATTAATCTTTCTGAAGTAAGCTGGTTTGGCTGAAGCAACATGATCCATGATAAAGGTCAAAATGTGGCCCTGTAGCATCGAATAGATTTGAAGCAAGTATTTCTTCATACTGCCCCAGAGTCATACGTGTACAGATGTTAAGCAAAGATTGTTGTAATCTGGGAACGTATCACGAGTCAGAGAGGGAGGAGGCTGTATGTAACTCATTTTGTGCAAACTAGTTTGCTGCACTATCATTAATTCTGGGTAAGAATTGCCTTTTCCATTTTTTTCTTGCTTATTACTATATGAGACGATTCATAAAATGCATCCTCTAAATATGAAATGTCTAGTTTCAGGTTCTGGATTCTGAACTTTCAGTTTTAGGAAATATTTTCATTGAAATGAATAATGAAGATATTTACTCATCACTTAACACCCCTTCTCAGATTTGTGATTCTGGGTGAATTAATGATGAGCCAGTTTAGTTACAAAAATGTTGATAGCCACACTATCTCACAACCACATAAAGATTAGATCATTGGGCAAAATAATGTCTTTGTATAGGTCTCCTGTGGGACACTCAAAACTCAAAGGCAACAGAATGTGGGAAAGACTCCTCATCGAAAGGAGTCAGCAGTAACAAAGTGGAACAATTGGAATACTTATAGAACCTTGCAGTAGAATAGAAGAAAAAACAGAGACCTACTTAGAATTTTATTTCTTTTTAACAAACACATTTATAACTTACCAAGGAATGAAACAAACTGAAACAAATAAACACAGATACTTGAACAGTAATCTCTGATTTAGACATCTGCCCTCTGGACAACTCAGTTCAATGTTTTCAACATGTCCCTGTCCTAAAGGAGTCTCAGAATAAAATATGGAGGAGATTAACACTCAGTACATATTGCAACACATTTAACTATTGTTTTCAGACACACTGCAAAGACATTCATAGTTAACCCTTTACAATGATACGTATCATTTAGGGACCACACAACACTATTTCAATTCAGTGAAATGCAAACAGCTCCGTTCGCTTCAGCAAGTCTTTCAAATTAATCATTTTGTGGAATTCCAAAACTGGTGAGCTTTATAGCGACAGTCACATCTTTTGCTGATGAATAGTAATTCATCACTACTATCAGTACAGGGGAAGCAAGTGAATTGCATCAAAGTAACACAGCTTATTCCACAGCAGTGATAACAAAGCAGTTTAATCTTGTGGAGAGCATTTTTGAAGTGATCCGAATACACACAAGGTGACAGGATGATGTCAGTGTTTTACTAATGGCTTTGCACCTCTATACATAAAGATCTTTGCTATGATGTAGAGCGTAACTTTAACCCTTCCAGAGAAGCGGAGGCTTTGGTGGAAAGCTGCACTTGGAGGAATTTCATACCCAACCCCAAAATGCACATTTCGTTTCAACAGAAGTGGGTTGGGATTTGATTTGAATAATTTCCAATTGGAATTTTGTTAGGATCAGGTAACCAAGCTCCTCTCGGGATATGGGTCAATTGGTAAAAGCATTTACAGAGGCTGTGAAACATTCTGGGTATGTTTTACAGACCAGGTGAAGTGTGAAGAGAAGAAAAGCAGAACAATGGGATATTGCTAACAAAGGGTTCTATTAAAATCCTCTGAAAAGTTCACAACCTGAAGCAATGAGGTTCTACAACTATGCTAGCTATTTTTGGTGTCAGAGTGGCGAATTTGCAGTTGTTGACACTCATGATGTCATTTCAAGCACTCACACCTTTATTTGATAACTAGCTCATCATGACAATATCTGTCAAAGCAAAGTGCTTTCTTTAATTGTTCCTTGGATAGGAATGACCTAGGACTAGATTTTCTATCAGACCTAATTTGTACAACTGTGACTGCTTTTTGTTAGTCCAGAAAAAGATCCCCAATTCTTTCTTTAATCCTTAAATATTCCTCTTTTTTGATATTTCCATTTAGTATTGGGAAAGCACGACTCTCTGTTCCCATCTCATTTTGTTTTAAGCTGTGTTTTATTATTGACTAAACACAAGAGATTCTGCAGTCGCTGGAAATCCAGAGCAACTCACATAAGGTGCTGGAGGAACTCCACAGGTCAGGCAGCATCTATAGAACTGAATAAACAGTTGGCGTCTTGGCCCGAAATGTTGACTCTTCTGAGTCCCTCCAGCATTTTGTGGGTGTTGCTATTACTATTGACTGGCTTGTAGTTGTTATCTGGCCATTCTTCCTTCATGTTCCTTGAAGTTTCAATCCTTCTTAAAGTTCTGTGTAACTTGTACAGTATATGGCCTACTTGGCTCAAGTATGTAATGTTTTCCACTGCACACACTCTCCGAGGGTCATCATTCATACAGCCACCCTCCTGGGGGTGGGGGGCGATGTGGAGAGGGGTCAGTTCCTGTTTTTGTTTTTAATTCTCTTAGGAACTTCCCATTTCCCTTTGTCATCTTCCCCACCACCGTGTGTCCTGAGAACTCTGAGACAGTCCTTGCATGACACTGACAATTTCCAGATGCAACCTGCCACAATATTGACTGTGTGATTTCCCTTTTCCTTGTTGCAATAGCTCACCTCACCTCTCCTCACATACTCAAACCTATAGAGTTACAAGATTACCTCTGGACTCTTGATATTAATCTTCCTGACAAATGGAGGCTAACACCTTTGTAACCACCCTATCAACTATGGATGTGAGCCTCAAGATCCCTTTGTTCCTCCACACTGTTAAGAATCCTTCAATTAATCCTATACCCTGCCTTCAAATTCAACCTTCCAAAGTGCATCACTTCGTACTTTGACCACTTCAACTCCATTTGCCACTTCTCAGCACAGCTCTGCATCCTGTCCATGTTCTGTTGCAATCCATGACAAACTTATGTACAATCCAGCACACCAACCTTTATGTCATCTGCAAACTTAATAACCACACTGGTTAATAGTCATAGTGTCATAGTCATAGAGCACTCCAGCACAGAAACAGGTCCTTCAGCCCATCTAGTCCATCCCATACTGTCATTCTGACTACTCCAATGGACTTGCACTTCGACCATAGCCCTCCCTACCCCATCCAGAAGTATTTATCCAAACCTCTTTTAAACATTGCAATCACCCCAGATCCACCACTATGCTAGCAGCTCATTCTACACTTACACTGAGGTTCCCCAGCTGGTATGCCTTATTTCACTGTTCATCTTTAACCCATGACCTCAGTTCTAGTCTCACCCAAGCTCAGTGGAAAGAAAGCCTGCTCACATTTACCCCATACACTGCATATTTGATTCTCTGCTTTCAAAATATACACAGACTACTGTTGTCAATACTGAATATATTCTGTCTGTTGTTGCAAACATGCATGATGTTCTACTTCACCACATCACAGCAACAAGCTGCTTTGAATAAACAATCCAATACTTGTCATTTCCCTGGTGTCAATTGCAGGGTCTCCTGCCTTTATCATGAATGTGACCAGCAAGCGTTTCACCTTCTGGTTCTGTGTGTTTACTAGTTTTCACACCAAAATGGCCTGTGTCTGACATAACCAGGTCCCAATAAATAAGCTTTAGTCAATGCTGCCATTACAGCTGTAATGTTGCAAGGTGTGCTTGTAACTGTGCCTTGTGTTGATGGAAATTCTTCCACATTACTTAGCCTCACGATGGCAACTTTACTGATTTTGTTTCCGAAGTAGGGTCTGGAATATTGAAAAGGTCAGATAATTCATAAAGCAACAAGAGAAAATCTGCAGACACTGGAAATCCAAGCAACACATGCAAAATGCTGGAGGAACTCAGCAGGACAGGCAGCATCTATGGAAAATAGTGCAGTCGACATTTTTGGCTGAGACCCTTCAGCAGGACCAGGAGAGAAAAAGCTGAGGAGTGGATTTAAAAGGTGGTGAGAGGGGAGAGAAGCACAAGGTGATAGGTGAAACCTGAAGGAGGTGGGATGAAGTAAAGAGCTGGGAAGTTGATTGGTGAGAGAGATACAGGGATACACCAATACACCACTCCATTCTTTAACACTCGATCATGGAACATTCTTAAAATTACACTGTCTCACTGTATCTGCCAAATTCACACCATAAATAACAAACGCCTCCTCTGCCACCTCATCACTTTCACCTTGAATGTATAGCTTTGAAATATTTCAGATGGTGTTGAGTCTGCATAGCTTTAATTTTTCAGCTACAGAATTAAATTTAAGGGGTGTTGGCAGGCCACAGCCAGCATCGCTTGACCAGTGGAAGGAACTCCCAAAACTACTCCTCATCATTGTATGTTATCACTTCAAACTGTGCAGTTTGGCACTGCTTAAGCGTTCAAATCACGTACACAAATTTTAAGTGGAATGGCATTGAGGCAGATCAGTGTGGAATGTCATGCCCCCTTACTTTCAGCCTGATTGGGTGGCCATGGCAAGCTACGGGCACAATGGAGTATATTTTCTTTTAAATCTCTTATCGCATGCATTAGTGATACACAGATAGCCATGAATGTGAAGTAGGCACAACTCTTCACGCTGAACTCCAAAAACCATTTGTTAACTTCTATCCACATTGTGAAGGATGAGGCACTGAATTATACTCGAACCCAGCTGCCCTCCATGTATTGTTGATTCTTAATGTAGTTTTTAGTCCCATTTTGCTCGCCTTGATGAGTTTGCACATTGTAAGTATGACACAAATTGTGTGAGAGCAGCTTATACACCAATCTATTTCAATTGCTTATTCTACTGAAACAAGAAATCTCTTAATAAACCCTAAAACTTCGCTGCAACCCAGAGCAGCAACAGAGCAGTAGTCAAGCAAGAACAATGCAGGATTGTGCACTGAAGAAGCAGTTATCTATGAGTTGCAGGGCTCTGCAACTGCAAGCCTAACTTTGCTCTTGTCCATCACTCTGGGCTTGTCCGAGCAGTGTAAATGCTATCTGGTGGTAATTAAAGGAGCAATGCTGTGCCTAAGTGCGAATTACTTTTACAAGAAGACCTATGCACTGCCACTGACTGATAAAGCCCAGCAGGGCCACCCAGCTACCTATTTGTTTTATGTTCCAATTTTTGCAATTTGAGGCATACTAAGGCACTAACACAGCTGTGTAGATCATCATAAAGACGATTTCAGAGGACAGATCGAGAAAGGGAGAGAGAAAAACTTCTCCATGGTTGATGTGCTGTGATTGTCTCCCTGCTGTTAGAAGAGTAAATGATCAATGAATTTGTACTTTTTAATTCTGGGATGGTGCAATTAGAAAATACTAATGAAGCACTTCAGTGGATGTGTCATGACTCCCAGTTCCTCATGTAAGCGACTTTTCTGAGGAGGTTTCTTTTAAAGCTGTGTATTGGTGTGTGAATGTGGAACCAGGTTTCAATAAAATTGAAGTGAATGTATCCTTTTCGTCGAGATCTGCATGTCAGTTCATTAGTAACACGCTATCTAATCTGCTAATTACCTACATCATGGCCAACAGTTTAACAAATAAGCAGTATTATCTCCAGAACCAGGCTTTGTTTTCAGGATACACAAGGAGCCAGAGTGACGGTTTAGTTCTTGAAGCAATATAACCCAAACTATTCCAATTTGTACTTCAAAGAAATTAGTTGTGACCGCATTGAGATGTTGACTGTCTTAACATCAGACATTATTTTTGTTATCTTTGTTAGGCTTCTAGAGCACTGATACACTTTTAAAAGTTGGACAAGGTCTAATAAAGAAATTCCATTCCTACAGCATATCCGGTGTGATGACGTTGGTGACTTCTGCAGAAAAACCTGTTTTTTTTAAAGAAAACCCTGGCTGGAGCTACATTTCCCCATGGTCTCTCAGAGTTGATTGAATCAGCTGCCATGCCCACATTAGATGCCACGTGCTGTGAGCGATGACGATTGTTCTCATTTGGTGCTGTTAACTATGTTAGCAAAAGGCTTATTAGAATTAATATTATTAGGACGGCACCTCCTTCATGATCAGCTAATATGGAAATGAATTTAAATTCCATTGGAGAAAATGAATTGAACTCATCAGAAAGAATATATTTATACTGTGAAATGTTTGAGAATGGCAGTATTGTCGTGATGACCAACAAAAATATTTACAATAATGTGTATTTATTTATTGAGATGCAGTGCAGAATAGGCCTTTCCAACCCTTCAAGCCATGCACCTCGCAGTCCCCTGATTTAATCCTAGCTTAATCATGGGACAATCCATAATGACCAATTAACCAACTGGCCAGTGTGTCTTTGGACTATGGGAGGAAACTGGAGCTCCTGGAGGAAACCGATGTGGTCACGGGGAGAATGTACAAACTCCTTACAGGGAAAATTTGAAGTGATGGATGTAAGGCTGGATGTAATGATGCTCTGAAAAATGCAATGCTGCTGTGAAGTTCTACCAAATTTCACTTGTCCCCATGACAAGGTTCACTCTAGTTAGCAGAGTCAAATTCATAAAACACAGCAAAACGCTGTGATTGTTGGCATGAACTATCTTCAATTTTAAAATTCACAAGCAAAGTTTCAAAACTTAAGTTTTCCAAAAGCTACAGTTATGTATGAAGGATGAAAGACTTTGTATTTCATAATCAGTTTTCTAGAGGAAATGAGGTTTAAGTACATCCATCATGATGAGTTGAAATTAATTCTGCCACAAGTACACTTGAACAGGTCCAAAATAGGAAAATTATCACATGTATTTTAGACCTGTGTGGAATATTCAGCTAGGATTGACCTGGTGCCCTGCTCAATAGTTATTCTCAGCAGCCAACTTGAAGTTACAGATTATCTGATCATGTGGCTCATGGTTACTTGTGCAACGCTCTGTGTGCAAATTGGCTGTGATTGTTCTTGTATCACCACAGCGACATTATTTCAAATATACTTCATTACCAAAGGCATTGTTCAAATGCCAGTAAATTTTGTTCTTATTTTGGCCGAGGTTACAGGACAGTGATTCCTCCCCGACCTGTGGATAAGGCCAGTTGTAAAGCTGTTCCACTGCTCAGGCTCATAACTAAATCAGCCCACCCAGGGATCAAATCCTAGTCTGTGTGACTAAGTTTTAGTTTAAAAGTTATGCTCCGTATGTACTTCCCTCTGCTGTGGATTATTGTGCAGCATGCTGCTTGTGGCAGACAAGCCTCATAAAAATTAATTAGACAGCCATAGGGGCACCTCAGGCATCAGTGCCGATTCTTTTATGGTGTACCACAAACTAAATGTGCTGTAGCAAATTATGGTGGGTGGGGGTTGGGGGTGTGTTTACTGGGATGTTCACAGAGTGGGAAAGTAGAAGAAACAGTATATAGAATAGTGGTCCTGCAAATCTGCATTGTAAAATAACAAAGAACTGTCATATAATTGAAAGAAATTTATCCCAGAAATTAAATTATTTCTGTCCATAAAGTGCAATTATGCAGTAACACCAGGATCTCAGAGAGTCTCTATGGGAGAGTGGATTATCAGTGGTAATTCTTCACCATTGAGGGTAAGTGCCTTTCCAAAGAATATTTTAGTTAGGAAGGGCTGAGGAGACTGATCGAGTGGAATGAGGGTGCCTCATTGTTTCTCCGGGCACAAGGGTTGCAATAGCATTGCTTTCCTTTCCTTCTTGTATTGTGGTAGCTCCAATAGTACTGTTGATTCCTGAAGCATGTCTATAAACAAGACGAGGCATTAAATGCACTTAGAAATACGCACTTTAATGAAGAACCTGCTCACTTCAGGCTGAACGTGGTGCTTTCAGGCGTGATACCTAACAGTACTGCTATTAATTCATGATTCCTATTACTTTCAATAGGCTGCCATTTTGACTACGTTTTCCACAATCTCCTGTCACATATCATATAGAGTTTTAAAGATGCTCTGTATGATGTTTTCAATGATGTATGCAAAAGCTGACTTAGACATGCGTTGATCACTTTTCTTGCATACTTACAGAACAGCTCTGTGGCCACGTTAGGACCTTGGATTGGAGAACTCAGGTTGTTGGGACCTACTTGGTTCAGTTTAAAGAGGAGCTGGAGGCAGCAGTTGGGATGCATCCATTAACTGCTTCGAAATTGTAGGAATTGCAGGCTTTGTTCAGCAAACAGGAAAGCCTCTCAGAAAAGTGTGGGATCATGAATTCAAATTGTCTTCATGCAGTGGAATCTCATTCTTATGGACTGCTTCATTCTTGCCATATCCGTCCACAATGTGAGCGGGGTATTGCTTGCAGGGAGGGATGGTGGTTATGTTACAGTACCATTGTTTAAAATGGAATCGGTATTTTTTCCACTGTATCTTGCTTTCGATTTTCTTCTGCAGTAGAATTGGATAGCTGAGATTTAAATTATCCTTCAGGTGAATGAAGTTCAACTGAGTTCATTATCTGTATAGTGATTATGAGTCTACACCACTGTGTATCAGAAATTAATGAAAATCAAGAAAAAGAACAAACCATATACAAAATGAGTTGAAGGTATTTATAGAAATTTGACTGTATTGCCTCTAGACTTTCAGTGAACTGGACAGAGATATGTTTTCAGCTAAAGATCTCTCCAAAGCAAGGTAAGACAGGCTTTCCTGTTTAATGAACTGGTTATATTATCCATGGGATTGGATCTCGACCATCAATATACCCCTGTATCTATTGCCTACCCTTTAAGAAAGGCTTATCCCTACTTCAAAGAGTCAATCAGGTAACAACAGCCTATTACCTAAAGCTGTAGGGTTCCCAGTCCAGAAGGGGATTCAAAGGGGTGTCTTTGGCTGCTGGCACCAACACACATCAATCGCACAAAGTGCAGGAGGTACTATGTCTAAAGAAGGAGGTGAAAGTGCAACACTAGTGCTGCACCATCAGTTGGCACAGATCCAGGCCAAGAGCTAGAAGACAAGACTAGTGAAGGTGCAGAAATTAGATGCACCCCAGTGTGCTAACTGGCAACTACATCTTGCTAAGGTCAGAGCCTTGAAGCTGCAGGGAGATGGGAATGGGGAATGGGGATATTTGGTCTTTTGTGAGGATGGGGAAGAGTGCATAGAGCAGAGTCCTATGACTCTCCCTTGAAATGATTGCCCTCCTCCAAACTCACTCGAGCCAGATTGGAGACCATGTGGTCCCATACGTAGCTTGGGTGACTTCAGTCAGTGGCTCCTGTGACCATCATGGAACAGAAGAAGGACAAGGAACGGGGCGGGGGTGAGTAGGACAATCCACAATGATAGAGATCAGGGAGCTTTTCACCAAGAAAGTAACAGTTTTGACAGATAGGTACAACAGGAGCCAGGAGAGCCTGTGGTTATTGAGGATATGGAATGAAAGGCGTACTAAAGTGACCTTATCTAAAAGAGGAGTGAAGATGGCACTGGTGGACATAGGCGTTGAGCACACCATCTTTCCAGGTACCCAAAGAGACTGAGGAGAATGTAGATACCCTGTTGTGGGAGGGAGCCATTCACCCTGCTACTTCCCCCTATATCAGCCCTGTTTGGCCGGGGAGGAAGAGGGATGGGACATGGCATATGACAGTCAACTATCGACAATTGAACAAGCATGCACTGCTTCTCACAGCAGTTGTCCCAATAATAGATGCAGTGACCATTATTGAGGTCAAAGGGGGTTAGGAGGGGAAATGTTGGTAAGCAGCAGTGGGCCTAGCCAGTGCCTGTTTCTCCATTGCCCTGAGTCCAGAGTCACAGGACCAGTTTGTCTTCATGAGGGAGGGTTGGCAGTACATCTTTTGCTGGTTACCCCAGGGATATGTACATGGTCCCATGTTGTGCCACGGTCTGGCAGCACAAGATTTAGAGGGGATACAGCTAGACCCCAGTATCTCCATATCGCACCATATAAACAGTGTGCTGTTACGGGGCCCTCAGAGTCTGGAGGGAATGGGGTTGTTCAATGAACTCACTAAGATACAGGGCCCCAGTAAGAATGTTCTGTTCCTAGGCATACAGTGGCATTCTGGGCAGTAGGAGATACCTCATAAAGCCAAGCGCAAGATCTTAAATGCTGTGGTTCTCAGCTCAGAGGAGCTTTGTTGTGTTCTTTGGATGTTTATCCTGACATTATCTTTCACCTGACTGTGATGTTACACCCCTTATACCAGGCCTCCCACAAAAAGACTGCTTTCCAATTTAGGTCCCGAACAGCAAGTGACCTTCGAGGCTGCCAAGCAGACAGTAAAACAGTCTTTCCCAATAACCCTGAGACAGCATGGGGGCTCCCTTTGAGCTGCAGGTTTCAGGCACTCCTAGAGTGGCCAAGTGGAGCCTGTGGCAGGTGTTGAAGAGAAATTGTGTCTCTTTGGGGTTTTGGATGAAGACTCTCCCTGAGGCGGTGACCCAATAAACCTCCTTTGAGGTGCAGTTGATGAAGGGTCTCGGCCCAAAATGGTGACTGTTTACTCTTTTCCATAGATGCTGTCTGGCCTGCTGAGTTCCTTCAGCATTTTGTGTGTGTTGCTTGGATTTCAAGCATTTGCGAGACTTTTCTTGTGCTTGTGAGACTACCTGGAGAACGATTCTTGGGAGTCTCCCCTTGTGCTTGGGCCCTGCGAACACATGCATTGAGAACCCAATGAACGGGTACTATCACCTTACCTTGGGGTAAAATGGTGGTGAGCCACTCCTTTCTTTCAGGCTCATCGAATTGATGAGACAAGGCATCCAGTTTTTGATCATTTGATCCTTGGTCAATAGGTCAGAACAAAATTGAACCACTTAAAGAAAGAGAACACTTGGCCTGTCTGAAATCCATTCTTTTGGCTTTCTGAATATAAGCCAGGTCTGTCCGTACAATAAAAAGTTTCTTTGCCCCTCAAGCCAGAGATGCTTTTCCGCCTATGCCAACGTGACCCTACACAACTTTCTGTTTCCTTTTCCTTTGTTCACTTCTGCCAGGGATAGCCGGGCTGCAGTTTACTATCCAAAAGTATTCATTGAGACAACACTACACCCATTTTGACACCCAAGGTGTCCACCTCCATGATGAAGGGAAGGTCCGGGCTAGGTGAGACCAAAATGAGAGCTGCCATGAACCACTGTTTGAGTTCTGCAAAAGCAGCCTCCACTTCAGTAGTCCATGGATCCCTTAGTTAGAACTGTCAATGGAGCCACCATTGAGCTGAAAATCCTGAAGAACTTTCTGTGAAAGTTGGCAGATCCTAGGAATCATTGGACTTTTTTCACATTCAGTGGTTGTGGCCAGTCTCTGACCACCTGTGATCAGTAGGTTCCATCTTGAGATTGCCATTAGAGATGATAAAACCCAAAAATGAAAAGGCAGTTGCGTGACGTTCAGATTTCTTCAGCTTGATCCATGATCTTAGTCCATGATCTAGAAGCCTCTTTAAGATATTTCTATCATAAACGACATGCTCCTCCATGGACTTCCAGAAAATTAGCGTGTCATTCAAGTAGACGAAGGTGTACTTATGGAGAGCATCCCAGAGCATGTCGTTTATAAAGTCCTGGGAAACCACTGGTGTATTAGGAAGGATGAAAGGCGTGACCAGGTACTCATAGTGCCATGTCAGTGTGCTGAATGCATTCCTCCACTTGCCACACTCCTTTATGCCAACCAGATTGTATGCACTCTGCAAGTCCAGCTTAGAAGATACCCTTGCCCCTTAACATACCTTGAAGGCAGTGTTCATGAGTGGACGGGGGTAATGATTCTTGGCCATTATGTGATTCAATCTTCCATAATCAGTGCATGGCCACAGGCTCCCGTCCTTTTTCCGTACAAAGGAGAATCCTGCACCAGCTTCTGAGATGGAGGGCCGAATGAATCCCAAGGTAAGCGCCTCCTTTATGTACTCCTCCAAAGTGTTTCTCTCAGGGCCTGAGAGTGCTTATAATCGACCCCACAGAGGACAAGTCCCAGGCAGTTAATCTACTGCACAGTCATACAGTTGGTGCAATGGAAGAGTCTAGGCTTTTTCTTTGCTGAACACCTCTTCCAAATCCTTGTAGAAGGAGGGGATTTTGACTGACTTGGGTGTTGCAACTATCCCTGAACATACCTTTGAGGATGACTCCAGACGCTCCTTAGGTAGCGGGGGTAATTTGGCAGATCTCAGAGTATCTTCCATAGGTTCACTAGAGTCTTTAGTTGAAACAGAATCCAAATCATCATCTGCATCCTCAGACAATGGCAACGAGGTATTACAAATAGCTTTTGTCCTCCTAGAATTAGGCTCCAAGGGTTTATGTCTTGGTGCTTTTCTGATTGACAGGACCTGCTGACTGGTTCCCTTAGGCTTGGCTGCTAAAGCTCCAGAGTTCTTGAGCACCACTTTGGTGGGCTTTTTGACTTGGTCCTGAACTAGAGACCCTGTCTGTCCAGTTGCAGTGCACCCCCAACTAGACAGGGTCAGAACTTGCACAGTCCTGTTGATTGGAGCTGGCTTATCTGCCCTTGGAGGCAGGACTGGGTCTCCTGAAGGCTTCAAGTTACTCCCAGCAAAAGTCTGCCTCCTCTTCAGCCGCTGGTTTCAGGAGAGTCTGGGGGTCGGAACACCAAACCAAAAACATTCCCTCTTGCAGAGACCTGACCATGTGATGATTCTCCCTTCCTCCCAGTTCACCAAAGGGTTGTGCTTGGACAGCCAAAGGTGCCCGAGGAAGGGGTATGTGAGGAGATCGATAAGGAAACAAATGACCTCCGCATACTCTCCTATCCTCATCCGCAAATCTGATTCTGCTGCAGGTTCTGCCAGGACCCAAGAGGATGACTGTCCAGGGCTGTTGTGGGCATGGGCTGGTTCAACTCCTGCAGAGATATGTTGAGTCGAATGGGCTGTCCCCAAATCCAGGAAATTACCAGCTGCCCCAGTGTCCAGAAAATTTACCTTTGGTTGGTTCTTTCCCCAGGAGATTTCTGCCTTCAGAATCAGCAGTGTGGGAACTGCTGCTACCATCACAGTCCTCACAACACCATGCAGTCTTAGCATTTTTCATGACAGCTGCAGCTTTGGACTTTCGGCCCGCGGGTGACCTGCATCCCCGCAGTAATAACAGCATCCTCGACTCCGATGCTGGGACCTCTGTTCGGTAGCAAGTCTTGTGCAGTTGATTTCCATTGGCTCAATGGGATCTTGGGCAGGAGATGGGCTGATCGCTGCCCGAGGTCGGGAAGTGGAACTGCGATGGGTTGAGGTTGGCTTCATTAGCCCTCTTCAACCTCTTGAGATGGTCCTAGTTTCCCTTCTCCAGGTGATTATCGACTCTGCAGAGTGACTGGCGGCCTCACCTGAGTCACTCTGGGTTCCTCCTTGTGATAGTTGGTGCATGGTGACCTGGACTCACTGTGTCTGGCCACAGCTTACAAGAGGCTCCGTTACCCCACCGGTTCGAGGTTAAGTTCAATGGTACTGGCGAGGAGGGTAAGCACTCAGCACCGACTCCAGCTCGGCCACCACACCACACTGGCTCCAGTGAAGTGCAACGTCTCTCTCCTGTAACCAAGCAACACTGTGGCCTGAGGCCTGATCCTTGCTATGACCATGGCCACGCAGCTCCCCCGCCATCTGCCAATAAGTCAGTGAATTGCACTCGCAGCAATCCATAATAACAAAATCCAACGGGGTCTTGCGATTGCAAGGAAAGCAACTGTGATGATCACACGCTGTTAGACTGAACAGCACCCTTGTGCACCGATTCCTCTGATGCCTCTCTGACGCAGACAGCTGTGTGATCCGCACAAAGTCCTGCTTCTTCACCTTCTCAGCCAATAAGCAACTCACTAATGGGTTAGACCAGTGGTGTTTTAAATTTTTGATGCTCAGCACAGTCTTGTGATCATAAAAATAAGTTTAGAAAAGAGAATAACAAATTTGGTTGACTGTAGAAACCACTGCAATTGAGCATGCCGCTATCTTACCAGAATGCATTATGTAAACAACAAAGAATACTTAATCAACCACTCCTCCCTGCTTAACTATAAACTCGAACTCAATATAGAATGCATCTCAATTTATATAAATACACTATATATACTTTATACTATATAATACAGCTACAATATAGACATCCACTGCGCAGTAAATTTTAAATCGTTCCATTCAGGCCTAAAGATTTAATCACTGTGGAGGATTTCTTATTCTTGTGGTATATCAACTTTCCTGACAAGGGAGGTCACTCCACTTGGCAAGTAAGATTTGTGACAGTGAGAACATTCTTGGGTTCTGGAGCCTCTTTTCTGGTGCTTGTAGGTGTTGACTCTGACACTGCACAAGTTGTTCTGACAACTCTGGACACTTCTTGTCTCCTTTACTCAGCTTTTCTCTCTGGGCCTACTTCAATCCTTGCTTCTTTCCCTCTCTTTATCCCTCTCTTGATCTCTTTCTTGATCTCACTCTCACACTCTTGTTCCCACCCTTTTGCTTTCTCACATTCTTTCTCTCATTTACACTTTTCTCTTTCTCATTCATGTTCTTTCTCTCTCTCTTCTCTCATTTTCAACTTCTTGTCTTCCTTTTTCTCGGCTTTCATTTCCTTCTACTTTCTTGTGAGCATCTCTGAATTTGTTAATTTCTCAAGAAATTAGGTCTCGTTTATCTTCCATTTCCGTATGTCATCTTCCTCTTTCTTTTCCTTTTTCTTCTTTCTAGGATGCATATCTTGATCTTGGGAAGGTGCATTTAGCTCACTGGAGTATTTTCTTATTAATCCTTCTACAATCTGATCTCTCTTCTTAGTTTCCTCATCCACACCATCATCCAACAAATCCTGTTTTCGTATCTTTATTGTCTATTTCCTTTTTGACCTTCCATTCATCCAGCTAGACTTGGTCTTTGCATCAACTTTTGTAAGCAGTTTTTTGACTCCCGCTTGAACTTCATGCAATAATCTTAATGCACGTAGCGCAGGTTCTGTTCTTTACACCCACAAAAGCTGAATGTGTGCAACTTTCCTGAAGCTCCTTGGACACTCTTCCAGCTTAAAATCAAACCACATTTCACAAGTAACTGCCAGATTAACATATCAGAAGCTCTCTCAGATACATTGCCTACAAAAACTGTTGTAGTCAGACCACTGTTTTTGTCAATTTTATGCTTCATTTGAGCATTGTGGTCCTTCTTTGGTCCAATAAGCTTTCCAACCAGAGACACATAGGTTGGCACAAACACCTGTTTACTCTCTGTTTGGAAATGATTCATGGAGTACAGCTTAGAGACAGTTTAGCATCATCTAATACCTTTCTTAATCCACTTCCAGTTGATTCTATGGTAGGGATGTAGTATGCAAACAGACGATGAATCTCCAATCAAGTCATAATTATCTCAGCCAGTCACATCCCCACAATGCTTGCCCTCCAGTTTTTGCCACGTATAAACCAATGTGACTTGTTAGTTGTTGTATTTCACTATTATGAATGTTATTCCCATACTGGAGTTCCCAAATTGAGATCTACGGACCACTTGCTTAATAATGTTAGTCCATCGCATAAAAAAGATTGGGAACACCTGCCATAAGAGTTATTTTTTTCTCCAATGTGAGTTCTTAGTAGAAGATCTGCAGGCTTCAGTTCAGTATCTTTGAAATGCTGTTCAAACTCATTTTGGGGAATGATTGAAGCAGCTGATCCAGTGCCTAATTCCATTTTAATTAATTTGCCATTCACTTCTGATGTAAGCCATATTGCTTTTCTATTGTTAGTCTTCATATTGTAAATCTCAAGGCTAGGCCAGTCCTGTATCACTCTCAACATCATCAGATTTTTCAACAACAGCATGCAGATTAGTGCTCTTTTCAAAACTGCAACTTGAGTTTTTTTTTATCTTTTCCTCTTCCCTGTGCAGTCCATTTATTTTTGTTGCCCAATGTATTGTTTTTATTGTCCTACTTTGTGGTATTTTCTCCAAGTTTTGCCTTTAAACCTGCATTGATCTGGTGTATGTAAGACCCTGCTAGAATGGTAACACAATTTGTTTTGCCAGTTTTGACGTTGCAATTTTGTTTGTGATCACTTTCATTCCCTACTTCAACTCAATTGTATCTCTGTCTGCTGTTTCCATTGATACAGCTATTTTAAATATAAGTTGGGCTTTCGTTAGGATCTGTTTTCTTGCAAGATTGTGCAAACTAAACAATGTTGTGATGCATCATTAAGCCCATCCCTTTCCTTTTAATTCTGTTTATGAAACCTAAAGTGTTTTGCAATCGTTGATGGTTTTGGTTCTAAATGTTCCTGCATTACTTTTGTGATATCAGCAAAGCACATTTCAGCTGGTTTGGTTGAAGCAGTCAAATTGACTACTCATTGTCTACTTCATTTGCTTCGAAGTACTGCTCAATTAGTTCAGTACAAATCAGCCAGTTATCTGTTGTGTAATCAAACACATTAATCTTTCTGATGTAGCAAGCTATTTCTGCTCTTTTTTCCCAATTTTTATCACCCAGTACTCACTGCTTATGAACCCATGAATACGTCTGTGTCCATTCCTGAAGAAGCAGGTGCTGGGCTGCTTTTTTATTACTCAACTGTAGCTCCCTACACTTTAAAAAAAATCTTCTTTCTGAAGTTCAACAAGTAGATATTTGTCTCAGGTTCATTTAAAACTTCATCATTACCAGTATTATGCTTTGTACTCCAAAGCATAAAAACTAATTGAAATGAAAAAGACGGGAGCCGGGAGAACAGGTCTTAATTTATCTTTTTACTTTAAATGAGGTGCACACGTATCACATGGTGGCATGATGACGTATGCCATTTATGTACTTTTACATGTAACCCACAATGCATTATGTAAACAACAAAGAGTGCTTAACCAAATATATTTAGCATATTACACAAATACTACTGAAATATTAAATACACCGCGCAGTTCACCAGTGAAAAAAGTTATTTCTGTTTTTCTCTTTACAGATGCTGCTGACCAGCTGAGTATTTCCAGCATTCTGAATTGTAATTTAAACAAATCTGCTAACTTTGAACTTGCACATTCGTCACCATTAATCCCACCACAGTAACTGGCTCCAGCATTAACAAGCTGCCACATTAAATTGATCCACTCCCATTACACCACTACCTTCTTATGCACAGAACTGAGAAAAGCAACTCGTGCTGTTTTTTTAAATTACTGATAGCCACGTTTTAGCTGTTATTAGCCTCTAGCCACTTTGAAAATGTTGAAACGAATGGTTAATCAAAGCATATACAACTTGTCCTATTCTGCATTCATTTTCATAAAGTAAAAGAGAATTCAATATTAAATAGTTCAAATGTCAACCAGATTCAAGTCCTTTGTATGTCCAATAAATAGAATCATTCAAATTTATGCTTATAACCATGATTTATTAAATAGGCATTGCAGTTCTTAAAACCAGGGTTCAATTGTATTTTAAAGCCTATATGCCTTACAAGCAAACAATAGTGCTGTTAGGTAACCATTTGTATCATTTTGCGCTTCCTCTACCAAGGTTGACTCAATATCTGATACAATTTCCTAAACAAATATCTTTAAAGCTTTTGCATTACACTTTCTAGACAAACTTTGGAGTCTGTGTCTATACACTTCTAAATGGTATTGTTAAAACTAAAATTTATCTTCAGCTTCTTCAATGCCTATCAAACAAATACATCATTATTGTGATAGTTTGGTTTCATTACTCTTAATCCCTCCAAATTGTCCATAAAGTTATTTAATTCCTCACATTTCCAATCAAGGCAATCGTACATACACCTTCAAACTCATTTGGGTTTTCCTTGAGGATATGAACAAACTCTAATTTAGTCAGATTCTGTTAGCAGTGCTGTAATATCTCAACCTGTATGTTTTTTCAGTGAAAATAATTAAGGTAATGAAAATTGCACTGACTTAATTAGGATCTATGTTTTGGACAGTAATTTTTAGTTGAACTATGCCCTCTAGCAATATGTAACTTTCCTCTCTCATGTAATTTTACATCACACATTTTATGATAAATACTTTTCAATTTTTTTAACCATATGGAAGGTGCATTTCTGCATTTGCAACCTATTCATTCTTTGAGAATGTTAACTTGTCCAACATTATTTTGAACAGGGCACTCTGAATTTCATTATGCAGAATACTTCACTGTCTTTGTTATTTACTGGGTTTTGAACACCCTACTCTCAGATAGAGAATGCTTAATTCAATTTTTAATGGTGAACAGCATTCAAATATTTGTACTGGTCAGCTGCAGAATCAATTCAGACACATTAATATGTGTAAGCTGTAATGTTAACACTTTTGTTTTCTGCAAGGAGATATCATCTAATATCACTACAGACAATGGTCTGCATGGAAAATGGACGTGGTGGTCATGTTCTGTTTGCAGATGTGAATTATCTTAGAATCCATCCTTTGACATATTGCTCTTTTGAGTGTCCTGCTTTTGAATGTAGTCTTAAAGCCATGCACATAAAAAAAGGACTCAAACTGTTAAAGGCTGCATCTGGGCTCAGCTACATGCATACTAATAACATCATTACAGCAGAATGGTTTAGGGAGCATGTTTACTTTGTTGTGGTTTCTGTCACCTTTCAGACTCAAATTGTTAATGTGTGGTTTTAAATTCAAATAGCATAGAAGGCTAATTTTCTTGTATTTGCCCAAAAAATTAGGTTATATAGTGCATCTAATTCTCCCCTTCCACTTTCATGCGTGGGTGGTACTCCTTATAGAGAGCACTTCTTTTCCCTGGCATTGAACTTGAACCAGTCTGACCTTTTTATAATGACTGAATTGAAAACATCTCCCTTTGGAATGTGCCTTGTAGATACCGGCTATGCCTGTTTTTCTACATTTGATGAATTAAAAAGGAGAGCCTGTAGCAGCATCAGTGAATAAAATCACTCCTTTGTCAATTTGCAGTGCACGGATTCATGCTTCTTCAAGGTTTTGAAGATTATAAAAACATATAAAAAAAAATTGATGGAAGACAACTGAAAATAGGCAGCAGCCGTGGGTCCAGTAACATTGGCATCTGATCTTAATCATAATATATTCTCAGTCTGCACTGTCAGACTCCATCACTCAACAGTGCCTTCAATGGACAGTAATTTGAGGTGTGGCTTATTAGATCACAAGATCTTATGAATAATAAAAAGTTATGGAAAATTGCATCCCAGACTGATATCCAATTCTCATCGGTGTCACCCTGTTTATAGCAAGACAGCATGTTTATGCATGATTTCTATTTCATATGTATTGACTAGATCATTTTTCCTGTTGTCCTGAGAATTGATGACATGCACTATATTAAGAATGATGACCTCCGCAAGGGGCCTAACGCTTTCTCTAGATTACGCTATTGTCAAAACACACTGAAATATTCTTTACACATGTTACTGCCATCTTTTCTTTCACCCAGTAGGGACGGTTAAAACAGAATGTGGCAGCATTATAAGGCAGGGGTATGAATTGTGCTTGTTTGGTGCGTGTGGGGTCCATGATTCACAACAAACAAGATAAAACAGAACACCCTGTTTGATATAATCTCGAGTTTGTTCACCAAGCTCTTGGTAATACATTCTAATTATAGACGATAGTGTCTTGAACACATTAAAAAAAGGGGCTCTATTTATGACAGGGAGAAGCAATGAAATTTAATTGAACTGTCAAAGAAATGCAAAGTAATATTATCTAGGATCCAGATAGAATAGCATTTTAATATCTTGTAACATATAAAGTACTAAACTACATATAATGCACACACAATATGGCATATCTCAGCATCAAACCAGAGAATAAAAATATGCAATGGAACAGAGTGATTTAGAACATCACTGCTCAGTAATATGCCAATCATGGGCAGGCTGTAACATTTGGACTGCCTCTGACTCTCTAGTGAGCAGCTGCTCACCACTTAACTCCTAGGACAATTCCCTCTGATTGCCCACACCTCAACAAAATGTCAATACATCACAACCAATTGTAGTGCTGTATTACACTCCCAAGTATCCACTATCTTGTGTATAATCCAGTAAAGAATGATGGAAAAATTAGACATAACTTTTAATGGTTGACGGACATACATAGCTGAAACCCATCAGGTAAATCTTGGCATCAGTTCTGGAAATACATTCCCAATGCAAAAGTATCTATTAAAATTTTGACGAGTTGTTAACGTAAATTGGGATCATTAAGAGCCTTTTTTTTAATAAAGTGTCCTTTGCTTTGGATGCAGGGATGTTCATATTATACTTGCATAAAAGTGAGCAAATAATATGATTATATTTATATATATTTATGTCATTTTATGTGATGGTAAGGCAGTTTTTTTCTAATACATGACAAATGTTGAATAACTCATTGGACACTTTATTAGGAACAGGAACATACCTAATAAAATGGCCGTTGGGGTGGAACTCTGTTTGACCTTCTGCTGCTGCAACCCATCCGCTTCGAAGTTTGAGATGTCATGCATTCAGAAATGCTCTTCTGCATTCCACTTTTGTAACTTATGGTTATTTGAGTTACTATCACTTTCCTGTCAGCTTGCACCAGCCTGGCCATTCTCCTCTGACCTCTCTTATTAACAAGGTGTTTCCACCCACAGAGCTGCTTTGCACTGCTTGTTTATTTTGTTTTTCCACAATTCTCTGTGAACTCTGGAGCCTGTTGTGCATGAAAATCTCCAGTGACTAGCAGTTTCCAAAATACTCAATCTACCCTGCCTGGCACCAACAATCATTCCACGGTCAGCATCACTTACATCACATTTCTTCTCCATTCTGATGTTTGGTCTGAACAACTGAACCTTTTGACTGTGTCTACGTGCTTTTATGTATTGAGTTGCTGCCACATGATTGGCTGATTAAGTACAATGGATTCCAGTTAATTGAGACACATTGAAACCAGTACATTTTGGCCAAATTAAATGGCTGCTCCTATTAGCCAAATTTTCAAGGAAATAGTTTAACCAAGACGAACTACCATTTGACTGAGTAATAAATTATGTATTTAAATGAAATGCAGAAGAAATTAGAACACTACCAATATTACCACAGTACCATAAAAAGTGTATTAGTTCCTAGTAGATATCGACAGAGGAATTCGTTCAGTGTGTGCTGCCATGTTCTTCTGATTGACTGTAAACGAATAAAATCAGCACAGACACCTAGTGCTGATAATGGACTTGCTTCATTGCCTTCTTGCATGAAGTAGTGTCAAAAATCACTGCTTTTTAATTCAGTGTCACTCAGCCCATATGAATAACATAGCACAGGCATTCACAACTGATGCTACTTAAAAACTGTTTGCTCGAAGCAGTGTAGTGTCTAATGGCCACACAAGTTCATGAAACTGACACTCGGTAGAAACTGTTACATCCTCAAAATCTTAATTTTCATTGTAACATTCAAGATGATTGTCGATAGCTTCAAATTTTTCGAAGTACCTAACTTGCTGAAGTAGTGAAATCATTTAATTTTCACTCACAGCTGTTTCTTGCATCACTAATCTTGTACACTTGACATTGCATTGATCAAAACAGTTCTAAATTGTCTCACTATTTATTTCTTGCCAACTATCAGTGACAAAAAACACTTAAATTTGAACACTAATATGCACAAATCACACTATTCAAAAATCTGTTCACTCTAAACATGATGCAGTGTTTAATGGCCACACAAGTGTATGTGACTGATGCTAGTTAGAAACTGTTCGGCAACTGTTCCAGTTAAGTGGCATAGTGTCCCAAATAAACAAAGAGTTACTGTAGCCGGCTGGTGGTGTCGTGGCATGAGTACAGGTATACCTAATAAAATGGCCACTGAGTGTATTTCATAGGGGTCGTCAAATCACTGTTACTGTGACTAACTGTTACAATAAACAAGACACTATGAAGAACAACAAGCTCAAGCTCTCTGACAGCTCAGTGGTAAATGGATCACATTGTGTTGTACTGCACCATGCATGTCAGAAAGTTTTTGATTCAGTGCCTTGCCTGTTCTGATATAACTGACCTCAACCAGACTGCTGAATTCAGTCTCAACTAAGGACAGTTAACCATCAGCTAGACCTGACTCCCCTTTTGTTGATATCCAGTGGAAAGTCTCTTCAACCTTTTCAATTCAGGCTTAGTTGTGGTGTCCTCTATTACAGGCATTTCCCACTCTCATTTGCGAAGACTATCTTCTTGGCCCAGGTATAACTAAAGACAATCATTCAAACCACAATGAGTTTCAGTCACAATGTTCGGAATGAGGAGGAAATTATTTTTAAAAATGCACAAAATATCTGAAGAACAGCAATAACTTTTTAAAATCTTACTTCCATTAATGCTGTTAAATGGATTTCAAAGTAATTAAATCCCCTTGCATGAGTATCAAACCACAGTATTACAATAGAATAACAGATAGTTTAAAATTTGTGTGTGTGCAAAAGAGACCTGTTGTATGTACAAAACTATTTGCTTGTAAATGTTTGTGTGTGTGTGTGTGTGTGTGTGTGTGTGTGTGTGTGTGTGTGTGTGTGAGAGAGAGAGAGAGCGATTAGTTGCATGCATAAAATTATTTGTCTGAAAATTGGTGGTGGATGAGAGAGATTGTTAGAATCTGTGTATGAAATTTTTGTATACGTAAGGTCACTAGCACAAACATGTGTAAGAATATTTGTGCCAATGAGACAATTTGTACTTCTGTGTGTATGTGTGCGAGATCATTTGACCATGTGTGAAAGTGTGTGTAGGAGCAGCTTTTCAGTGCTTGTATCTGTATGTGGATGAATGAAATAATTTATGTATGTGTGTGCGTGTGTATGAGAAAGATTGTTAGCATATTTATATTAGTGTGTCTGAGATTGTTAGCGAGTATGCATGTGCGATTGCATACTTGCATCATACTGCAATAACGTACTGCAAAAAGAGACAAAAAAGGGTGGATCAGCGATGTGGTTATGGCAAGTCTTAGCTGGTTTGACTGCCAATGGAACAGTTGTATTTATATCAGAAAAGTCTGGTAGAAGCAAGCGCCAGGCATTTAGCTCACAGGCAGTGAAAGCACGATCCTGACAAGCTTTGTCCACAGCATTCCATCACAAACTTACCCCTCCAGTCTGAAACCATCCCCCAGGTCACCCTGGCTGGCTGCCCATCCACACATTTGTGTCTGTCTTTTGAGTGTTTTCAGAAGCTCATTAAATTGTGTCGTGGCAAACCAGACATATTCAGCTCACCCTAAGACCCAAAGAAAGGTTATCAAATTCCTTCATCTTTGCCAGACGAAGAAAAAAGCACTCATGTACTTCAAGAGAGCCTTGCCTTTTTTTCTGGCATAATGTTAGCCATTGCAACTTGTAAACATGTCATATAATAGCACACGTTGTATGTAAAGCAGTGAGCAATAAAGCATATTTAGGATATTAGCAGCGTGTTCGTTTATGAACAGGATGAAGAAAGCTGTAGGGCCTCAAGGTTCTCAAGCTGTGAGTAGAATAGCTTTGCAATTTGCTTGCAAAACGGCATTTTGATCCTAATGAATATAAAATGCTTGCCATTAAAAGTAAAACAGATTATTTAAGGCCTTTCCGGGACCATAGCTTCTTGAAGATCTTTGTAGGGCCACTATGATCTTTCATTAAAATCTCACAGCAGGACCCCCAACCAGCAAATCAAGCCTCTATTCCTGCGATATTCTAACATTTAAAAGTCATTTTCAAAAATCTGCACAGATTTAAAATTTGATAATGAACACCATAAGAGAATGCATGCAGCACTTTGTTAAACAATGTTATTAATCTAATGCTCACATTCATGTGGAATAGAAGCACCCTATAACCATTCTGCTCATGGCTACGTGCCATTTGTAGCTTATTTCTAATCTTTGTTTGTTAATGTCTAACTTCTGCTAATTATAGTCGGGGCCTTATACCTAAACTTAGTTCTCCCTTAATAAAATAGCAATAGCTAAAATATAAAGACCATAACTTACAGATAGAAGCAAATTCAGTTCATTCCTTCAACGTTGCCCACTGTAGTTCAGCAATTACTGGGGGAACGGGATTACTTTACATTTAAAATGCGCACATTTTGTGAAGTGATTTAAAATTGCAGGAATCAGGCCAATCTCTGCAACACTGGTTACAACTTTAAATGTTATACTGCTTTGAACAGGATGTAAACTTTGAAACTTCCACATAGAGTTTTCAGTTTTGGATTGTGACTGACAAGGATGGGGCACCTAAGCAGAGGAACCCTAGAGCACTCAGCAGTTCAATGTTTTGACAATTACTTTCCCATCCAGCAGAACACACAAATGCATTCCCTTACAGAAGTAATAAATGTTCCACCCACCTTTATTTCTTGATGAGACCATAATATATTGCTGCTTTTTTATTACAGTAATGAAAAGCTACTAACGTCAACAACAAGGATAGAAAAACAACAATGTCTGGTCCACCAGTATATTAAAAGACATAACACATGGTTTTAAAATGTACAGTTACATCCATATGTACTGAAAATATTCAATGAGATAATTATACAGCTAAACACATCTTTGCATCCAAACCCCTCCCACTCTCTGCTTTCCATAAGGTTTGCACCTTCCATGACTCCCTAGCCCATTCTTCCTTACCCATCGATCTCCTTCCTGGCACATTTCCCTGAAATACTACACCTGCATATTAACCTCCTCTCTCACCTCTATCCAGGGCCTCAAACAGCCCTTCCTGTTCAGGCAACACTTCAACTGTGAATCTATTGAGGTTGTCTATTGTATCTGGTGCTCCCGATGCAGCCTCCCATACGTGGGAGCATCACATGGTGCAGCACCTCCACTCTGTCTGCCCAAAACAGAATTTCCCGGTGGTCAACCATTTTAATTCCTATCCCCATTCCCACTCTGATAATGTCGGTCTATGGCCTCCTGTTCTGCCACAATGAGGCCACTCTCAGGGTGGAAGACTAACACGTCATATTCTGTTCAGGTAGCCTCCAGCCTGATGACATGAATACCGATTTCTCCTTCCGGTAATTTTTCCCCTCCTCTTCCCTTTATTTCTATTCCCCACTCTAGCCTCTTCTCCTCACCTGCCTATCACCTCTCCCTAGGACCCCTCCTTCTTCCCTTTCTCCCCTGGTTCACTCTCCTCTTCTATTTGATTCCTTCTTCTCCCACCCTTTACCTTTCCTTCCCTATCTGGCTTCACCTATCACCTTCCTGCTGGTCTTCCTTTCCCTCCCCACACATTTTTATTCTGGCTTCTTCCCCCTTCCTTTCCAGTCCTGCAGGTGGGTCTTCCCCGAAATATTGATCCATTTCCATAGATGCAGCCCGACCTGCTGAGTCCCTACAGCATTTGGGATGCATTGCTATTGAATGAACTAACAGCTTCATCAATTGAATGACCTGCTGTGCACCTGATGCTGCTGAGATTTTTGATGGCAATTTTATATTTCATGAGATAGTGATGTTCTTATTCCTTAAACATCAGTTAATGCGTCGGTATGGAATCACATCTGTTTAAGGGGGCAAGGATGAAGTATATTTTTCCATGAACCTGGAGGTTTCTAAGTCATTTATGTTTTTGATCCAACATTCATGGCCCTTCCAGAACTTTCCTTGAGAGTGGGCCAGTCAGCTACCTCCTGATCTTCCACAGTGGCAATGGATAGAGAGTTCTGTGATTTAGTCCCAATAATGATGAACACAGAGTGATGCTTCTAAACCAGGATGGTATGTGACTTGAAGGGAAATCTCCAAGCAGTAGTGTAGCTTGTCCCTTGACCTTGGTGACAATATCTCCCAATCTGAGAGGTACATTTTGCAGATGGCTTACACTGCAGCCACAGTGCAACAATGAAGGAATGAATTTGTACTTAGGGTGGTGGGTGGGATGCAAGTCGAATTGCTGCTCTGTCTGAGACAATACTGAACTGATTGCAAGTTGCATCAGTCACTCATTACTAAACACCCAGCCTTGGTCCTGCATTGTTGATATGACCAGAATGTAACAATAGTTTTTAATGGTGGGTTTGGTAGCAGTAGTTAGGTTGAGGATTAGACACTTTCTCCTTCGAGGGGATCATTGCTTGGAAATTACATTAATTTAGGTCCAGAATGTATGTGTGTGTGTGTGTGTGTGTGTGTGTGTGTGTGTGTGTGTGTGTGTGTGTGTGTGTGTGTGTGTGTGTGTGTGTGTGTGTGTGTGAGAGAGAGAGAGAGCGTGAGAAATCCAGTGTTTATCTTTTGCTCCTTCTCCAATGTTAATTTGTTCCCTCACATGTTGATCGTTAACGGTGCTGCTGGGAGAAATTTGTCCATATGTTTCTGGGACATGCCTGTTATAGAGAAGCAGAAAGAAGTGCTAAGCCAGTTGCTACCTCAGTGGTAAGTTGATTTAAAAGGACTCACTCAAGTCATAGAGCTCAATAAATCAATTACTTACTAGCCTTTCCAACAATACCAACCCATTTCCACCACACCTAGTGCAGGACCCTCACTCAGCCCACCCAACTGACGCTTACAGTGCTCCAGTCCAGTATTCTGGTTGGTAGGCTCCAATCACTCAATCGTAAATCCTGATATATCAAGCATGCCCCCTGAACCAGATCTCCACTTCCCCATCTACTGATCTCCTGCCCTGACCCAACAAATGCAGGCCAGCCCACCCCTCCCCCCACTCAGCAATTCCATTCTCCGGAACAATAATGTAGGCTCTACCATCAACTGCCAACAGCCAACCTCATACCAACATTCAATGTTAAATCTCGCTGCCACTTGGCCTCACTCCATTATGACACCCTGAACTTGTTCCAAGTCTTACCATATTTCTTCTTGCATTCTATTCCTGGAAAGCAGTACTAAGGGCCATAAATTCATGGCAAAATGAGAGATGCATTTGCTAGTCAGCATGACAATGGGTGCCACAACTCCTGAAACAAAGTTATTTTAGGGCAAGGAAAAGTTGTCTGGCTCTTTGACAGGTAAAGTCATATCAAATCAGTACCACTATAACTGAGAAGTTGAGTGACAAGATGACACTATTGGAAACAAAATGCAGAAATGAAATATGTATTGTACTGCTAATGTTATTCCTGAGTACCGATAGTATCAGCTAATCCTTTGTCTGGTGTACATGTAGAGATGTATAAATTGCTTAATATGTTCGAACAGACCACTAAATTAATTGCACAAATTGCTCCAAATTGGTTTTCTATGGCATTTGATACTTCTAAATTGAACATCAGTCCTCTCGGATCAGAATGTGATATAGAGGCACTTTGTGACAGGTCCTAATTTGTTAAGGTCATTCTTGATCCAGCTGCGTATTTGAAATATCAAGAAAAAAAAAATTTAAATATTAGGAGAGACTCTAAAAAACTGATACAGAGAACAGATAGGAGATTGAACTGCAGATGCTGGAAATCTGAATTAAAACTAGAAAATAATGGGAATCTGGCAGTGTCCGTGAAAGAGAAATAGAATTAACATTTCATGTTAATGGCTCTTCATCAGATGAAGGTTCATGTATCAAAAATGTCATTTCAGAAAAGATTAAGGGAAGGTTGGCAGACTATTCTGGCAAGATGATGGTGAATTTTCTCACTCATGATTGCCAGGGCCAAATCCAGTCATCTAACAATAAAAAAATTAACATGTCCATGTCTTTTCAAATATAAGATGAAGTGGGAATTACAAGTTCAAGTTCAATTACCATTCAACCATCCATGAATACCCATGAATACAGCCAAATGAAACAGCATTCCTCCAGGGCCAAGGTATAAAACAGTCATACACAACACAAGGCACATATATCACATACAAGATAGCAATAAACATACAGTCACACAAAACATATAATATACAAGTACTGTGTGAAAGTCTTGGGCACATATATATACATACATATATATAGCTAGGATACTGAAGACATTTTCAGAGTGCTGTAGTAATTTTAAGTATTGCACGGTACTGCTGCAAAAAAAAAACAAATTCCATGACATATGTGAGTGATAATAAACTTGATTCTGATATGTGTCTCTATTGTGGACTGAACATGAGAAGGGGACAGGGAGACAGGATCTATGGTTGGGAAGAGGGAAGTCATTGTTAGGAGAATGGGAAGGGATGGGGAGGGAGAAGGAACCATATTCTGCAGTGATCAGTAAACCAATTGTTTGGAATCAAATGGTCTTGACTGGTGTCTCAGGGCTGGGTGTATCTGCACCCGCACCTCCCCGGCCCCTGGCACTCATCTGCTACCTGCCCCACACCCTTCGGGAGGTGCTCCACCCTTGCCATTCCAAACATCCTTTGCTCCCTCCAGATTTACCAACTTATTCTCCACTCCACATTAACAAATACAGTACTTTGCAAAGGTCTTCGACGCCCTAACTATATATAAGTGCCTAAGACTTTTGCCCAAGTCCCTGACTCCATGTATGTGGTCGACAAGAACAAGCTTGCAACAGTCTGTAGAAGAATGCAATGCAGCTTGTCTTATACTAAACGAACACTGGAGGGCAGCACCAATGCCAGCTTACATGCTGCTCAGCACTGTCTCCAGCGTCATCTCTTGTTGCTGGCTGCAATAGGCATCACCATGGCATGACACCCAGTCTGCACTAGTACCCAAGGCCACACAGCTCCTTCGCCATCAGTTCCGTCAATAAGCCATGAACTGGACTTGCAGCATTCCCTGTTACTGATGTCCAACAGGGTCCTGTGATCACAAGAAGAACAACAAAAACAATCACTCACTGTTAGACTACACACCATCTTTGCACACCAACTCCGATGCCCCTTTGTAGCAGGCAGTAACACAGTCCAAACAGCATTCAGCTCCTCCACCATCAAGCAACTCACTAATGTGGTAGACCTGCAGTACTTGAAGTTCTTAAAAGAAACATAGAAAACCTACAGCACGATACAGGCTCTTCAGCCCACAAAGTTGTGCCAAACATGTCCCTACCTCAGAAATTACTAGGCTTACCTATAGTCCTCTATTTTACTAAGCTCCATATACCTATCTAAGAGCCTCTTAAAAGACCCTACCGTATCCGCCTCCACCACCATTGCCGGCAGCCCATTCCACGCATTCACCACTCTCTGAGTAAAAAACTTATTCCTGACATCTCCTCTGTACCTATTCCCCTGCACCTTAAACCTGTGTCCTCTTGTGGCAACCATTTCAGCCTTGGGAAAAAGCCTCTGACTATCCACATGATCAATGCCTCTCATCATCTTATACACCTCTATCAGGTCATCTCTCATCCTCCTTTGCTCCAAGAAGAAAAGGCCAAGTTCACACAACCTATTCTCATAAGACATGCTCCCCAATCCAGGCAACATCCTTGTAAATTTCCTCTGCACCCTTTCTATGGCTTCCACATCCTTCCTATAGTGAGGCAACCAGAACTGAGCACAGTACTCCAAGTGGGATCTGACCAGGGTCCTATATAGCTGTAACATTACCTCTTAGCTCCTAAATTTAATTCCATGATTGATGAAGGCCAATACACCATACGCCTTCTTAACCGCAGTGTCAACCTGCACAGCTGCTTTGATCGTCCTATGGACTCGGACCCCAAGATCCCTCTGATCCTCCACACTGCCAAGAATCTCACCATTAATACTATATTCTGCCATCATATTTGACCTACCAAAATGAACCACTTCACACATATCTGGGTTGAACTCCATTTGCCACTTCTCAGCCCAGTTTTGCATCCTATCAATGTCCCGCTGTAACCACTGACAGCCCTCCACACTATCGACAACACCTCCAAACTTTGTGTCATCAGCAAACTTACTAACCCATCCATCCACTTCCGCATCCAGGTCATTTATAAAAATCATGAAGAGTAAGGGAATCACAAACAGAGGCACACCACTGGTCACTGACCTCCATGCAGAATATAACCCGCCTACAACCATTCTTTGCCTTCTGTGGGCAAGCCAGTTCTGGATCCACAAAGCAATGTCCCCATGGATCCCATGCCTCCTTACTTTCTCAATAAGCCTTGCATGGGGTGCTTTCTCAAATGCTTTGCTGAAATCCATATACACTACATCTACTGCTCTTCCTTCATCAGTGTGTTTAGTCACATCCTCAGGAAATTCAATCAGGCTCATAAGGCACGACTTGCCCTTGACAAAGCCATGCTGACTACTCCTAATCATATTATACCTCTCCAAATATTCATAAATCCTGCCTCTCAGGATCTTTTCCATCAACTTACCAACCACTGAAGTAAGACTCACTGGTCTGTAATATCCTGGGCTATCTCTTGAAAAAAAGAACAAGATCCGCAACCCTCCAATCCTCCGGAACCTCTCCTGTCCCCATTGATGATTGAAAGATCATCGCCAGAGGCTCAGCAATCTCCTCCCTCACCTCCCACAGTAACCTAGGGTACATTTCGCCTCGTCCCGGCAACTTACCAAATTGATGCTTTCCAAAAGCTCCAGTACATCCTCTTTCTTCATATCTACATGTTCAAGCTTTTCAGTCTGCTGCAAGTCATCACTACAATCACCAAGATCCTTTTCCATAGTGAATAGTGAGGTAAAGTATTCATTAAGTACCTCTGCTATTTCCTCTGGTTCCATACACATTTACCTACCGTCACACTTGATAGGTCCTATTCTTTCACGTCTCATCCTCTTGCTCTTCACATACATGTAGAATGCCTTGGGGTTTTCCTTAATCCTGCTCACCAAGGCCTTCTCATGGCCCCTTCTGGCTCTCCTAATTTCCTTCTTATGCTTCTTCCTGTAAGCCTTATAATCTTATAGATCTCTAACATTACCTAGCTCTCTGAACCTTTTGTAAGCTTTTCTTTTCTTCTTGCCTAGACTTATTACAGCCTTTGTACACCATGGTTCCCCATATCCTACCATAACTTCCCTGTACCATTGGAATGTATCTATATAGAACTCTATACAAATATCCCCAGAACATTTGCCACATTTCTTCTGTACTTTTCCCTGAGAACATCTGTTTCCAATTTAAGCCTCCAATTTCCTACCTGATAGCCTCATAATTCCCCTTACTGCAATTAAACACTTTTCTAACTTGTCTTATTGTTCAGCAGTGTCTTGCAATCATAAAAAACACATTGAAAAAAGACAATACCACATTTGGTTGGCCCCTTAGAGGCTGCTGTGTCTGTGTGCAATGCCATCTTACCAGAAGCTAACAATGTTTCTATCCAAATACTGTATCTGAAGATCTAGGAGCTTTGATTTGGTTTAGTGAAGAACCTTCACTGCACTGTCTTTGATGCT
The DNA here is from genome assembly GCF_030144855.1 of Hypanus sabinus. Classification (NCBI taxonomy): domain Eukaryota; kingdom Metazoa; phylum Chordata; class Chondrichthyes; order Myliobatiformes; family Dasyatidae; genus Hypanus; species Hypanus sabinus. The sequence continues at coordinate 57,605,481 of NC_082717.1, read as the reverse complement.
GATAAATTTGCAAATTGAGATTTTGTTCTGAATGATTGGAGTTCCTTGATTATTTTGCAGAATAACGAGATTGGCTGAATATAAGAACCTGTGCTAATTCAAGCATGCTTTTATAAAAAGTACATAGTGGTTTTGGATTCATTTGTGGTTCATTACCACTAAGTTTACAAATGGTACAGAAGTGCTTTCTATGGAGTCACATGATTGAATTTCTCAAAGCTACTTTATTTGAAACAGGATATTGAGGTTTTGAATCTATAGGTTCAAAACTGGAACATTACTCAGCTTATTTTGCATAAACTGTCACCTTAAAAATTGATCAAAACTACACCATGATCTTTAAATTCACCTGGCTATTGGTTTGTTTTCCTTAGAACCGTAGAATATTACAGCACAGAAACAGGTCTTTTGGCCCTTCTTGGCTGTGCCAAACCATTTTTCTGCCTAGTCCCACTGACCTGCACCTGGACCATATCCTTCCGTACACCTCTCATCCATGTACCTGTCCAAGATTTTCTTAAGTGTTAAAAAGTGAGCTGGCATTTAGCGCTTCATCTGGCAGCTCATTCCACACTCCCACCACTCTCTGTGTGAAGAAGTCCCCCCCAATGTTCCCTTAAAATTCCCCCTCCTTCACCCTTAACCCATGTCCTCTGGTTTTTTTTCTTCCCTGGCCTCAGTGGAAAAAGCCTGCTTGCATTCACTCTATCTATACCCATCATAATTGTATATACCTCTATCAAGTCTCCCCTCATTCTTCTACACTCCAGGGAATAAAGTCCTAACCTATTCAACCTTTCTCAGTAACTCAGTTTCTCAAGTCCTGACAACATCCTTGTAAACCTTCTCTGCACTCTTTCAACCTAATTAATATCTTTCCTGTAATTTGGTGACCAAAACTGCACACAATACAAATTTGGCCTCACCGATGCCTGATACAACCTCACCATAACATTCCAACTCTTATACTCAGTACTTTGATTTATAAAGACCAATGTACCAAAAGCTCTCTTTATGACCCTATCTACCTGTGATGCCACTTTTAGGGAATTTTGTATCTGTATTCCTAGATCCCTCTGTTCTACTGCACTCCTCAGTGCCCTACCATTTACCTTGCATGTTCTACCCTGGTTTTTCCTTCCAAAGTGCAATACCTCACACTTGTCTGTATTAAACTCCATCTGCCATTTTTCAGCCCATTGTTCCAGCTGGTCCAGATCCCTCTGCAAGCTTTGAAAACCTTCCACACTGTCCACTACACCTCCAAACTTTGTATCATCAGCAAATTTGTTGATCCAATTTACCACATCATCTTCCAGATCATTGATATAGATGACAGATAACAATGGACCCAGCACTGATCCCTGTGGCACACCACTAGTCACAGGCCTCCACTCAGAGAAGCAATCCTCCACTACCACTCTCTGACTTCTCCCATTGAGCCAATGTCTAATCCAATTTACTACCTCACCATGTATACCTAGCGACTGAATCTTCCTAACTAACCTTCCATGTGGGACCTTGTCAAAGGCCTTACTGAAGTCCACGTAGACAACTTCCACTGCCTTCCCTTCATCCACTTTCCTGGTAACCCCCTCAAAAAACTCTAATAGATTTGTTAAACATGAACTACCATGCACAAAGCTGTGCTGACTCTCCCTAAGTCCCCGTCTATCTAAATACTTGTAGATCCTATCTCTTAGTACTCCTTCCAATAATTTACCTACTACCGATGTCAAACTTAACGGCTTATAATTTCCCAGATTCCTTTTAGAGCCTTTTTTAAACAATGGAACAAAAATGAGCTATCCTCCAATCCTCCGGCACCTCACATGTAGATACCGACATTTTAAACATATCTGCCAGGGCCCCTGCATTTTCAAAACTAGTTTCCTTCAAGGTCTGGGAGAATACCCTGTCAGGTCCTGGGGATTTATCTATTCTGATTTGCCTCAAGATAGCAAGCACCTCCTCGTCTTCAATCTGTATAGGTTTCATGACCTCACTACTTGTTTGTCTTATTTCCATTGTCTCCATGCCAGTTTCCTTAGTAAATACAAATGCAAAAAACACATTTAAGATCTCCCCCATTTTTTTTGGTTCCATACATATCCGACCACTCTGATCTTCAAGGGGACCAAATTTATCCCTTATTATTCTTTTGCTCTTAATATACCTGTAGAAGTTCTTTGGATTATCCTTCACCTTGATTGCCAAAGCTACCTCATGTCTTCTTTTAGCCCTCCTGATTTCTTTCTTAAGTATTATTTTGCACTTTTTATACTCAAGTACCTTATTTGCTCCCTGTTTCCTATACATGTCATACATCTCTCTCTTCTTTATCAGAGTTCCAGTATCCCTAGAAAACCAAGGTTCCTTATCCTTATTCACTTTGCCTTTAATCCTGACAGGAACATACAAACTCTGCACTCTCAAAATTTCTCCTTTGAAGGCCTTCCACTTACCAGTCACATCCTTGCCAGAGAGCAACCCAATCCACGTTTTTTAGATCCTTTCTCATTTCTTCAAATTTGGACTTTTTCCAGTTTAGAACCTCAGTTTTCCAGTTTTTCCTGCCACTTTTGAAGCCCTGGTGGATTTGGTCATCTGTATTGATGTTCCCCTTCGGCAGCACTGCAGAGGGAGTGGTTCCAGAAGGTCCCTGGGGGCACTGACTGAGTTCCAAGCTCCTGGTCAGTCTATGTTGCCCTGCCGTTTGCCTCCATCTACAATTCCCGTTCCAGAGCCCAAGGCTGTGCATGTTGACTGTACCTGCCTGACGCCGACTGAAAGACAAAGGAGAATCAGCACCTGCTCCTGTCTGTCCTGTGGCCAACCAGACCACTTCATCTCCACCTGCCCAGTAAAAGCCAAGTGTTCACCAGTAGGACGAGGAGTACTGGTGAGTGTGACCCCTGCTCAGCCCTCCTCGATGCCACTCACTCTTATACCTGCTTCTCTGGAGTGGGGCGTCCAATGGTGAGCAGTCTCCATCTTGGTCAATTCTGGTGCAGAGAGGTGTTTTGTCAGTTCTGTCTTGGCTGCACAGTGGGGATTACCCACATCTGCTCTCCAGTCACCATTAATGGCCAACACCTTGAACAGCCAGAGACTGGCTAACATCACTCATGTCACGGCCCCATTGAGTCTCAGTTTATCCGGCAACCAACATGAGCAGTTAACCCTTTATGTTATTGACTCTCTTCAATCTTCCATTGTCCTGGGCCATCCCTGGTTAGTTAAATACAACTCCCACATTGACTGGCTCAGTCACATGAGTGTAGGCTGGAACCCATTCTGTCACTCCCACTGCCTCCGCCATGCTCATATCCCCTTGTTGTTAAGCCCAGATCCCCCCGAGGAATTTCCGGACCTTAGTGCCACCCCTCCTGAATACACGGACCTCAAGGCTGTGTTCAGCAAGTCCCGGGCCACTTCCTTGCCACCTCATCATCCATATGATTGCACTATTGACCTCTTGCCTGGCACATCTCCCCCAAGGGGCTGCCTCTATTCCCTGTCTGTACCTGAAACAGAAGCCATGAGTAAGTGCATTCGAGAGTCTCTGGCTGCAGGCATCATCCGGCTGTCTTCCTCCCCTGCTGATGCCGGTTTTTTCTTTGTTGAAAAGATGGACAGCTCCTTGCGTCCATGCATTGATTACCAGGGACTGAATGAAATCTCTGTTAAGAACCGTTGCCCTCTTCCGCTCATGACCTCGGCATTTGATCTACAGCAAGGAGCCTCAGTTTTCAGCAAGCTCGACCTCCATAATGCCTACCATCTTGTCCGCATCCGCGAAGTGGGACGAGTGGAAGACAGCCTTCAACACCACCGCAGGCTATTTCGACTATCTGGTCATGCCATTCGGTCTTACCAATGCCCCCTCCGTCTTCCAAGCCCTGGTAAATGACATACTCAGGGACATGCTGAACCAATTTGTTTTTGTGTCTTTTGACGACATTTTGATTTTTTTTTTAAGTTCCTTGCTGAGCACACAGGTCACATCCATGGAGTTCTCCAGTGCCTTCTGGAGAACTAGTTCTTTGTGAAGGCTGACAAATGTGAGTTTCATCACAATACCGTCTCCTTCCTGGGGTATGTAATTTCAGGTGATTCCATTCAGATGGACCAACAGAAGGTCAAGGTGGTGGTCAAATGACCCCAACCTTCCACTCGTCAGGAGTTGCAGTGCTTCTTGGGCTTCGCTAACTTCTATCGCTGCTTCATCAGTAATTACAGTACACTGGCTGCACCACTCACTGCTCTTCCCTCATCAGCTGTCAGATTCCCCTGGTCCCCTGCTGCTGAAAAAGCATCCTCTGACCTGAAGGAACTTTTCCCCTCTGCCCCCATCCTGATTCAACCCGACACCGACCGGCAGTTCATTGTGGAGGTGGCTGCATCTGATATTGGTGTAGGAGCTGTTCTCTCTCAGCGCTTGGCCAAGGATGAGAAAGTACACCCTTGTGATTTCTTCTCTCCCCATCTCACTCCCACAGAGCGAAATTACAATGTCAGAAACCGGGAGCTGCTGGCTGTGAACCCAGCTCTGGAGGAGTGGAGGCATTGGCTGGAGGGAGCCAAGGTGTCATTCTTAGTCTGGACTGATCACAAGAATCTGGAATATATCCGTACGGCCAACTGACTCAACTCCCGTCAAGCTCGTTGGTCCCTGTTTTTCTTAAGATTCAATTTTACTCTGTCCTTCCGCCCTGGTTCCAAGAACGGAAAACTTGATGCCCTCTCCTGAAGATTTCCATCCTCTGAGAGCCCTGAGGTCCCCGAGGTCATCCTCCCTGCTCACTGTCTCGTGGGTTCAGTGCAATGGGACATTGAAGCCATGGTGCAAGCTGTTCAACAGAGCGAGGCAGCCCCTAGTCAATGCCCCACTTACCGTGTTTATGTCCCCAGCTCTGTCCACTCACAGGTATTGCAGTGGGGTCATTCTTCCTGGTTATCCTGTCACCCTGGAACCAGGCGTACTCAGGCCTTCATCAGTGCGCGGTTCTGGTGGCCCTCCATGGGAGATGACATCGGCAACTTTGTCTCAGCCTGCTCGGTCTGTGCTCAGGGCAAGAACTCTAACAGGTCACCTGCTGGTTTGTTACGACCCCTGTCTATCCCCAAGAGTTATATCCCCATATTGCCCTGGATTTTGTCACTGGTCTTTCCCCCATCAGATGGTAACACCACCATTCTCACAGTAGTTGATCATTTCTCCAAGTCTGTATACTTCATTCCTTTACCTAAACTCCCCTCTGCCAGAGAAACAGCCAGATTACTAGTCCTGCATGTTTTTAAATTACATGGTTTACCTGTGGAAGTTGTGTCAGACAGGGGTTCTCAATTCATATCCAGCTTCAGGAGAGTAATCTGTAATCTGGGTGCCTCCGTGAGTCTGTCTTCAGGATTCCACCCACAGACCAAAGGCCAGACCGAGCGGGACAACTAACAGTGAGAGACAGTGTTGTGGTGTCTGGTCTCCCAGAACCCCTCCGCGTGGAGTCAACAGCTACCCTGCGCTGAGTTCGCCATAAACTCTCATCCGTCCTCATCCACCAGTCTGTCCCCTTTCGAGTGCTGCCTTGGCTACCAACCTCCACTGTTTCCTGCCCAGGAGGAGGAGGTTGGCGTTTCATCTGCTGAGGCATTCATCCCCCGTTGTCAGCGGATGTGAAAGCACACTTGCTCTGCCCTTCTCTGTGCCTCTGCTAGGATCAATTTCAAGCTGACCGCCATTGCTCCAAGGTCCCACGTTACTGCTAAGGACAGCATGTGTGGCTTTCAACCCAAGACCTGCCCCTCAAGTGGATTCCTGCAAGCTCGCCCCTCGTTTCATCGGCCCCTTTCCCATTGCTAAAGTCATCAGCCCTGCTGCCGTCCGTCTCAATTTCCCTTCACTCTCCACCACATTCATCCCTCCTCCCATGAGCTCCACATCAAGCCTTTCGTGAAGCAGCCCGTTTCCAGTCTCCAAACCCCTGCTCCCCTGTGGTTAATCGATGGGTCAGAGACCTTCATGGTGCGAAACTGCTGGGCGTTTGCTGCTGGGGCCGTGGCCTCTAGTACCTTGTGGACTGGGAGGGCTACAGTCCTGAGGAGAGGTGCCGGGTCCCTGCCCATAATATCCTGGACCCCTCACTCATCAGGGATTTTCATCGCCAGCTCCCAGCTCTACATGTCAGTACCTCCAGTTGAACATCTTTTTGTGTGTGTTTCCCCCCCAGCCATCAGTCTGTGGTTTTGTGTTCTCATGTGCTCCTGCTCCACTCCGGCCCCTGTATCACTGAGTACTCTGTCTCTCACCTGTTTCTCATCATTACCTGTATTGCTGCCACCTGTGTCTCATTGTGCTCCACCTATCATCTGCCTCTCTGTTTATTGCTCAGTGTATTTCAGTCCTGTGTTTTCATCTGTTTGTTGCCAGATTGTGTAGGTGAATTTTTGAGTCTGTCCAGCATGTGGATCTGTACTCTGTTTGTTTCCCAGTTCTGGGTTTTGGATTTCTCTGGATGTTTTGATCTTTGCCTGAGTTTTGATACCAACTTTGTTTACACCTTGGGATTTGTTACTCAATTAATCTCACTGTGTACAGCACTGGGTCTGCAAATGGATTCCTGCTCCAGAGCCCTGACAAGGGGGAAGATAACAGAATGAAAAGGTGGGTGGTGGGGAAGGAAGACTAGCTAGAAGGTGATGGGTGAAGCTAGCTGAGCATTTATAGGGGAGGATGATGGACTATAGGAGAAAGGGAAGAAGGAGAGGCACATGATGGAGGTGATTGGCAGGTGAGAAGATATATGGCTGTGGTAGTGACTCTGGGTGAATATGGACTATGGTAGCATACTACATGGCACAATGCTTTACAGTACAGGCAACTCAGGTTCAATTCCCACCACTGCCTGCAAGGAGCTTATATGTTCTCCCATGACTGTTTCCTCCATGTGCTCCAATTGACATACTGGTTGGCAGGTTAAATGGACATTGTAAATCATCCTGTGATTAGGCTAAGGTTAAATTGGCGGAGTTGCTGGGTGGAATGGCTCAAAGGGGTAGAAAGGCCCTTTGATGCTGTATCTCAATAAATAAGAGTTGAGGGAGAGCAGTGAGAAAGGGTTTCTGTGAACTCCCATTGAAAAGAAATTTAAAACTTTTTCAGGGTAACATCCCTTGAAGAGACATCGCAGTGGATCAGCAGATCATAAACATGGAAGAGATTCTGCAGATACTGGAAATCCAGAGAAACACAGACAAAATGCTGGAGGAACTCATCAGGTTGGGCAGCATCTATAGAAAGGAATGAACAGTCAACATTAAAAATGAATATTTCAAGATGTACCTAAATATCACTGCTAAAATTAATAACTAAAAACTGAAAGATCTTGGAGCATTTAAACACTGAAAGCCCTTGCATAAACTCAATTAATTGAAAAGTTGCTCCTTGCCAGTCCTTTTCATTGAAATGAATGTTATCAGCACAGTGAGCAGATTTCCCAGTGCATATGCTGAGAGATATGAAGTTATTTGCATTTCAGTGTCAACAGGTAGTCAACAAAACTCTAGTAAACATTTTTTCAGGAAGTTCAATATTTCTGATAGTAGCTCTAAACCTTTCTGAATTAGATATGTATGCAATTGGAATTGTCAGCTTTTCTCAGGAAAGTCCCTGTTAATGTAAGTTATGAAGGCTTGCTCGTACTTCCTCTTCTAAGGACAAAGAACCTTTCCCTAGGAGCTACACGAAATGCAATATTAGTTTGCACTGACATTTGATCAAAGGAATGGTTATTACAAAGACCAATTCACCTTTAGTATTATTGAGAAGATTTAGCCATCCCAAAATTTATAATAATAGCTTTCAGTGGCAGTTAACGTGAGTAGAACACACTTTGAAATCCAACAAGCATATTGTTAATTTCTGATAGTCACAGAAGATTTATTACATGGAAGGAGGCCATTTGACCATAGTGAAAGTGCCTGAAGAAATAACCATGCAACTATGAGACCATAAGGTATGGGAGTAGAATTAGGCTATTCAGCCCATCAAGTCCACTCTGCCATTCCATCTTGGCTGACTTATTATCCCTCTCAACCCCATTATCCTGTCTTCTCCCCATAACCTTTAACACGGTGATTAATCAATAACCTATAGTATCAACCTTCACATTAAATATACTCAAAAACTAGGCCTGCACAGCTACCTGTGGTGATGAATTCCACAGATACATCACTCTCTGGCTAAAGAAACTTTTCCTTAACTCTGTTCTAAATTGAGATTTCTGGGGCTGTGCCCTCTAGTCCTAGACTATAACCATGCTCAATGTTTGAAACTTTCTCAATCTCCCTCCTACAGCGGGAATTTCAGCCTCCATGTGACAGTTCTTTGTTAGACTTTCAAGGTAGTTGGTTGTCTTTCAATTAGGCATTGGTCCAATAAATTACTTGAAAATCACCTTCAGCAGACCTCATTAAAATTTCAGGAAATTCTTTGAGGAGTTTTCATACCTCATTTCAAAACGGCAGCTCAATGAAAACGACAACTCAAAACATAGCAATTGAAGTTCTCGATCTTCTAGGAAATGGTCTTATAATCACAATAACTCTCTGAAAAACATTTGCCAGAGGGAACTTGCAAAGCAACTGATAACATTGAGGGTTTGAACTTTAAGAATTCCCATGAAGAGCTGATGAATACTGTTACTATTTCATGAACTTTGGAAACCAGTGCTAGAGGTGTTGAATTCAAATTGAGATTGTAATCATTTGAAAATCACTTTATTAGTATGTGATAATGATTAAATCTCTGCAGGTATCTCATATCTAAAAGCACTTTGATGAAACTAGAGGTGAACATATTGTTGGTTGGTTGAGGTAAATTCTACTATTTTACAATTTTTTCCTTGCTGCCTGCTTTATCCCAATTATCATTGGGGGTTCAAATTCCTTCATGAAGTACAGAAAGATACAAATTTCACATTGAAAAGTTATCACAAAGGAGGTTTACTAAAATAATAAATGGATCAAAGACCCGTTATACTGCGGTCATTCCCCTTTGAAAATCAAAAGGAAAATTTTAAAGGGAATTTGATGTTCCACACCATGAATGGTTTTGATAGAGTCAATAAAAAAATCCATTTCCAGTAGAAGGGAAGTCACCAACCAGAGGGCAGATCATTGGAAAAAAAATATTTTATGCTGTGAGCTGATGTGATCTGGAACACAGATCCTGAATGGTAGCATAAACAAGTTATGCTACAGATGACAGATTGTGACAGATTGATCTTCAATTGATTCTCAATGTGATAAAACAAATTGACTTTCAAAATCCAGAGAGATGTAGTTAAATTGGAGACTTTGACAAGCCCATGAGTAACAAACAGAAAGTGGTATGCATTGAGTAGTACTTTCAAAGAGAAGATGCAAGCATAATTGACACCTCAATGATTCTATGACTTTGAATGAGAAACACTCAACTTAAAATGTTCTAAAAGCAATAGGACATCTTAAGTTATACCAATACACCTGGAAATTAGGTTTTCCAATCTTTTCTTTATCTATAGTGCATTCATCTAGGAAAATAGAAATTTGATTAATTGAAATTCGTGTTTTACAATAGATAACAGTTTGCTCCATCAGATTAACTTTCAGGAACTGAAGGTCAAAAGGTTGTCAGCAGAAGAAAGCATTAATATGTTTGTGATCCAATGGAAGGTACTCTGACCTCAAATCTTCAACCCCAATTCCCAGGCCACATATAGAATCAATGACACCATTACTTCCTCTTCAAGTTGACTAACAGAGCAACCATTACATTGGTCGGATGGGTGCTGTTCATTAACATTTTAAGCAGCCTTTGGCAGAAGGTTTGATTTGTCTTTTTTTATTAATGCAATATACACCTTCTACAGAAAAGACACACCAGGGTTTGTTGTTTCCTTGGGTATGACATAATATTCCCACTGCTGCCTGTATGGAGTTTCTATGTTCTCCCCATGAACCTGTGGGTGTCTTCCAGGTGCTCCGGTTTCCTCCCACATTCCAAAGACGTACCGGTTGGTAGGTTAATTGGTCATTGTATACTGTCCCGTGATTAGACTAGGATTAAATAGGGGGATTGCTGGGTGGCATGGCTGAAAGGACAGGAAGGTTGACCCTGTACTGTGTGTCAATAAATAAATATGGTATATCAGTTAGAGGGTGTGTGGCAATTGATGTAACTGCAAACATCAACCAAGTTATTTTGCCCTAAGAGAAAGAGTACAAACCCTTTCTACAGCAATAAAATTCCTTCCTCTATATTTCAGTAACCTGTTTGCTACTCAGTTGACAGCACCTAAAGTCTGCCAATCTTGTTGTTTCTTTACATTTCTTTTTTAGTACCAGAGTTGGCTTTCATAACCACACACTCTTCTATACAAAGTACTGGTGCTGTGCTGTGTGTTTCCCATTTGTTTATATCTTTTTCCTTACTTATAATCTCACTTCTTCTTCTAACACAGGCCCTTCCGAACAGCTAAATGCCTGAATGTTTTGTTTTCTCTTTTGCTACAGACATACCATTCCTATGTCCCAGAATTTATTCACCAGTTGGAAGTGATATTGTATTTTATAAAAATGGATAATGACACAATTCTTCTGCTACCCCTGGAAGTTCCAACCATTCTGCTGGGATTATGCACAGGGAGTCACATGGTTAGCAGTCTGGAGGCCACCTGGAACTAAGATTTATAGTGGAATACCAGCAGACATAAAACCAGCTTCACTACAAGGGAATGAAGAGATTTCAAAACTATGTGGTCTAAATTTGCAAAATACATATTCGCCGCTTGCATAGTTTAATAACAGGATAAATTGGCAATGTTCTAATAGAAAGAAAACTTTGAGTTCATTCCAATTCAAATGGATCTTTGTTGTTCTAGAATTACCAGAACTTGTTTTATTAAGATAGAATTGAACAAAGATGTTAGAGACTGTGGCTTTTTAGCATTCAGCATATAAAACACCACAGAATATTACTCTTTCAAAAATGTGCCCTGCACTTCACAAAGGCTTGACTCAAAGGCTTTTCATGGGCCTCATAGAAAAGTCATAAATGTAAAGCAGCAAAATGCCACTGTAAACAGAACATTTATAGTTTATAGCCTTCTCCTTTCCTATGAATGTCTGCATAATGTTCTTTGTATTTTTCTTTTCAGAGTGACGCATGAATTACTGTTAAAATGGCTTGCTGACCTTGCAGTCCCTTAAAGTGCAATTTGCAAATAATGCTTTCAATAGCCAAAAAAATTTCAATTGTACTTCCAAAAGGAACTATAGTTCCTAATGTAACTCCAACAATAATACAAAAGTTTCAAGGTTTACTTACAAAAAAGGGAAGAGGAAAAGTTAAAATTCAATATTTAGCAGTTCATTATCTCTTTCATGCACAGAGTTCCTTATCTTTCACATAACCTTGCAAAACCATGACCAAGAATATATAGAAAATAAGTAGGATAATGATGAAAAAAACAAGAAGTCAGACATGAGAAATGTATAAGACTCCTTCCCTTTTGACCCAGTGCTCCCACATCATTCACACATTTTTTGCGTTAAGGCAGTTCTAACAATGCAACTTGCCACAGTGGTGTCTAGAATCGGCTAAAGCACCCTGGTGTAATTGAAGACAATCTTCCTTCCCTTAGGCGGGAGTTATCATCTGTCGACGTGTTTACAATGCTTCATGGAAGTCCTGGCCAAGTATCAATGGAAGCACATTAATACGCAGTGTTAGATCAATGCATAGTGGTTGATCAAATTGAAAAAAGTGTAGTCCTTATGGCTTTGGCCCAGTAAACTCTTCAGGCATATAACTGATAGGGTGGTTAAGGCAGCTTTGGTGTGTTTGGCCTTCATTATTCAGGGGATTGAGTTCAAAAGCCATGTTATAGCTGTATAAAACTCTGTTTGGATCATACTTGAAGTATCATGTTCAGTTCTGATTGCCTCATTATAGGAAGGTTCTAGAAGGTTTAGAGAGGTTGCAGAGGTGATTTACCAGGACGCTACCTGGATTGGACAACATGTCCAATGAGAACAGTTTGAGTAATATAGGACTTTTCTAATGGCCTATTTGATGGAGGTGTTTAAATGACACGAAGCATAGGTAGAATGGACAGCACAAGATGGCAATGAGTAATACAAGAGGGCATACGAGAGAGCGACACTCAGGTTGGAGGAACAACACCTTATATTCCGTCTGGGTAGCCTCCAACCTGATAGTATGAACATTGACCTCTAATTTCCGTTAATGCCCCTCCTCCACTTCTTACCCTATCCCATATTTAGTTTTTTCCACTTACTTTTTTTTTCTCTCTTTCTGCCCATCACTCTGCCTGTTTTCCATCTCCCTCTGGTGCTCCCCTCCCACTTTCTTTCTCCCTAGGCCTCCCGTCCCATGATCCTTTCCCTTCTCCAGCTCTGTATCCCTTTTGCAAATCACCTTTCTGGTTCTCAGCTTCACCTCCGGTCTTGTCCTATCATTTTGGATTTTCCCCTCCCCCTCCTACTTTCCAATCTCTTACTATCTTTCCTTTCAGTTAGTCCTGATGAAGGGTCTCGGCCCGAAACGTCAACAGTGCTTCTCCCCATAGATGCTGCCTGGCCTGCTGTGTTCCACCAGCATTTTGTGTGTAGGGCATAATTTGAAGGTGATTTGAGGAAAGTTTAGGGGGCATGTTAGAAGTATTATTACATAGAGAGAGGTGGTGTTGGAGGTAGATATATTAGAGACATTCAGGAGAGTCTTTGATAGGAACATGGGTGAAAGAAAAATGGAGGATTATGTTGAAGGGAAGAGTTTGATTGGAGTAGTTTAAAAGGTTGGCACCACATCAAAGGCTGAAGAGGCTGTACTGTGTTGTACTGTTCTATGTGTAGGGATCAGTACCAGTAACTCTGCTGTTAACTGTTCAGGCTAGCAAAATGGCTTCTCTGTAATGTTACTTAATGTTGTAATGGGTTTCTGTAGCTGGAATGTTTGGGTTATAACTGTAGATAAGGGGGAACTAACCAATGGAGAACTGTTATGCTATCTTGTATGTGCGAGCTGAGTGGTCTATTTCAGGAGGTGAGCGAGGAGGACGGATGTGTGAGGAGCGGACAGCGGTTCCAGGGCAGGCGGATACTGGACGTCAGCGGTTCGGTCAGTGGCCGAAGGTTCGGGAGGTCATTGTGGCTGGAACCGGAGGCGTGAGCTCCAACGTATTAAAATATTATGTGCACAAACTGATAAACTTATTGATTTGTCGCCTTTAGGTTATCTGTTTCTACTAACCCATCACTAAGAAATAACTATAAAGTTGCAATTATTTACTCACCTTTGGTGTATTGTCTGATACTTAGGTGGCGAGTGTGTACTGAGGAGGGGGGAAGCATTATACCGTATTTACACTGAAGTATTGCACTGTTGGTGGGGCGAGGGCGGTTTACCCTAGGCGAAAGTGGGTAAACCGGGGGCACAGACGCTACATTTGTGGAGTTGCTCGTCCGGGATTTGAATTTGTCAGATACGGTCTAATTTGCCCCGGTTTAAATGAGGGAAGATAGTTTCAGATAAGGTTGAACTCTGGTCTGAGATCGAGGAAATACTGGTTAATCATGCCTGTGTACTAAGTGGGGTGGATATGCGTATCTCGGATGAAGTGTTAATTTGATGTTTGAATACAGTTAGGGCAGAAAGATTAGTAAAATGGGGGATTTAGGGTTTGTGTTAGCGCAGATTGGTGCTGATGTCTCGGCGGTGGGACGGCCACCATCTATCGGTGACCTCAGTGACGTGGGGCCATGGGACATGCACATTGTCACAGAGGAAAGGTTTGACGGGTCTTTTGGGACTCCAGAGGAGTTGTCAGCCACTGGGGGTGGAGATTTTTGAGAGTGGGTCCTATCATTTTTGAAGGATGAAGGAAGGGAGTGGTCAGATTTGGAAAATCTAATTAGTTCCCCTCTCCCACAGAAGGGGAAAGGTTCGGAGTTGGCGTCAGCCATTAACTCCTTGCTGAACAAGGCGGCAGGTTCTCATCAGAAGTTAAGGATTTTCTCAGGGAGGACTCCCACCCCTGAAGTGGAGGCTGATTTTGAGACCTGGACAGAACATGTCTCTCGGCTGCTGGGTGAGTGGCAGTGTTCTGAGGAAGAGAAACGGCAGAGATTAGTTGACAGTTTGGGGGGGGGGGGGGCAGCTGAGGTAGTAAAAGGCGTGAAAGGTAGCAAACACTTGGCTTCCTGAAAGGAGTATCTAGAAGCATTGGAGGAGGCTTTTAGTCTGACGGGGGGCATGGTGGAGCTTTTAGGGGTACTTCAGAGCCTGCGTCAGGAGAAAGGGGAAAAGCTTTCTGAGTATCTTTTCCGGGTAGAGTGAAGGCTAAATTGTTTGAGGCGACGGGGGGTTATTTCGGATACGGAAGTGAATCAGATCAGGATAGACCAGGTAGCCTGGGATACCCAGGGGTATGATGTGAGTCTCCAGCAGTCCCGTAGCCCCCCCCCCTTCCTTTGTTCAGATAATCAGAGAGGTGAGGGGGGTGGAGGATGTATTGGAGTTGGAAGAAGACTCCATCAGTACAGTACAGTCCTCCGGGGTAGCCCCTTGTTGAGAAGGAACTCCAATCGGAGCTGGGGGGTCGCGGCAGGTGGGGTCCCTCCATCTGAGAGGTCTGGCAGAGAGGGCTCCTCCCTGAAGGGACAGACTGCACAGAGGCCCAGGGGAAGCTGGAGTCCCATGAGATGAGGTGTGTTTCATAACTGTGGGGAAGAGGGCCACTTCAGGCGGGAATGTGACCGGCCGGGAGTTCCACGGAGGGAGACTCCACGGGTGTCCCAGCAGGAAGGGGGGGGTCGGGAAACTTAGAGGAGACCCAGTGAGGGAATGGCCTGGAGTCTCTGGGAAACAAGTTCTCAGCAATGTGCCACAGAACCCCCGAGAGGAAAAGACCCTATCCCAGAAGCATTGGTGGGACCCCGATCCAGTGTGTCGAACCGGATAGAGGGAATAGATGCAAAAGCCATAATCAACACTGGGTCATAGGTCAAGTTACTGTACCAGTCCTTCTACGATCAGTATTTGTCACATTTACCCTTGACGCCCTTCAGTGCCCTGGAAATTTGGGGTATCGGTGATGGTGATTACACATACGATGGTTATTTGTCCCTGAGGCTGGAGTTCCTAGAGGCCGAGGTGGGAGTGTCGGAGGCTCATGAGGCCTTGGGGCTGGGTTGACCAGACCGAGTTGCAACTGGAGGTGTGTCAATTCTGGTAGGGACCAACACCCCTATTGTGCGGAGACTCCTGGGGGCCTGCAAGGAGAAGGCAGGTGAGGACATTCTGGAGACCCTGTCAGTGCACCCAGTGTTTCAAGCTGCCTTTAAGGAGGTGTGTAGTCACACTGGGTGGGACTCAGCATTGGAAAGAGGAACTGTATGGTGTGCCCAGTCGAAGCCCAGGGTGGTATGACCTGGTGAAGTGGCAAGAGTGATGGGGATTCCAGATACTCCGGAGTGCCTGAGGGTGAAGCCGTTTTAGTGGACACCCTGGAAGATCTCAAGGGGGAAATTGAGATTCCCGGCTGAGGTGCTGGTGAGACCTCAGTTGCAGAAGCTTTCGGTGGTACAGGCACACCGGGTGGTGGTGAACATCAGGAACGCCATGCAACAGGAGGTCACTTTTAAACGAGGGATGCCCCTGGCGCATTTGTTCATGGTGATGGTGATGCATAGTGCCCCTGTGAGGCTCGCTGGGGGAGGGCCATTGGAAAACAGGGATAAGTTGACCGCTGGGGTGTTTAACTTTGGGGCCTCGCCTGTGCCGGAGAGTTGGAAGCGGAGGATGGTGGAGAAGATGTTGATGCTGAAAGATGTTTTTTTCCTAGATGAGTTTGACGTGAGCTGTTCCAGGAGCACTTGCCACACCACCTGGGTGACTGAAGACTGCTCATTTCAACAGATGCTGCCCGACTTGCTGAGTTCATCCAGCTTGTTTGTATGTGTTGGCTCGGAAGGTCGTTGTGGATGGAATCAGAGGCGTGAGCTCCAATGTACTAAAATACTATGTGCACAAACTGATAAACTTACTGATTTGGTGCCTTTCGATTATCTGTTTCTACTAACCCATCACTAAGAAATAACTATAAAGTTGCAATTATTTACTCATCTTTGGTGTATTGTCTGATATTTAGGTTGTGAGCATTTACTGAGGGGGCATTACACTGTATTTACACCGAAGTATTGTACTGTTGGTGGGACGACGGCGGTTGACCCTAGGCGAACGGGGTAAATTGGGGGCAAAGACGCTACATATGTCCAGAGGCAGTGGGGGGCATAAACTAGGCAGGAGCAGGTATATTTTTGAATGAATTAATTTTCAATAAAAAGCTTGAAAAGCTTTAATCTTTACTATTGTGTTTAAGCAGTAATGGAGAAGTAACATGGAAACTGTTTGGACTAATGAACAATTTTTCTTGATTTTCAATTTGATCACAGGGGATGCAGGTGTCATTGGCAGTCAGCCCAACATTCCTAATGATTATGCCTTATTGATGATGTGACATGTCGAACTGAACTTTTGTTGTCTGGCTGTGTGTGCAGGAAAGGTGCTTCCCTTGTGCTTTCTGATGGTGAGTTCCAAGATTTGACTCAGTGACAATGAATGAACACAGATGTATTTTCATGTGGAAATGGTATGCGACTCGAAGCAAGCTGTATGGAAATGCTGCTCTTCTTTTCCCAGCTGGCAATGGTCACTGGGCTCGGAGAGGCCGCTGGCTTGAGTTGCTTCCCTCAGAGAGGCCGCTGGTTTGTGTCACAGCTTTTGGAGGGCCGCTGGTTTGTGTCACTGTCCTCAGAGGCCGCTGGCTTGAGTTGCTTCCCTCAGAGAGGCCGCTGGTTTGTGTCACAGCTTTTGGAGGGCCGCTGGTTTGTGTCACTGTCCTCAGAGGCCGCTGGCTTGAGTTGCTTCCCTCAGAGAGGCCGCTGGCTTGTGTCACAGCTTTTGGAGGGCCGCTGGTTTGTGTCACTGTCCTCAGAGGCCGCTGGCTTGAGTAGCTTCCCTCAGAGAGGCCGCTGGCTTGAGTAGCTTCCCTCAGAGAGGCCGCTGGCTTGAGTAGCTTCCCTCAGAGAGGCCGCTGGCTTGAGTAGCTTCCCTCAGAGAGGCCGCTGGCTTGAGTTGCTTCCCTCAGAGAGGCCGCTGGCTTGTGTCACAGCTTTTGGAGGGCCGCTGGTTTGTGTCACTGTCCTCAGAGGCCGCTGGCTTGAGTAGCTTCCCTCAGAGAGGCCGCTGGCTTGAGTTGCTTCCCTCAGAGAGGCCGCTGGTTTGTGTCACAGCTTTTGGAGGGCCGCTGGTTTGTGTCACTGTCCTCAGAGGCCGCTGGCTTGAGTAGCTTCCCTTGGAGAGGCCACTGGCTTGTGTCACAGCTTTTGGAGGGCCGCTGGTTTGTGTCACTGTCCTCAGAGGCCGCTGGCTTGAGTTGCTTCCCTCAGAGAGGCCGCTGGTTTGTGTCACAGCTTTTGGAGGGCCGCTGGTTTGTGTCACTGTCCTCAGAGGCCGCTGGTTTGTGTCACTGTCCTCAGAGAGGCCGCTGGTTTGTGTCACTGTCCTCAGAGGCCGCTGGCTTGAGTAGCTTCCCTTGGAGAGGCCTCTGGGTCCCGATGATGTCAGAGGGGCCACTGGGTCCTGATGCTCTTGGAGATGCTATCGAAATTCTGAGATTTATGGATTGGACTGTAGTTCATATTGGCCTCTTTCAGTTCTATGTTTCTTTTCGTGTTCTTGGCCATTTTTCTTGCTGCCGAGTGGCAGGCTGGGGGTTTGGGTGATCTGTTGCTTTTTCTGCGAGGGAGGGGTTGGGGAGCTTGGGGTTTGCAAGTTTTTATTTCATTTTCTTTTTATGTGGGGAGAGGATTAATGTTTTTCTTTCAATTGTTTCTATGGTTTTCTATATTTTATGGCTATCTGGAGAAGACAAATCTGAGAGTTATATTCTGCATGCATAGTTTGATAATAAAATTAACCGCTGTGTAAAATTAACCCAAAGATGTAATGTGAGAAAGATCCACCTGTGGAGGGATGAAAACCAGGTTTACCGAATTTAAAAAAAAAAGAACTTGAGAAAAAAGCTATGCAAGAATGAGGCATGGCTGATGCAACGCAATAAGGCGAGAGAAACCCAGCAAACTAGAGATATAAACTTAAGAGTGGAAGTAGTAGAAAGTATCTCTATCCCACTTACTTGAAAACCTCAGGGTGAAACCCATGGAGGTGAGACGATAGCGATAAAAGATCTATGGGCGCTACAGCTATAACAAGCAGCAGCTATGAGACAATATCGGCAGAGATGAGAGTTCAATTTTTATCATGTAACCAGGAATTAGTTCTGTTAAATCACATCAAGAGATTTGGTCAGGTTTTTTTTTGTTTAAGTTTGTGAATCGACTTTCCATAGATGATCAATTACGAGGGGTGATTGATAAGTTCGTGGTCTAAGGTAGAAGGAGATGAGTTATACTGCTCTCATTACATGCACATGCAGGTCAACTCTTTGAGTGATTATGCAGAACGTTTGAAGTTAATAACACATGTTAACATCCGGGGTGATTGATAAGTTAGTGGCCTAAGGTAGAAGGTGATGAGTTATTAACTTCAAACTTTCTGCATAATCACTCAAAGAGTTGACCTGCACATGCATGTAACAAGAGCTGTATATCTCTTCTCCGTCTACCTTAGGCAACAAACTTATCAATCACCCATCTGTGGACGCTTTCTGGAGGTCCAAGATCCATATGCTCCATGACTGCTGGACTAAGTGTGGAAATGTAGGAGGGGACTGTGTTGAAAAATAAATGCTAGGTTTTCTAAAATTGGCTCCTTCTACCTTAGGCCACAAGTTTATCAATCACCCGTTGTACTTCATCCACTGAACCAAGAAACAAGATGTTGAGCCACCCAAGATAAAGAACCAGCACAGAAACAAAATGTTTCATGATGTTGAGGATTTAATACGGTTGAATGCATACGTTTATTTTCATTCAAATGATCTGAATTTTATTTTCTGCAAGAACTGATTATTTTTGCAAAGACTTTGATAAGTTACTTTGTTTAAATGTTGTTATGGAGGATTGCTGTGAAATGAGTTAAGCTGTATAGATACATAATTTTTGAATTTGAATTTGTCGACATACTGACTTGAACTAAAACTGAAGTTAACTATAATTGGTAGGTCAAATATGATGTCAGAATATAGTATGTTTGTAATAATGATAAGAATCTTGGCAGTGTGGAGGACCAGAGGGAGTCCATAGGACACTCAAAGCTGCTGCACAGGTTGACTGTGTGATTAAGAAGGCATATGGTGCATTGGACTTCATCAACCATGGGATTGAGTTTAAGAGCTGAGAGGTAATGTTACAGCTATATAGGACCCTGGTCAGACCCCACTTGGAGTACTGTGCTCAGTTCTGGTCACCTCACTACAGGTAGGATGTGGAGAGTATAGAAAGGGTGCAGAGGAGATTTACAAGGATGCTGCCTGGATTGGGAAGCATGCCTTACGAGAATAGGTAGAGTAAACTCGGCCTTTTCTCCTTGGAGCGGCGGAGGATGAGAGGTGACCTGATAGAGATGTACAAGATAATGAGAGGCATTGATCATGTGGATAGTCAGAGGCTTTTTTCCATGGCTGTAATGGCTAACATGAGAGGGCACAGTTTTAAGGTACTTGGAAATAGGTACAGAGGAGATGTCAGGGGTAAGTTTTTTTTTAATAATACGCAGAGAGTGGTGAGTGTGTGGAATGGGTTGTCGTCGATGGTGGTGGAGGCGGATACGATAGGGTCTTTTAAGAGACTCTTGAATAGGTACATGGAGCTTAGAACAGTAGAGGTCTATGGGTAATCCTAGGTAGTTTCTAAAGTATGTGTTCAGTACAGCATTATGGGCTGAAGGGCCTGTATTGTGCTGTAGGTTTTCTATGTTTCTATAATACTTAACAGTAGGAATTCAAGTAGTTTTCTAAAAAAGGGAAAGGCTAGTCTGTAATCCTTGAAAAAAGGGAATAACACTAGATCTAATTAATTAGAGAAATTGGAGCAACTAAGGCTATTCTAATAAATGTCATTGATTCTAACTAAAAAGGAATTTGTTTTTTGATATCTGAGATTTGGAAGTTGGAATTTTGAATTGTTCTTACTCCTGTAAATATTTTGCATATCTTGTTTTTTTTTATATATGCAAACAAAACTTACCTCCAGAAGCGTGTGATTTCCATTTACTGTCTCCGTCTGTTGTCTGGAGCTTAGAAACACAGAAACATAGAAAATAGATGCAGGAGTAGGCCATTTGGCCCTTTGAGCCTGCACTGCCATTCAGTATGATCATGGCTGATCATCCAACTCAGAACCCTGTACCTGCTTTCTCTCCATACCCCCGATCCCTTTAGCCACAAGGGCCATATCTAACTTCCTCTTAAATATAACCAATGAACCAGCCTCAACTGTTTCCTGTGGCAGAGAATTCCACAGATTCACCACTCTGTGTGTGAAGAAGTTTTTCCTCATCTCGGTCCTAAAAGGCTTCCTTTTTATCCTTAAACTGTGACCCCTCGTTCTGGACTTCCCCAACATCGGAAACAATCTTCCTGCATCTAGCCTGTCCAATTCCTTTAGAATTTTATACGTTTCAATAAGATCCCCCCTCAGTCTTCTAAATTCCAGTGAGTATAAGCCTAGTTGATCCATTCTTTCTTCATATGAAAGTCCTGCCATCCCAGGAATCAATCGGGTGAACCTTCTCTGTACTCACGCTATGGCAAGAATGTCTTTCCTCAGATTAGGGGACCAAAACTGCACACAATATTCTAGATGCAGTCTCACCAAGGCCTTGTACAACTGCAATAGAACCTCCCTGCTCCTGTACTCAAATCCTTTTGCTATGAATGCCAACATACCATTTGCCTTTTTCACCACCTGCTGTACCTGCATGCCCACCTTCAATGACTGGTGTACAATGACACCCAGGTCTTGTTGCATCTCCCCTTTTCCTAATCAGCCACCGTTCAGATAATAATCTGTTTTCCTGTTCTTGCAACCAAAGTGGATAACCTCACATTTATCCAATTAAATTGCATCTGCCATGAATTTGCCCACTCACCTCACCTCACCTCTTAGCATCCTCCTCACAGCTAACACTGCCGACAGCTTCGTGTCATCCGCAAACTTGGAGATGCTGCATTTAATTCCCTCGTCTAAATCATTAATATATATTGTAAACAACTGGGGTCCCAGCACTGAGCCTTGCAGTACCCCACTAGTCACTGCCTGCCATTCTGAAAAGGTCCTGTTTACTCCCACTCTTTGCTTCCTGTCTGCAACCCAATTCTCTATCCACATCAATACCATACCCCCAATACCGTGCGCTTTAAGTTTGCACACTAATCTCCTGTGTGGGACCTTGTCAAAAGCCTTTTGAAAATCTAAATATACCACATCCACTGGCTCTCCCCTATCCACTCTACTAGTTACACCTTCAAAAAATTCTAAAAGATTCGTCAGACATGATTTTCCTTTCACAAATCCATGCTGACTTTGTCCGATGATTTCACCTCTTTCCAAATGTGCTGTTATCACATCTTTGATAACCGACTCTAGTATTTTCCCCACCACCGATGTCAGACTAACCGGTCTATAATTCCCCGGTTTCTCTCTCCCTCCTTTTTTAAAAAGTGGGGTTACATTAGCCACCCTCCAATCCTCAGGTACTAATCCAGAATCTAAGGAGTTTTGAAAAATTATCACTAATGCATCCATTATTTCTTGGGCTACTTCCTTAAGCACTCTGGGATGCAGACCATCTGGCCCTAGGGATTTCTCTGCCTTTAATCCCTTCAATTTACCTAACACCACTTCCCTACGAACATGTATTTCCCTCAGTTCCTCCATCTCACTGGACCCTCAGTCCCTTACTATTTCCGGAAGATTATTTATGTCCTCCTTAGTGAAGACAGAACCAAAGTAGTTATTCAATTGGTCTGCCATGTCTTTGTTCCCAATGATCAATTCACCTGTTTCTGATTGTAAAGGACCTACATTTGTCTTCCCCAATCTTTTTCTTTTCACGTATCTATAAAAGCTTTTAGAGTCAGTTTTTATGCTCCCTGCCAGCTTTCTCTCATAATCTTTTTTCCCTTTCCTAATTAAGCCCTTTGTCCTCCTCTGCTGGTCTCTGAATTTCTCCCAGTCCTCAGGTGTGCCGCTTTTTTTTTGCTGATTTATATGTTTCTTCTTTGGACTTAATACTATCCCTAATTTCCCTTGTCAGCCATGGGTGCACTACCTTCCCTGGTTTATTCTTTTGCCAAACTGGGTTGAACAATTGTTGTAGTTCATCCATGTGATCTTTAAATGCTTGCCATTGCATATCCACCGTCAACCCTTTAAGTATCATTTGCCAGTCTATCTTAGCTAATTCACATCTCATACCTTCAAAGTTACCCTTCTTTAAGTTCAGAACCTTTGTTTCTGAATTAACTATGTCACTCTCCATCTTAATGAAGAATTCCACCATATTATGGTCACTCTTACCCAAGGGGCCTCGCACAACGAGATTGCTGACTAACCCTTCCTCATTGCTCAATACCCAATCTAGAATGGCCTGCTCTGTAGTTGGTTCCTCGGCATGTTGGTTCAGAAAACCATCCCTCATACATTCCAAGATATCCTCTTCCTCAGCACCCTTACCAATTTGGTTCACCCAATCTATATGTAGATTGAAGTCACCCATTATAGCTACTGTTCCTTTATTGCACGCATTTCTAATTTCCTGTTTAATGCCATCCCCAACCTCATTACTACTGTTAGGTGGCCTGTACACAACTCTCACCAGCGTTTTCTGCCCCTTAGTGTTATGCAGCTCTACCCATATCGATTCCACATCCTCCAGGCTAATGTCCTTCCTTTCTATTGCATTAATCTCTTCTCTAACCAGCAATGCTACCTCACCTCCTTTTCTTTCCTGTCTATCCCTCCTGAATATTGAATATCCCTGGATGTTGAGCTCCCATCCTTGATCACCCTGGAGCCATGTCTCTGTGATCCCAACTATATCATATTCATTAATAACTATCTGCACATTCAATTCATCCACCTTGTTACGAATGCTCCTTGCATTGACACACAAAGCCTTCAGGCTTGTTTTTACAACACTCTTAGTACAATTATGTTAAAAAGTGGCACTTTTTGCTTTTTGCCCTGGATTTGCCTGTCTGCCACTTTTACTTTTCACCTTACTACTTCTTGCTTCTACCCTCATTTTACACCCCTCTGTCTCTCTGCACTTGTTCCTATCCCCCTGCCACATTAGTTTAAAGCCTCCTGAACAGCAGTAGCAAATGCTCCCCCTAGGACATTGGTTCCAGTCCAGCCCAGGTGCAGACCATCCTGTTTATACCAGTCCCACCTCCCCCAGAACTGGTTCCAATGCCCCAGAAATCTGAATCCCTCCCTCTTGCACCATTTTTCAAGTCAAGTATTCATCTGAAATATCCTCCTATTTCTACTCTGACTGGCACATGGCACTGGTAGTAATCCAGAGATTATTACCTTTGTGGTCCTAATTTTTAGTTTATCTCCTAACTCCCTAAATTCACCTTGTAGGACCTCATCCCATTTTTTACCTATATCGTTGGTACCTATATGCGCCACGACCACTGGCTGTTCACTCTCCCATTCCAGAATGTCCTGCAGCCACTCAGAGACATCCTTGACCCTTGCACCAGGGAGGCAACATACTATCCTGGAGACTCATTTGCGGCCGCAGAAACGCCTATCTATTCCCCTTACAATCAAATCCCCTATCACTATAGCTCTCCCACTCCTTTTCCTTCCCTCCTGTGCTGCAGAAGCACCCATGGTGCGATGAACTCAGCTGCTGCTGCCTTCCCCTGATGAGACATCTCCCCCAACAGTATCCAAAACAGTATATCTGTTTAGGAGGGAGATGACCTCAGGGGACTCCTGCACTACCTGCCTATTGCTATGCTGTCTAGTGGCCACCCCTCCCCTTTCTGCCTGTATACCCTTTACCTGCGGTGTGGCCAACTCACTGAACGTGCTATTCACGACTTTCTCGGCATCGCGGATGCTCCAGTATGAATCCAATTGCAGCTCCAGACGCTCAATGTGGTCTGCCAGAAGCTGCAGTTGGACACACTTCCTGCACACATAGTCATCAGGGACACTGGAAGTATCCCTGATTTCCCACATGCTGCAGGATGAACAAACCACGGGGCCGATCTCAGCTGCTATGACCTACCCAATACTTGCCTCAACTTTTGAAACTTTCTCCTTTGAAAGGAACTTACCCGGACTTACCTCACTTGCAGTGAAGCTTGTCCTCAGCCTCTTCTTGTCGAAGCCTCTCAAGTCAAAGCCCCAAATCTCCACTCACTCACTGGTCGCTTTGCTTGAAGTATCCCTCTATTTATTTGTTTGAGCTTTTCAAACTGCTTGGTCACCTGGCCTCGATTGCCCAATCAGCTGCTTTCTGCTGAGTCTGAGCTATTCAAATCTTGATTGACTTGATTGCACAGTCCAACTGCCAAAACTGCCAGAATCTCTCGAGTCAAAGCCTCAAATCTCCACTCCTTCACTGGCTCACTCACTCACTGGCCACTCACTTCTGATGGCCTACTAGCAAAAAAATGTAGTACTTTGTAATCTGATTTTTTTTTTTTGGATTTGATCTAGTAATTGCTGGAGCAGACACCTCCGCCGGGAGTTGCCACCGTGCATTTTACAGATGGTGCTTTTGCAGCCATGGTGTGCCAGTGGCAGAAGAGAAAATATTGGGGCTGTTATATGAGGTACCATCAGCTGGGTTGCTCTGCCCTGGTTGTCAGGTTTGCTACATGTTGCAGTACGTTCCCGACTACGCGGCCTGCTAATATCTCTAATGCCTTGCTTCTCCTGCTGTTGCTCTCCTTTCTGCTCCACTACAATTAAGAAAGGACACATCTGCATTGACACCAACTTGAGAGGAGTCTGGTGGCTTTCTTAAGACCTATTTGTGCGGGTCCATTGAAGTATCCACCGGACTGGTCCAGGCTACAAACTGTTGCTTCTGCAGCCTGGTGACATTGCAGATGGAAGCCTTTCTCTCCCTGTTGGAGTATTTTCCTTTGAAGCTCAGACAAGAGGAAGGAACCAGGACTCTACCTATTGCCACTGACCTAGGCAAGTGTCCATCAGCAGGAAGTGAGAAGGCACAAGAGACTGCAAAAAGACAATGGTGCCAACTGCATGCTAGGCATTGTATATTAAGATCCTTGTATACTAAGATTGTGTAGTTGTTGAATACTAGGGGGTGAAGCTCTTTGCTTTTGGTCTATATGTCTGTATTGTCCTGTGAAGTTTCATTAACACAGCCGAAGTCAAACACACCTCAGCAAGTCTGCAATGTTAGTCAGAGTCCCTAGATATGGTACCCGTGGCTGCTCATCCAAGAAGAAAATGGCAATGTTCCTTCTTGTGAAAGGAGACCATCTGTCACCTCTCCAGTACAATGATGTGCTACATATTGTGAATCATCACTGATGTCAGCATGACAGTGGATGAATAACCCTGAGGCTCTTAGCTTTGTAGCCTTGGGCAAACCAATCCAATGTAGCCATGTGACTGCAGCTGCCAGCAGATCCATAATCATCTTCTCATTACTGCACACTCTGCTAATCTCAAAGTAACAATTACTTTGTTCTCCTTTACACGTGTCCTAGAAATGACATCAAACAATCTTGGATCTTGAATCTTAAAACTGTCATTGCATATGGTAGTCCTTATACCAGCATTTATAAGACAAATTCCTTTTGCTCAGTATCCTTCCTCCTTCTTTTCCTACTGCCCAACTGCTGCTTTGACTGTTTTCTCTTCTACAGAAATACTTCTGTATTTCCTCGTTCTACCCATTAGTGAGCTGCAGGAGTGGCCACCAGTATACTCTTTGCTGCCATCAATAACTAACAGCACATGCTGAGGATGTCAGCAGTTACCTTTACCAGTAGTATGTGCACTGCTATCTCCACCTGTGTTAATTTGCTAAGCAATACAACTGAGACCCTAATGGAGTGGAGTAGGAGGAAGATTGCCATGCAGCCTAGTGTCAGAGCTCCACTTGTTATTTCTGTCTGGCACTGAGGGTAAGTGTGTACAGTTACGCAAATACGTGGAAAGGGTGAAGTATTCTTGAGTTCCTTATGTCCCCTTAACTAAGTAGACATTTTCTTCACTTCGACACTCAACTTTTCTTGTGGTTCTCAAAAATAATTTATAGCGGTGCTTTATGACAAAACACTGTTTAGCCTACAAGAGGGAGAAAGCTCTTTGTCAATTTTTTTCTGCATCAGGGAAAATCCAGCAATTTTTCATGCTGTGAAAATAATATTGGTTTGGCAGAGCAGTGCAATTTTTCTTTTTTGAAGTTAGGAGGACACTGGATGGGCCTTTCTCACCATTCCACAAGCCAAGGGAGTTCCCAGGCTTCCCTTGGAAAAATTTCCTTTTCTTTTCAGTTATGTATTCTCAGTGAAACTTACTATGTTGAGATGTATAAGTATGTCATTTTAAACTTTCAAAGCCACGCTCCAGCAATCTTCATCAAAGTTAAGGAATTCAATGATAAATATAATAATTAAAGATTGATTTCTCCCATTCCACTAGAAAAGACAGAGGCATGTGAAAAGGAGAAGCAGGAGAAGGCCATTTTGCCACTTAAGCCTGTTCTGTCATTCAGTATTAACCTCTTCACACATCTAACCTGTCACGCTGCTTCAGAATGTTACACAGTTTAAAGAAAACTTCTCACATTCTTCTGAATACCTGTGAACACCTACCTGGTCAACCCAATCTCCCTTCATACGGCAGTTCCATCACCTCAGGAGTCAGTCTGATGAACTTAATCTGTTTCAAGTATTTTCTTTCAGAGGGCCAAAATTACATAAAATTAATCTCACCAAAATGCTGTATCATCGTTGTATCACAGACGTACTCCTCTGCTCAAAACCTCTCGCAATGAATGCCCTCTTTGCTGCTTGTTGTACCTGTTTGTTTTCACTGACTAGAATTCAAGGCCACTCAGATCATGTTGTATATCAAATTTTCTTAATCACCATTTCAGTAATATTCTTCTTTCTCTCTTTCCTTCCAAACATTTTAACACATTCATCCAACTTTACTATAGCCACCATGTTTTCACTCATTCACTTAGATTGTCTAAATTACCTTGTATGTTCTATACAACTTCCTTAATTTAACTTGAATGGGGGTAGGGTCAAAGGGGATGTGAGTGGTAAGTTTTTTACTCAGAGAGTGATGGAATGCTGCCTGATGTGGTGGTAGAAGCAAACACATTACAGAGTTTGAACAGGCTTTTAGATAGGCACATGTATGAAAGAAAAATTGAGCAATATGGACATTGTGTAGGCAGATATCTGGGTGTTTTTGATTTGCTTTTTAGCAGGTTTTATGGGCAGTAGGCCTGTTCCTGTGCTGTACTGTTCTATGTTCTATATTCAGTTATGAGTATCTAAGTCCCAAGTATTTATCCTTACCATATCCCAGTTGTCACTCCCTGCCTCCATGATAGAAAACATATATTCATACATTTTCTTTCCTGTTTACAAATTAATTTTCAATCTATATATTATACCCAATCTCAATAGCTTTTATTTTCCACACTAACCTCTTATCTGGAATCCTATTAAAGCTTTTAAAAATCCAAATATCTTGCATC
This sequence comes from Hypanus sabinus, assembly GCF_030144855.1. Lineage (NCBI taxonomy): Eukaryota > Metazoa > Chordata > Chondrichthyes > Myliobatiformes > Dasyatidae > Hypanus > Hypanus sabinus. Next base: position 57,577,673 of record NC_082717.1, on the reverse strand, counting down.
CACTGGTTTCCCCTTATCTATTCTGCCAGTTACATCCTCAAAAAAACTATCAGTAGGCTTGCCAAGCGTGAATTCCTATTCATAAATCATGTTGGGTTTGCTTAATCCTGTTGATATTTTCTAGCTATCTAATGAACACATCCATATAACAGATTCACCACTATTGATGTTTGGCTAAATATTCTGTGATTCATTGTCTTCTCGCTCCCTCCATGTTAAATAATAAAATTGCATTTGCTATCCTCCAATCTGCAAGATGTATTTAACAATTGTTAAAATTTTGAAAGATGACAGCCAAAGTATTCACTATTTCTATGGATTCACTATTTCTTTGTTGTTTATATAATTGATTATGGTCATATGTAAAAATATGTGAATTGCATACACCATGACACTACCACGTGATATGTACACACCTCACTTAAAGTAAAACTAAGTCAGACTCACATTTCAGACTTCTCTTTTCCTTTTAATTAGTTTAATGTTTTAGAGTTAATGTTTTAGAATTGTGGTGAAAAGGTATATTTTAAATGAACCCGAGATGACTACCTACCTTTTAAAACACAGCAAGATGTTTGAGTTTTATAAAAACTGCCCAGCACGTGTTCTTTGAAAGGGAAGAATGACCAAGTTTACAAAAAGGCAGAAAATGGAAAAATTCATGGGTTCATGAACAATGAGTACCAGGTGAGAACCATCATTACAAAAAGTAGAAATGGCTGGCTACATTGGAAAGATTGACACTGTTGACTACACAAGAGAAAGCTGCATTTTATATACTGAACAGATTGAGCAGTATTTTTAAAACAAGCAAAGCAGGGCACATACAGCAAGCATGTCAGACAGAGAAAAATAAATGGACTGCAAATGAAAGAGATATAGTTAATTTACAGTTTCAAAATGAACTCTAATCTGCATGCAATTGATGAAAAAGCTGATAATGATGAGAGTGACAGAGGACTGAGTAGCCTTAAAATTTACAGTGTGAAAACTAACAGGAGATAAGAATGTGAGTTATGCCTGAACTGAAGGACAATTTAATTAAAATAGAACTGGACACTGGCTTGGCTGTTTCAGACATTCCACAAAATGATTTTGAATGGCACTTCAAAGATACAGAACTGAAGCCTGAAGGCACACTGAGGTTAGACTGAAGAAAAGATAACTCCTGTGGGAATGACATTGGTAACAGTGAAATACAACAACCAACAAGCCACATTGTGTTTGTATGTGGTATGAACAGGAGGGCCAACATTGTAGGGATGTGAGTGGCTGAGCCAGCTACAACTTGATTGGAGATCCATCTAGCCCAGGGGTGGGCAAACTTTTTGACTTGTGGGCCACAAAGGGTTCTAAAATTTGACAGGGGGGCCGGACCAGGGGCAGATGGAAGGAGTGTTTTGGTAATACACCTCATAAGAGAAAATAAAATATCATGGGATATGTAGAAAACATGTGCTTTAATTTCAATTGAAAATGAACAAATGCATTACAACAAAATATCTGTCTTTGAAGTCCCATGGTATTTAGCTATTTATTGAAATGACTTTTAAAACACTGAAAATTAAATGAATAAAATACAGCTTTTTTTAATAGTAACAGTTATTATTTTAAAGCACTGAAAATTCTGTTATCCTTCAAGATATTATCATCATCACTCTCCTCCTGACTGTCTTTATTTCAAAAACGGTAGGAGATGCAGGTCTACTTGTCCTGCTCCTTCTTATTCAATTGTCCCCTGTGCCAAAACTCAACAACGACCAGCACAAAGACAGAACAGTGACAGTGCGCCAGTATGCGGAGCGCGTTATTTGATCTGGAGCGCATTTTTTATTTTGAGAACGTACGTGCACCTGCACACTACTCATGTCCATCACTTAACAGAAATGACATGTAACATGTAAGGCTTATTGAAAAAAATATTTTCAAATGCATTTTTTACATAACACAACGAAGAAACTTATTTTTAATTTCAGTGGGAACAGTGTTGTTGGTCTCCCTTCTTAGCCAGCGCATCAAAGTTTGGATTTAGTTTTGTTGTGGCAATTCTCAGGATGGATCTGAGGTGTTGGTCAGTTAACTTGGATCTGTGGCTGGCTTTGTTGATGTTCATGACGCTGAATGACTGTTCACACAAATAGGTCGAGCCGAACAAAGAGTAAAGCGCAAATGTGGAGTAATTCACTGCACCTCAACAAAGGTCAATGTGTAGCGGTGTGCTACATGCAGTGCTAAAATTACGACACGGAGTCGGTAACTGCAGTCGAAGAAAAAAACTTTATTCGAAATCCCCTGCCTCACTTTTAAGCCTCCCTGAACCTGCCCCCCGTGGCGCAGAGGCTCCAAAGCTCTGTGCTCGCAAATCCCCGCAGGCTATCTTCCTTAGCCGGAATGCTGGCTAATTGTGAGCCAGTTCAGATGTGCCAGGAAATGGGTCGCCACAAATGTATATAGAGTGCGTCATCTATTGGGAAAACGCCAGAATTGCGGGGAAAAAACGTTAACAAGGTTTATTAATATAATTTCATCAAGTTCTGCGGACCGGATTAAAAAGCTTAACGGGCTGCATATGGCCCGTGGGCCGTAGTTTGCCCTTGCCTGATCTAGTCTTTGTATGCCTTTGTAATACTGAAAGCAAATTAAGAAAGATACTGGATGATGCCAAAACTATCTTCATGCTGCACACCATGACCCATTGCACAACAGAGGGCAAACTGGTGTTGGTGCCAAACTCTGTGCCTCTGGTTGGAAAGCATATTCAACCTAAGAAGGACAATGCTGCTCAGAGGAGGTGTGAAAGTGACAAAACCAATGGTCTGACTACAACAGTTCTTGTAGGGCAACATATCGAAAATGCATCTGATATGTTAATCAGGTGGTGATTTGCAAAATATGGCTTGGTTTTAAGCAGGAAGAGAGTTCATGGAGCTTCAGCAACATTACAAACATTTGGCTTTTGTGAGTATAAAGAACCAGAATCTGCTTTGAGTGCATTAAGGTTATTGCATAAACATGAAATGGGAGACAAAAAGCTGCTTGTAACAGCAGACATAAAAACTAAAGGTCAGCTGGATGGATGAGAGGTCAAAAAGAAAGGTCAATGGAGGTATGAAAACAGGAATCATCAGATGATGTTGTGGTTGAGGAAACCAAGAGGAGAGGTCAGAATGTAAAGCGAGCAATAAAATGATTAAAAAGAGAATACTCCAGTGAACTAAATGAACCTTCCCAAGATCAAGACACACAAAGGATATGAAGGAAAAGGAAAGAGAAGAAAGGTGTCCGGAGCTGTCAGAATCACTTCCTGTAGTCTCAGAGTCAACTCCTACGACCACCAGGGAGGAGGCCCCAGACCATGAGACTGTTAGCACTGCCACAAGTCTCACCTACCAAACAGAGTGACCTCCCTTGTCAAGATAGATCAAGATCCTGCAAGAGTAAGAAATCCGTCACAGCAATTACATTTTTAGAACTGAATGTGACAATTTAAAATTTACTATAAAGCTGGATGAACTCAGCAGGTTGGGCAGCATCCATTGAAAGGAGCAGTCAACGTTTCGGGCCGAGACCCTTTATCCTGCCGAAGGGTCTCGGCCTGAAACGTTGACTGCTCCTTTCAACAGATGCTGCCCGGCCTGCTGCGTTCATCCAGCTTGTTTGTGCGTGTTGATTTGACCACAGAATCTGCAGTGTACTTTGTGTTTAAATTTACTATGCTGTGGATATTTCTATAGTAGTTGTATTATAGAGTATATTGTACATAAGGTGAAATGTATTCTATATTGAGTTGGAGTTTATAGCTAAGCTGGGAGGAGTGTTGTGTGTTTAATATTTCAGTAATTTTTAGTAATCTTGTAAGAATATTGCTTGATTAAGCATTCTTTGTTGTGTTATGTTCCCAGCCCCCTCCTTTGTGAGAATCGCAAGAGCACTAGTTGAGGGGGGTTCAGTAGACCCAGGAAGTGGGAGAGAGAGAGACGTGCCAAATACCACGTTCCACCGGGATGCAAAATAAGGCGACATTGACTATTGTCTCATGGAGACCACGTGTAAAGCCCTCGGGCAAAGTGGGCTGGTTGAGAGAGAGATTGCATCATCCCAACCTGATTGACACCTGCGATCCCGTGAGGGAGTATAAAGGAGGGTCTGGGGGGGGGGGGGACATCCCCTTCAGATGCACCAAGAAAACACGATAGCGATCCTGTCATAGCGGGAAGCCATTTTGAAGGAAGCCACATGCATTAGATTCCAAATCTGGAGTCTGTGGCTGGAATCACGGAAAACCACTTTTAACTAACATCGGGGAGGGGGGGGAGCCCGCTCCCCTGATTCAACGGATTTGCTTCATAAAGACCCGGGCAAGTTTTCCTTTTCTCACCAATCTCTCTCTCTCTCCAACACGTGAAACCCAGCGGTTCCCAAAAGGCTGAAGCCTGCAGACTTTTGAGTGACTTTTATATTTCCAGCGGACAATATATTATCCCCTAGACAAACGATAGAACCATTTCTTAAGGATGATTATTACTATACCCACACTTTAGATTGAGTATTGATGACGTATATTATCTGAATGTTTGTATTAACCTTACTTTTGTGCCCCTTTGTAAATAAAAAAAACTTTTGAAAATAGTGCCATCAGACTTCAACGGACCTCTCTATCTTTGCTGGTAAGTGATCCAGTTATGGGATACGTAACAGTTGTTTATATAATTCATTATGTTTATATGTAAAAATAAGTGAATTGCACATGTTGTGATGCTACCACATGATACGTGTATGCCTCACTTAAAGTAAATCTAAGTTGGACTCACATTTTGGATTCTCGTCTTTTCCTTTTAATTAGTTTAATGTTTTGGAGTTACAAAACATAACACTTCCTGACTCGTTAATTTCTGCAGCACTTACAGGAGTTGAACTGAGTCATAAGAGTGGCACAATTGTCTCTTTTTTAGCATCAGTGACCTGCCCAGATTAGCAAATCACCCTTTCTTGAATTGTAGAAAAGAGAATCTGGGCCTGTATGAGGGCTACTGCAAAGTCTGAGAATGAGGTCTGGACAACAGATTACTCAAAGCACTGGGAAAGCACTATCAGTGTTGACTTTCAAAATGCTGTCTGTGTATCTGAAGCAAAAGTGAACTACTGTCAGCATTCTCTCCCTGGTCAACATGAGATGCTTTCAGTTGCTTTCATTAGGCAGTTGTCATTATTTGTATGCCCCACATCAGACTTCTAAAGTAGCAAAAATATACCCAGTTTTGTCCTGGAAAAAAATTACCCTGTGGACTGAAACAAAGATCCAACGATGTCCTTAAAGATTCCCTGCAGAAATGAAGCATTCCAACTGACTCCTAGGAATTTCTGGTCCATGATCGCTCAAAGTGGAGAGGAAAGCTCGGAATGGATTGAGATTCTTCAATCTGCACATCAGGGCATGCAGAATCCCTAAATAAATTTTGGAAGGAGCACTCCTTCACAAAATAATCAACGATCCACCCTGTCAGTTACCAGAATAGAATATAAAAGCAAGGAGATAATGTTGAGGCTTTATAAGACACCAGTCAAGCCACACTTGGAGAATTGTCAACAGTTCTGGGCCCCTTATCTCAGAAAGGAAGAGTTATCATTGGCGAGAGTCCAGAGGAGGTTCACAAGGATGATTCCGGGAACAATTGCCAGCTCTGGACCTGTACTCACTGGAATTTAGAAGTAGGAGATCTCATTGAAACCTACCAAATGTTAGAAGGACTAGATAAGGTAGATGTAGAGAGAATGTTTCCTTTGGTGGAGGGTGAGGGGGGAGTTATCCAGAGCTAGAGAGGATGGCCTCAAAATTGAGGGACGACCTATTAGAAGAGAGGTAAGGAGAATTCTTCTTTAATCAGAGATTAGGGAACCTACGGAATGCCCTGCCACAGACTGCAGTAGTGGCCAAGTCTGTGGCTATATTCAAAGCATAAATTGATAGCATTGATAGCTTCCTGATAGGTCAGGGCATCAAAGGATATGGCGAAAAGGCAAGTGTATGGGGTTGAGTGATATCTGGGATCGGCCACAATGGAATGGCGGAACAGACTCGATGGCCGAATGGCCTAATTCTGCTCCTATGTCTTATGGTCTAAGAGTCAAGAAGTCATCTTGCAGCCATAAACTTTAGTTAGGTTGCACTTGGAGCATAGTGTCCATTCCAGGAAGTTACCTCTCATCCAATCTACAGGAGAGTCTGTAGACCTTACGTTGGCTTCCTCAGAATGCACACAATCTGAGGGACTGCTGAAGGAGAAGATGAAGCGCATTTTCAGGAATTTGAGAATGAACAGCAATGTGTAAAAATGAAATACTCTTGGAATACATGTATGAGGTTAGCATCAAAAATGATGAGAATTTAAAAAATAAGATGCAAAATTCTCAAATATGTATAAATGCAAGCCTATCCATTTTGTGGCTTCACTAAACACTAAGGCTTGCACCAAAGCATTCAAAATGAGCCCTAGTACCAAAACAAGTGAATATGATTTATGCACTTTTTCACTTAAATCCATTCTGGTCTTGATGAGAATGCTGGCAAAAAAATATGAGCATGGGTTGCAGCCTAAAAAATGCAGCCCACAAAAAGATTATGCATAGGGTGGAGTGAAGACTAATGTATCCATTGTCTCCTCACTCTTTTTCGTGTTGATTAACTACGGGTTAAACTCAATGGATGATCACGTATTTTGGTTTATTTTCAGCTTCCACTGCCTATTGAACTGCTTGTTCCTTTCTGTCAATATGTTAAGAGTACATTGCCCTATTGATAATAAGGTCTTATCCATTGTCTTATGTGTAGAAAAATCTTTGAGTTATGCCTCACATATAACTTATTTTGAAATAAAACAATGCCAAGATTCAAATCTTCATCAAATCTGTTCACAAAAACAGATAAGAATATATAGTTTCAAGATTGAACAAATCCCCAATTGCATGTAGAAGCTATGTTGAATGTGCGTTTTTTCACCTATAGGTTATATGTTACTTTAATAATTGAAGTTGAGCAGGTTTATCAATATAATTTCTAAGAAACTGACTAATGATGCAGATTAATTTCAGATGCAGCATTTCCATGACCAGTGCACTCATTCAAATATTTTTTCCTCACATTCAAACTGTTCTCATGTCCGAGAAACCAGGCTGGTCCTTGCTGGAGTTTACTGCTTATTTCTCATTCATATATTTATGATGTATTCTCTAATGTATTACACTAACCAAATCAGAGTTGATTTTATTTTCACAGTCTGCATTAGTCCTAACATGAATGCTGACGGAAATTGGCTGTCACAAACCAGTTTAGTTCAATTGAAAAATATGTAAATTAAAATGGTGTTCCACTGCAGAACTGTACGCAACAGGCAGTAAACTCCTATAGTAACCATGCAGATTGCCAACTCTTAGTCTTTTAAGGAAGTAACCAAAGTAACAAACAAACTCAAAGAGCTGGTCTCTTATGGATTGTCCTGACCTTCTTTATCTTAATTGTTTCACTCTCCAGAAGCTGGCATGCTCTGAGGGGAACAATTGTTTGGGTGAGTTTCAGAAAGAGTAAAACAGAGACAAAACTCACCAAATAAACAAAAGTGACAAAAAGAGACAGAGATAAAATAAAGGTGAAGACTAAAAGAAATTGGTAAAGTTACAGATGGCAAAGAAGCACAATCACTGACCCAAGATATTATAAATTCGGAGAATATTTTAGCTGGAGGCAAATGCAGAGGAACTTAAATGACTACCTGTTTATAATGACAGCCATGCAACAGATAGTGAGGTGCGATCACAAACCAGTAATCATATCAAGATATACACAAAATATCATAAACCACAAAAGCTTTTTTCATGGAACTTCTAGTCATCATTAGATACAGCCTTGAATTACCTTCATAGTATCAATGTTATTCTTGGAAATAAATAACAAAATTCCTTTTTTTGTCCTTAACTGTGCTGTTGATATAGACATCAATAGTTGGTATGTGATGCACCATCAATAACTCACTCTGAGATGTAAAGGCGAGATATCGGCTTTTATTGACCGGAAGAAGGAACAAGCAGTGAGTGACCACCATACTACATCCTGGAGACTGAGAGGCCGGGCTCAGGCCTTGATCACCTTTATACAGGGGTCTGTGGGAGGAGCCACAGGAGCAGTCAGCAGGGGGCGTATCCAGACAGGTATATGTAGTTCACCACAGTATGCTTGGATATTGATGGATATACTATATGACCAGTGATACGACTGCCCACTTTGAAGAGTGCAAGAAACCCCACAAACTCATTTTCAATCAGTGCTCAAGGTCATCTCATTGAGTTCCAGCCAACAGGAGATAAAGACAGTGTGCAACACACCTTTGTCATCAAAACAAGGCCACAAAATAATGAGGATTTGACACCGCACAATCTCCTTACTGATCTACTAGACTTGGTGGTGAAAAGCTTTCAAGGTGAGTCTACAATCTCATTTCTTACAACTAGAAAGGGAAGGATATGCCAGAGAACCCCAGAGATTTTGTAATCATGACCATTTTTAAGAAGAAAGTACAACTGTTCTAAGTAAAAGGGATTGGCTCTACTGTCTGCCTCTGGGAATGCCATTGACAGCATCCTCCTAAACAGCCTTCCTCTCAGTAGCTGAAACATTGCTTTCCAAATCACAATGAGGACAAGATCTTCATTGTCTGATAATTCCAAGAAACATGCAGAGCGGGGCAGCAGTCATATGTAGGCCTTGATCAACCTCACTACTGCCTTTCCTTCCATGAATACAGGGACTAAGAAAAATTGTTCTCAAATTTAGCTGCCCACATAAATTCATCTCCATCTATATATTTTTTATATAGATATGCAACCCATTATTCTAGTGATTGGGTCTAGAGTGAAGGCTGGTGTCAGACAAAACAGCACTTTTCTGAACACATATTTCTACCTTTCTCTCTGTAGTTTTAAACCTACAACAAAATTCCCACAGGCGCAGAGTGAATCTTCAAGACTAATGGAAACTGTTCATCAAATACCAACTGAACACCCGAATCAACAGCACCTGAATTTCAGTAGCTGAAAAGTAATGCACAGGTAGCACCTGTGTTGCAGTCTTAGAGACTAATATGCATGAGAAAACCTGCAGATGCTGGAAATCCAAAGCATTGCACACAAAATGCTGAAGGACGCCAGGCATCATCTATGAAAAGAAGTAAACGGTTAATGTTTCGAGCCAATACCCTTCATCAGGACTCTGGTGTTTGTAATATTACTACTACTGCAAAGTTACTTCGAGGGATGCCTCCCATGAAGAAGTTTACATCTTCGCTTCAATAAGTCCTGATGAAAGTCTTGCCTGTAATCGTCAACTTTTCCATAGATGTTACCTGGCCTGCTGAGTTCCTTGGAGATTGATAAGTTCCAGATATTATTTTCTATTTAACCAAGAGGATGGGCCTTACATTCATCATCTGCAAGACAAAGATCACCTACCAACCTTTCACCACTGTACAAATCCTGTTCTCTGACAATAAAAAAGGTCATGGCAAGATCTTGGAAGATGTAGACCAATTCTCATGCCACAGAGGGATACAGAAATGGGAACAGTACTTTCAGCCCATACTGACCCATTTACACTAATGCTGCATTTTCTCTGCCCCACCAGAGTCTGTCAGTCACCACACATTCAGAGCAATTTACTGCAGCCAATCAATTTACCTACCTGTTCATCTTTGCAATGTGGGAGTAAGCTGGAAACTCAGGGAGTCACCTCTCCACAAAAGCAGGCATCAGCGATCAAATCAACAATTGCTGTAATTGCCATTACGGCCATACTTAACCGAGGAAAATTATGTTTGAAGACATAGCGTGTTATAGTGTAATCAGCTTGCACTTGTCTCTCATGGTTCTCACAGTTTGCCTGGCAGCCAAGATTCCTGCACACCTGAACACTCCTGGACTACCTCCAGCAGGCACCTCAAGCAATAGAACTATACCACCAAAATTCTTTAGATTTACTGTAAGGGTGAGTGAACCATCATCCTAGTGTTGAGATCTTATTCACTCAGTCAGCTCTATTAAAAATAAATCATTGCCCATCTGCCCAACATCAGACTCCTGAAGCCACAATAAAAATGGCAGAAGCATTTTATGTTTAGTAACTCATTAATGGCACTCCAAACACTGAACTCAAAGATCAATAAAAGCTTTATGTATTTATGTTATCATGTCAGAACAGTCTCTTAAAGTGAAACTCCAACTCAATTGTGAATTACGTACATTTTCAATAATTACATTACCCTACATAGGCTCCCCCAGAGTTCACCAGCTTGGGTGCGCTGTCCAGCTTGGGTCTTATGTTCCATGAGTAGAGAAGCAACCAGTGACTCTGGCTTATCCAGAGGTCTGTTGACACGCTCATGGTCATGTCATGATGCCAGGGGCATGGTAGCGGATCTCTCCAAATCTTGGTGATCCAGTTTAAGGCGACCTACCAAAATATGTTCAGGTTTAGCCCTCTTATCTATGATAAAAGTCTTTCTCCCCTTCCTAAAATGTGGAATGGCCCATCATAAGGGGGCCTTAGGGGATGTCCGTGTGCATCATGGCGGACAAAAATGAGGTGGAATGTAGGTCAACAGGAACCCAAGTGTGTTGTGTGCCATGATGGGAGGTAGGAACAGGTGAAGAGGAATTGAATTTACTGAGGAGGGTAGAACCCTGTTGAGAGGCTGACCAGATGTCTCCCCTAAACTTCCCTCCCTTAACTTTGTACATATGCCCTCTGGTGTTTGCTATTCATGCCCTGGGAAACAGGTACTGGCTATCCACCCTGATCAAGTCCTTTTCACTTGTGAATACTGAAGCAAAGTATTCATTTAGGACCTCCCCAACCTCGGTATGCACAGAATCTCAAAGAGGCCAAATGACAGCCATCTTGGGAATGTCCTCTGAGCACACAGGTGCCTGATGATAGCCCCAAACTAGAATTGACTTTGGAAAAAATTAACCTTCTGGCTAAATGTGGCAAAAATTCTTGTACGTGTGAGACCGGGTAATGATCGGGGGTATGATGGCTTTGTTAAGGCATTGGCAGTCGCCACAATGGCAGCAACCATCATCGGACTTAGAGTCTAAATGGAGCACAAAGCCCAGGGGCTATTCCACCAGCATACAATGCCAGCTCTTTCCATGTTGGTGAAGTCAGCCTTTATATTTGCCAGCCCTTCTGCGTCCAGTCTATACACACAGGCATGGACTGATGGGTCAGTAGTTGAAAAGTGGTGCTCGGCCCCATGTTTTGAGACTGTGGAGAATATGGGCTTGTTGAACTTTGGGAATTCACCCGGCAATCAGGTAAACTCACATGCGCTGCTGCGTACGCTTGGCAGAGTCATTGTGGGGATCTCACTGAGGAGCAGGGTAACAACTCAGAGTACTTGACATCCACAAGCCGGCAGTTCTTAAGATCAACTGGTCATCCTTGGGCACACAGGAAACCCACACTGAACAGAGGTCTAGCTGCTTCAGTCAGGACCAAGTCCCTTGTGTAGTGCTGCCCTCTGAAGCAGACGTCACCTGTTGTGTCCCTTAAGTCTTGATCCTGCTGCCATTGGCGGCCTCTAGCGTGCTTTTGTCTCTCTTTGCCTTCTCTGCCCTAGGTGATGCTGGCAGCACACTCACTTACACACCCGTGTCACACAGGAAGCATTGCCCTGAAAGGGTGTCCGTAATGAACAGTGGATGACCCTGGCAGCTGGAACCCAGGTGTTCCCAGACCTCTGATGTCCTGATGCACTGGCATTGTTGAAGCTGCAAAGCATCAGTACTTCCTTGCATTCGTACAAAACCGTGCAGGGTAAAAGCACAGGCCTGGTGGCATCTGTTTCACAGCTGTGGGTGTCCTTGCATTGGGAGCCTTGACACTGCTTATTGAGGTAGAGAAAGGAGGTGCAACAATGCAATGCTGCCTGGCTGAGTGTAGACTATCAGCCATTTTAGCAAGCTCCCTACAGTCCTTTGTGGGTGCATTAGCCAGTGCTATGTAAACATTCGCTGCATGAAGAGTTCCTATAAAATAAAACAAGGATGGTGATTTCCCAGGAGAGACAGGATGTGGTCTATTAGCTCTGAGGGCTTACCACTACTGAGCCTGGGCAAGGAGAGCAACAATTGTTCTCAGACTCCAATCGTCCAAAAGTCTGTAAAAGGTGAGTTTCAGTGATCAGTGTTTATTGTGCTCAGACATGTGTTCTCATAGACTCACCACTCTCATAGCTGTGGAGTCGCTGAGTGACACTACTACATAGAAATATTTGCTGTGGTCAGTGCTGATTCCTCGGAGGGTGAACTAGGCCTCAGCTTGTACAAACCAAATGATGGCATTTTGCTCCCAAAACTCTGGCAGTTTCAAAGTGACTGCGCTGGCTGACGTGTTCAGTAACTCTGGAATCATCTTGGAGTATTGGGGTTACCATTGTAGTTTTTTGCAAAGGCACTATGTCTTTAAGAAAAGTCATAGAAACTCATTCATTGAACTCGGAAACACTGAACACAAAGTGCGGTAATAACTTTACGTAATTACACCATCACATCAGACCAGCAGCTTAAAGTGAAACCATGAAACCCCAACTCAATGTTGGTGGTTGTGAATTATGTACATTTCCACCAATCATGTTATCATATGTTTGTATTCCATCAAGGGAAAGAATTTCCAGGTACAGACAGGAAAAAGTACAAGGATCAAAACTTGCTTAAAACAATGCAACATCCCACTGACTCTTGGGAATTTGTGGCCTATGACCTCTCAAAGTGGATAAGGAGCAGGTGGAATGGCATTGAGAATCTCAAGGAATGAACACAAGTTTTGACTGAACAGCAAGAGGAACGCACCACCTTACAAACTAAAGATTTGCCCACCCCATCAGACACCTCCTAACCCATTTATGGTCTGAGTTTCCTTCACTTGCCTCATTAGCTATCCCAGAATACACAAAAACAGAATAGAAGGAAACCATCCACAATCTCAATGAACTTCCTCAGAAGAAGAAGAAAATAATATAGTAATGCCCTCAAGAAATGAATTTAAACATCATGGCAACATTGCACAAATCTACTCATATTCAATAGCAAATCTAGAATTAAAAACTGTTTTATGCACTACTGAGCTCCTATTCAGATACATAACTATTGTGTATACCATTGCTGTACTACTTAAAAGTGTTTTCCCTAATTATAATGATGCAGGGTCAAGAAAAAATAGGAGGAGAAAGAAAATAACATGGTTTTATAAAGCACAGACTCATCTTTGATTTGTGGATGGACTAAAATGCATTAGGTTTTGAATGATTTTTCAAGACAGACTAGTGTTGTGGAAGTTTTCATTTTCAGGAATCTTTGCTAGAGAAATCAAATTCTGAATTTACCTTCCTGCACTCATCTTTCACTGATAACCAGTTATCTTAGAAACATATAGCATACAGTTTCTCAGGGAATAAGGCTTTAAGTGCTCCGTCTATTTCCTGCAGAAGAAAGAAAGAACATGAGGTCCACTTTTGAACCAGATCCCATCTACTATGTTTATTTCTCCATTAACACACACAAAATGCTGGTGGAACGCAGCAGGCCAGGCAGCATCTATAGGGAGAAGCACTGTTGACGTTTCGGGCCGTCAGGATTAACTGAAAGGAAAGACAGTAAGAGATTTGAAAATAGGAGGGGGAGGGGGAAATGCAAAATGATAAGAGAAGACCGGAGGGGGTGGGATGAAGCTGAGAGCCAGACAGGTGATTGGCAAAAGGGATACAGAGCTGGAGAAAGGAAAGGATCATGGGACGGGAGGCCTAGGGAGAAAGAAAGGGGGAAGGGAGCATCAGAGGGAGATGGAGAACAGACAGAGTGATGGGCAGAGAGAGAAAGAAAAAAAGGGAGGGGGGAAAGAAAAACAAAAAAAAACCTAAATATATCAGGGATGGTGTAAGAAGGGGAGGAGGGGCATTAACGGAAGTTAGAGAAGTCAATGTTCATGCCATCAGGTTGCAGGCTGCCCAGCCGGTATATAAGGTGTTGTTCCTCCAACCTGAGTCTGGCTTCATCTTGACAGTAGAGGAGGCCATGGATAGACAGGCCATGGACTGCTGCCTGGCCTGCTGTATTCCACCAGCATTTTGTGTGTGTTGCTTGAATTTCCAGCATCTGTAGATTTCCTCGTGTTTGCCTTTAATTCTCCATTCTTGTTTTCTTGCTGGTCTAATTTAAACTAATACATTTTTTCATAACAGGGTTGGCACTGAGTTTTGCTCAGCAGCAGGAGCTTTAGCCATCTTGTAACTCTTGTTTGGGGAACTATTTTAGAACTTCATGTTGACAGTTATTAAAATATGCTAACTTTTAGTCAACAATAGTGACAAGCCTTGTTACAGCGTATCTAAGAACTTAATATCATATATTCTAGTCATCACACCAGAAATTGGACTGCAGTAAAATTTGTCTACTTGCTGGCAAATCCCAATATTAACGCCAGCTCACTTTGAAAAATTAGACAGAATCCTTCCTGATTATAAAACAAATCTCGAATAAACCTGTACTATAATAATAAAAACAGTATGATTGTATGTGTGGATTATTAGCCAATACTTGAATTGAAGATCTGAGATAAATGCAAATAGAAGTAAGTATTTGTATTTATATCTGACTTCTGCCATGTCCTCAGTGTCATCTGAAAGGGAAATTTTGGCTTCCATCTTATTGCGGTATTTATTTTACGTAGCTACCTGCAGTGATGTGGTTAGTGTGAGGAGCAGCCCCATTAAGTATTAGGCTGGTCCCTAATTTTAGCTAAAGTGGTAATTATGTATTGGTAATGCTGTACACTTGTAGGTGGATTCATCTCTGGACAAATGATTTGTTTTTAAAATCTAACTCTCATTATCAGAAGGCATCATGAACACTACTGCAAAGAATTAACACACACTCAAAATATTTTTTTCTCTATATCTCTGGTGCTGTGTTTTTCAAAAATGGAATGCACATTTCTGTGTAAGCAGTGAAGCTGTTGACATAATTGGAGGCCCTAGCCAGGAGGAGTTACTAAGTCTGACAGTCAAGGGAAATGAATTAACATGCACAGTTGAATGATAAAATTTCTGAGGTACTCCTGGGTTAATAACCATATCCACCATTGTTAACTCTACTCCTACATACCGTCAGGTTTGCTGACTTCTCCAAGCCAAGGTTTTTGCTTTGTTGTTGCTTTCCACTAGTTAAAGAAAAGTACTCAAAGTCACAAGAGATGGACAATTGACAGTAAATTCGAGAGGTAACAGTTATTTATCATTTTGTGAAAGACACTGGTTATGAGAGATTATCTCTTCAGAATTATGCCACAACTTTTGAAGTTAATTTAAGATGCCATCAATTCAAATCAAGATGCAAGTTAGCCTTTGGCCAGACCTAGTTAACTGCTTTGTAGTTTGATTGTAATTTCTAGTTCTGGTGATACCGTTTTCTCCAAGAAAACTGCACATAGCAGAAATGCAGTCATTCCAGCACTGAATTCCAGATGAGCTCTGCCGATCTTTCATGCTCCCACGGTCATATTTTATTTTTACATATCTACCAATTCCTTTATTCTGCAGGTAGAATACTGAGAATTTCAGTAAATCATACCTATCATTTTAGGTTTTACTTACCAGGAATAAAATGATAGCTGCCCTGCCAAAATTGTAACAGGTTACAAAGTTAAATTCTGGAGAATAATTGCTTTAAAATGTCCTGTTAACAGAAAGCAGATGTCATAAAAGCTTTCTCCACACAGCACATTGCAGTATAAATCCTTTGCCTACAAAAACTTGTATCTGATTTGATGCCTTCATGAAGTTTTTCTCTAAGCATTGAATGGAAACACCCCTGCACATTTACCGCTATTTTAGGTAATGCATTCTTGGTCATCTTTCCCGGAGAATTACAGTACAGCACATAGAGGATTCCAGCGTTTTTGGTGCAAAATGTGCATAAAAAAATTGAAGTAATTCCATGTCAGCATAAAGTTGACAGGGAATGATTATAACAGCTTCGAAGCCTGAAAAAGAGCGTAAATAACTAGAATCCCCTGTGGGCTCACTCAGCCTGCATATGTAATGACGGTGATGGACAGCCACTATAGCTAGTAATGGGAAGCAGAGCAGTCACTCTGCAAATATGCAAACCATTTCTCATGCATTGTGTTTTAAAAGTGCATTGCAATCCACATTACCATCCGAGATGGCAGTCATTGAAAGGAAGTATAACCCTTTCCAGTGACCTACATAGATTCTGTTTAACACATTATCAAAAAAAATTTATACAACATTTTTAACATACTTCAGCTTTCTTCCAATGTTCCATTCCTTTCATTCTGACAAAACATTTTGTCACAGAGTTTGAAAGAAAGATAGAGCCCAAGGACTGTAGTTCAAAATTATTTCCTGATAGTGCTACTTTCTTTCATTAACCCTTTAATTCCAGCATATTCTGAGGATGCTTTTCTTCTGAGGTTCAATTTCAAATTCTGTTTCAGATTTATTTATTACAGGTACATCGAAACATCCAGTGAAATGCACCATTAAAGTTAACAATCAACGCACCCAAAGATGGACTGGGGGCAGCCTGTAAGCGTTACCACGCATTCCAGCGCCAACATATCATGCCCATGATGTTCAGTAGAACAACACAGAACACCACAAAACTGAATATACCAAACAACAACAGCAAAACAAGCCTTGTTCCTCTCTTTATTTTTACATATAAATAAGGCTTTAAAATAACCCTTTAATCTCTTAGTTGGTCATAAGTAGGTGACCTCTGGTGTCAGCTTCCTTCCAAGCAACCCACCAAACCACTACGTACTGTGATATTAACCATCCAGGCTTCATTTCTGCATTGCCAGTAAATTCAGTGTTCTTTAGTCATCCCAGCACAGTTATGTGCAACAAAGGAGGAGAAATTCAAGACAGAAAAAATTCAAGGTGAGAAGGAAATTGACATCCTGACACAATGTTTACAGGAGTGCTTCAATTGTCAATGCTCTTCTTACCTGCTTTAACTTCCTGGGAAAGTCTCACTGGCTTTAACACAAAAACTTTTACACTCCAATGTACATATTTAAAGAAGGTACCCTGTAAAAGGGCAGATCAAAATCATGACTGTTAAATCGAGGTGTAAGTTTGGTTTTTCAATTGCTCATTGTGTAGAAGCAGGGATAGAGTTAAAATTTCTCCCTGATCATAATAAACAATATGTGTATGTGGACATATGTGTACATATTTTATATTTTTTCTACAGCAGATGCCAGCAGAGTCCATCAAGGCACATTCCATGTGAAAGGCAAAATTTAATTTATAAATAAGATCAGTACATTTTGCACCAGCATCACATCAGTGGTATCGCTATATTGACTGTCGTTATCATAGTGCAAGGGACTTGCATTGAGAAGAATTCATAAAATGCATTTAAGGGTGTCCTTTGAGGAGGTATTAAGAAATTTGATGAAGGCAGGGTAATAGAATTTGCTGTAAGGGTTTTAATAAAGCTTTTGCCCAGGTCCTATGTGGTCCAGAGGTTTAGGCACAAGGGATCTAATGTCATGCTGATAAACAGAATCTAATATTGCCTAGGTGATCAGAAGTAGAAGATCAGAGCTGAGGCCTTTGTTGCTTATATAAATGACCTGAATGAGAATATAGAGCATATGGACAGTAAGTGTGCAGATAACACAAAAATTGGTGGAGTCATGGATAACAAAGAAGCTTTAGTTAAAGATACAGTGGGGCGTAGATCAGTTAGGTGGAATGGCGGCAGATTACAGTTAATCTAAAGAATTGCAAGGTAATGCAGTATGGAAGGACAGATTCTAGTAAGGCATATGAAAGTAACTGGTGAGGATCTTGGGAGCATTGATATACGGAAAGAGCTGAGGATACAAGTCTACCACACTCTGAAGTTAGCAACACAGGAGGATAGGACAGGGAGAAAGGTATTTGGTATGCTTGTCTTCATTGGCCAAAGCATTGGCTATAAGAGTTGTGACATCATGTTGCATCAGTACAAAACTTTAGTTAAACTGTTCATAAAGTGGTGTGTGCCTTTCAGATAGCCACATCACAGGATGGACATTATGACAATAGAGATATTGAAGAAGAGGTTCTACAGCATGTTGCCTGGAATGAAGGGCTGTGGTTATAAGGAGAGATTATTCTCACTAGAGTATAGGAATCTACAGGATAACTGTGTAGAGTTTTATTATATTGCAATGGGCATAGAGAGGATAGATAGAATCTTTATTTTTCCAGAGCAGAGAACACATGCTAAATGGAGAGAAATTTAAAGGAGCTTTCAGCTGTGTGCTTTTCACTTAGAGCGTGGTGAATATTTGGAGAAACCTGCCAGAGGAGATAGTGGAGGCTGATATAATTTATGAAGTTTAAAAGACCATTGTACAGGTAAGTAGATAGGAAAGGTGTAGAGGTAATCAGGTCTAATACAGGCAAATGGCATGGGTAAAATAGGTGTATGGGGCCGTTTCTGTGCTATATATTTCTATGACCCTATGAAAGTCATTATAATTAGATAAAGAGAGACCAATTTTAAAGCACAAGAAGCACTTCGGATATTATTATATCAAAATTTAAAGTATAAACATAAGCAGGGTCTTGCAGGACTGAGTGGTCTGTATCAGCATGATATATGTATGAAATGATTCTATGTAAATGATGCTTAAGAACTTTTGCACTCAGTCCTGGCGCTGAGATTTACCTTTGCTGTCAGATGAGTGTACACTGTGCAGGTATAATTAGCTCATTTATGCAGCGCACACAATTTTCCTGTAACTAACTAGAGAGAAAAAAAAAGCTGTAGTAAACAACTTTAGGGCTCTTATACAGCTGTCAATTTACTTCTCAAACCTACAAGGGACTTAAATAAAAATTGCAAAATCAATTGGATTTTTCTATAAATGAACCCAGCTTGTACCATTAGCATTCCCATCATTTGTACTGATGAGGAACCTTTCCACACAAGTGTAAAAGTATGCCTTCGAACCAAGTTCTTCAAAAATATTACAGAATGACAATGAAGAAAGTTATCATAGATGACATGCCTTCTCTTGATTCATTTCTTCATATAAATTCCAATATCCTGTATCAAATACAGAGCCTATACAATATAGATTTCTCACCTAGCAATTACCAGATTGACTTCCTTGCAAAGATTTTGTTCTTTGTGCAAGTCTTCCCTCGCACCCCTCCTGATGTGTATTCCACAGCTTGAGCAGACTCTGTATCTCATATATTCCATAGATAGGAGTCAGAAAATTAATATTATATATAGTATAACATTCATTTATATACTGATATATAGGCTAATTGACACCTAGAAGAGAGTGGTAATCACATCTCAAGGTTCAGATGATGTTCACCAAACACTTGCTCTTCAATTTCACAGATTGTCATGTCATCTGAACCCTTCTGTGAGATTACAGTCTTCTGATTATTTCCTGCTAGTCATTATTCTACATATTAATTGTGAAATACAATGTGTGCAATCCGATTGGAAAGCTTTCACCAAAGGAAATACAATTCATATCTTCAGTTATTATCATTGTGAAATTATAAAGCATATTTTCTCTTTCATAAAAGAAAACTATCCTTTTTACTTTTTTCTTAAAATCTGACAAGAAAAAGAAACCTAGTTGGCAGTTTAAAATCAAAGGGAAAATCTAATTCACTTCTTCATGCCTATGGGACATGAATATTTTGTAGTCTTCTTAGAAATTAAAGTGAAGGTTTCATTTCTAGTCATTTTGTTTATCACATGAAATGATCTCTTTGCTTAAATCAAATACATTAAACATCATATTTGAATAGTGTTCTGTTCCCAGCATGCCCATCAAACAGGTGCAATTTAATGAAAACCCAAGAAAACATGCAGAATTTTAAATAAACAAATTCACATCTCTACAGCACTAAGCACGGAACACCACGAAAGATACATCTACATAAATAGATCATTAAATACGCTTCAGTTGGGAAAACTAATATTTAGGCTTAGGTATCCAAAAAAACCAAGACCTCCAAACAGTTGCTTGATCAAACAGATTGGTCATCAGGAAAAAGAAAGCAAAAATCAGTACAGGTCCCATCTACTTAGAAGTCATGTGAAAATTAAAAAATAATGAAAGGTCTCTGTATAAGACATGCAAGTTGCATACGATGCAGTGGGAAGCAACACAGACTGCCACGGAGCTAAAACAATATGCCAAGATTGTCGTTAAGGGAAACATTATTCATTACCAGCATTAGCATCACCTGACCCATCAGAATATTAAAATTTAACAAGGAGTTTGAACTGTCCTTGTATAAACAGTGGGGTATCATGTTGGTCTTATTATTAGTTCTGTAGAATGTCTGTAATTGTATCAATATTTTAATCTTAGACATATGATCTGTGATGCATTGCTTGCATATAATTGAGAGCAACACTATTTAATCGTGAAGAAATAACACTGCGCATTTTATTGTAACATGCATTATTTAATTAAAAAGGCAGAATCTGTCAGTAGCAAAATAATATTAAAAAGATTGTGGTTTATTGCTTCGATATATTTGATTTATTTGTAATATGAATGTTTAAACATTAAGAATTTATGAGACAAAATCTCAAAATGAAATATTAGAATTTACTTCATTTGTAATTACAGTAAAACACAACAAAATAACTAAATAATTACAATGTATTATTACTATAATAAGCTTCTTTCAGAATAATTGTCCTAACAATTACACCAAGATTACTTTAACTTAAGGTTAATCAGTAAAGCTACTCCAGCTACGAAACATAATCATTTATAATATTTAATAAACTCTGCAGAATTGGCATTGCTTGGCATTTATATATTAAAAATAATGTAATTTATAAAAAGAAACATTTGGAATCATATGTCAAGTACTTGAGTTGCCAGGATACTTCATTATCATATCATACACATCATTAGATTACATTTTCATAATTAATATTTTACAGATATTCTTAATAAAATATAGCAGTGTTAAGAGAAATGCCGACAACAACAACTCCCACGGTCCAAACAGGAAAGCAATAATATATTCTCCATATCAGAGTGAATGCAACACATTCACACGTCATGTAAGCAAAGGTCATATCCTTGATGTAAGACCCTGGCTAATGTCCAGTCAAGACTCAGGGAAATTAAGTAATACAGAAAGCTATCACTTAGAAACACTATTACTTCAAGTGACAGACAGTTTTTGACATCTTAAGTGCCTGACAATGGCAGGTCAGGCAGTTTTATTCTCAAAATACCATTTAAATATGAAAAAGAAGCACTTGTTTTTTTTGTTCTTACTAGAAACAATGCAAATAGCAAAGAGTGAAAATAATTCTCAGCTACCTGCTAAGAGACTGCAATGTGAAACAATTCTAAAACACCAAGGGAACTGAGTTAAAGCTGCAATTTTTATCTAAGAATGAGAGTTATTTTTAAAGCAGCCATTCCACCTGCAATTCATCCTTAGTCACCATCAGGCAAATGCAATCTTTAACCTACTCAATCATGTAATGTGTAGGTCCCATCACGCACTCAGACAGGCCAGTTCATGACTTTGATATGGACATTAGGTTTTCCATGAAGTTATTTAGACCAGTGCAACACTCCTATTGGTTGTCAGACTGCAAGTGACCCACGAGGTCAAGCAGTCTAATAATTCTCAAATTTGTGACAGAATCTACAGTACAATGGTTAGACTCAATGGTTGTTTTGCTGTTCATGTAAGATTTGCATTGATTCCAAGCCCTGCGGGTTCTTTGAGTACCCAGGAAGAACGTTGGAATTTTTTATGATA
This sequence comes from Hypanus sabinus, assembly GCF_030144855.1. Taxonomy (NCBI): domain Eukaryota; kingdom Metazoa; phylum Chordata; class Chondrichthyes; order Myliobatiformes; family Dasyatidae; genus Hypanus; species Hypanus sabinus. The sequence goes on along the minus strand of NC_082717.1, from coordinate 57,555,774 downwards.
ATGATCACCTTGTTCAAGTAAAAGATTGTGGGGTAAAAATAGGATTGTACCTATTTTTGGATCCGGAATCAGCATAGTATACTCAGCCCACACACAAGCACATGGGTATAGTTAGGTAAAAGAATTATTTCCCTTGTTCTGTAGTATTATTACATAGGTTGCCAGTAATATCCACACTCCTAATTAGCAACTCCCCTACGCAGGGATTTCAAACTCACGGCTTTCTGATACTATTAATCCAGGTCAGCGGTTCTTAAAGATGACATAACCATTGGTTACAGAACCCCAGGGCCTGGCAATGGTACTGCAGACAATCTTGCTGTGAGTTTGTCCAGAATCAGATGACTAAACTGTGAGCCCCAGTGGAGGTGGCGTTGTCAACATGTCGACCACAATATTGCTTTAATGGGCGAAGAGTCTCCTATCGTATAAACAAAAGATAGCAAAGACTAGCAATACCTTAGAACCCGCAGCAGTACAATGATCTCACCAGATTGCTGAAGCAGGACTGGCTCATATCTACTTATGTTGGGGGACCTCTCTTCTTATGTTGGGGGATTTCTAGTCCTGGTACATACAAACCCTGCTTCTCTTCTGCTTTTTATTATTAGTTTACTATTATAGCACACTATGTGCTGTATCTCCATCTTACTTCTGAACTTATTTGTGTTATTTTCTTGTAGCTGTTATCTCAGTCTAGAAGTACCTTCTAAACCTCTTAGTCATTCCCATTCCCTTCAGGCAGAGCAAGGTGCAAAGCGTGGATATATCACAAGGGTTGAGCTGCATTCATGTCCTGTTGCTACTCGAGCAGACGATCCAGGAGACCATATTTTTTTTCCCTTGCACGCCAAAGGCAGCAGGCTAAATTGTGCATTCTCCTTCCTCATCACCAGCAGGCCCCTGCACTTGGCTCCCTTGGAGGACAAAATTATAGAGCATAGAGTGATATATAAATAAATAAATGCTTTGTATAAGATGTAGGCAGACTGCTGAGTACGTTTGTAGAAAAATTCAAAAAATAGCAGTGTTGGGGATGCCAAAGGATTTAGAAGGATATAGATCAGTTTGAAGGGCAAGTGGAGAAATATCAAATGGAATTACATCCAGACAAGTACGATTCAAGATTCAAGTACATTTATTATCAAAGCATGTATAAATTATACAACCTCGAGATTTGTGGCTCACAGGTAGCCACAAAGCAAGAAACTTGAAAGAACCCAATTAAAGAAAAATAATAAAATAAAAGACCAGCACTCGATGCACAAGAGAAAGAAAAAAAATACAGGTTATATAAACAATTGAAATGAACAACAGCATTCCGAATCAAATGTGCATCCTCAGATCCGAACCCCGAGCAGCCCAGAGTAGCCCAAACCCTCGTTTATCAGTTCATCATGGAGCTCAGCAGCAGGGGGAGTCTTCATAGCCTCAGCACCATGGAGATGACCATCGGGGAGTATGAGTGAAATTCCCAACCGACACCCTGTCTTTTCTGTCTATCTGGGCCAGTGTTTAAATTGACCAAACAAGGGAACAGCAAGAGGCTCTGGTGCCCTGGAGAGAGGAGTGGAGATCACGGAGAACAAGTGAATTGGCATTTAAGTTGTCTAAGTAGTGAATCAATCCTCGCACTAGGATGTAGCTGCAGCAAAAAGCTCAGGGCCTAGAACATGCCATCCAGTGACTCGATCTGGGCCCAGATTTCACTGCCAAGCTTGAAGTCACTCTCAAGCTCTTCAAATCAGCTGAGTGCCTAAAGCCGTCCAACCTTGCACCCAGGCCATTTGTCTGGGCACCGAATCTCTGCCCCAGTCCCAACTTCTCCTTCGGTGACCAGCATCTTGGTAATCCAACCTGGCTTCCTGGACCATCTCAGCTCATCCTCGAAACCTACCTCACCAACACTCATCCCTTCACTGTTTGTGGCGATAATCTAACACAATTTACCTCAGAGAAGTATTTTTAGAGGTAATTTTAGTCAGATTTCTTAGCTTTTTGACTACCAGAAAGCTTACACACACCTTCGTCAGCACCATCTTAACCCAAATTCAATATGAGGTGTTGCACTTACAAAATCAAATGCAAGAGGAAAGTATACTCTAAATGAAAGATTTTTTAAGAGAATTGATTACAAAGGGGTCTTGGGGTGTAAGCCACATATGCAAAATAAACATATTTTATGTCTGTTGCTTGGATTTCCAGCATCTGTAGAAGATTTTCTCTTGTTTAAGATTGGGGTGCAAGTCCATAGCTCCCTACAATTAGCAACAGAAATAGATTGGGTGGTAAAGAAGGAAACTGACTTATAGGACTTGCCCTCATTGGTGGGTGCGTTAAGCTTAAAAGTTGGGAAGTTATGTTGCAGTTGTGTAAAACAGATTTAGCCACATTTGGAGAACCGTGTGCAATTCTATCCCATGCATTCAACTAAGAATGTGGAGACTTTAAAGAGGGTGCCAAAGAGGTTCACCAAGACAACTACTGGATTAAAGAGTATGAGGGATGTAAAGAGGTCAGACAATCTCAGATTATTTTCTCCATTGCATTAGAGTCTGATAGAAGCATATAAAATCATTAGAGGGGTAGACAAGGTAGCTAGTCAGCTTTTCCATAAAGTAGAAATGTCAAATACTAGAGGGCATAGCTTTCAGGTGAGAGAGAGAGAAAGAATGTTAAAAGGAGATTTACAAGGCAATTTTTTTTAGAGAGCAGTAGGCTCTTCCAGGGGAAGTGGTGGAAGCACAATAAAGCACAACATTGAAGAATCATTTAGACAGGATATATGCCATCGATAGGCAGATGGGACCGGCTTGGGTTGGTATCATGGTTTGCAGAGACATTGCAAAACAGCAAGTGATGTAATCTGTTGCAGCCTTGGTTGGTTCTGTGATACTGAAACTTCAGGCCACAGCATACCTGACGCCATCGCTTTGCTAATCAGTGGAGTCCAGCTTGTGTGAAGGAGTAATATGTCAGGCACTGCTCTGCCAGGCTGAGTGCCACTCAGTCCCTGGAGTGCTGTGTAGTAGGGCACCTCTAGACCCCTGGAACAGCAGCTACAGATGTGGAGACTACAGCCCGCCAGCCTGACCGCCTCTCCCCGGCAGCCATAACAACAGAAATAAGTGCAAGGAGCCGATCAGTGACCCCAGGCTCTGATAGCGTAGACTAGTGATATTTTGAAGTATAGCTGCAGCAGCCAACAAGTCAAAGTCTCTACAACTGCGTTAACATTCAGCAACAGAAGTGAGAATTCCTTACAGCAGAGCTTTTGAAGACTGCTTCCTGCCTGTTCCCATCATAATTTACTTAGGAGGTTTAAAAGTTGATGAATAAGGCATTGGCACACAAAAAAAAATCCCAGATGGGTCCTAACTCTGTGCAAGGATCTCATTATAATATTTTAATTGGCTCTGTACTTGATGGGAGCCAGTCACCTAGGACTCCTAAGGGGTTCTGACACCAATATGGCAACCATCACGTGTGACCTATACTGCAAAGCAGTAAAAAGCAGATCCATTTTGTGCCTGGGAAACTGGTGGCGAGGCACAGTATATATACCACCCCTGCCCTACCCTTTCAAAAGCACATTTATGAGAATCACAGAACTCTGTCACACTATTTACTATCGACAGTAACTTGGCAGCTGTTCAGGTGCATAGTTTGAGGAGTTTAGATAGAGTTAGCAAGGAGAAACTTCTTTTCCATTGGCAAGAGGGCTACAACATTTCTCTGGGTAAATGTAATCCTGATGGACATGTTTCATTGACCCGTTCCAACTTCCTCAGTTTCAAGCTTGCTAGCTGTCTTCACAGGGTCACAGAATTATACCGAATAAAAATAAGCCCTTTGGCCCAATTTGCCCTGCTGACCAGGTTTTCTATCTGAGCTAGTCCCATATCTTTTTTAACCCTTCCTATTCCTGTACTGGCCTAGATGTCTTTTAAACTTTGTAATAGTACCCACCTCTACCGCTTCTACTGGCAGTTAATTCCATATACATACCTCCCTCACTGTGAAAGTGTTGACTGTGCAGCCTTGTTAACTGAGTCCCAATAGACACCTTTAACATCTCTTTGGAACAGTCCACTGTTCCCTCAGGCTTCAAGGCAGCCACCAACATCCTGGTGCCCAAGAAGACGACAGTAACCTGTCTCAATGCCTACCAACTAATAAGGAAGTGGTTTGAGCTGTTGGTCATGGACTGCATTAAATTCCATCTTTCTGCATGCTACATTGGACCCTTTCCAGTCTGATTGTTACTCAGATTGGTCCACTGCTTCAGCACTCCACTCCATCCTAACCCACCTGGGAAATGGTGCCTCATATGCCAGGATGCTGTTTATTGACTTCAGCTCAACAGTTAATACGATCATCCCTCAGAAGCTGGTCGGTAAATTGTCCTTATTGGGTCTCAACACCTCTGTCTGTAACTGGATCCTGGATTTCATGACATTCAGTCCCTGTCGGCAGAAACATCTCCAGCTGTATCATGCTGAGCCCCAGCTCTTCCCAGGGCCGCGTGCTCAACCCACTGCCGTTCACACTGCTGACTCACGATTGCACTGCCAGATCCAGTTCAAACCAAACCATCCAGTTTGCTGATGACGCAACAGTGGATGGCTTCGTCAACTACGATGAAGAGGTGGCAAACAGAGAGGTGGTAGAGTGGCTGGTAGATCGGTGTGAGCACGACAACTTGAGTCTCAAAGTGGATAAGACCAAACGGATCAAAGTGAGCTTTAGGAATGTGAGCTTTTCTATTGCTGTGTTTTTGTACTACTTATTTTAACTTAGATATTTTAGATATATACTTAATGTAATTCCGTTTTTGTTCTCCATATTGATTTAGCATGTATTTCACTGTACTGCTGCAGTGAAGTTAATGAATTTCATGACATACACCAGTGATGTTAAACCTGATTCGGAAGTGCCGCTTTACACAGGGCCTTAGCATTGTCATCGGTCCCTGCCATCCGTCCAACAAGCCAACAATCTCTTTGACCCCCTACCATCAGACAGGAGGTACCATAGCATTAGGACAAGAACTGTTAGCATGGGAAAAGGCTTCTTTCCCAAACCGTGAGACCACTGAACGGCCTGCCATCACGTATGTAGCTCCAGTAGCATTAAATGGTTTAATTTTTAACTTGTATCGAATATGCACTTTATTATTTGTTAACTTATTTATGGTACTATTACTTTATATATTATGTGTGTGAGTTATACAGTATGTGCTGTGTTGTGCACCTTTGTCCAGAGGAACATTGTTTCTTTTAGTGGTATATGCATGTACAGTTGAATGACAATAAACTGCACTTGAACTGGGCCCTTGGATCTCTTTTCGTCTTTCTAACTTATAATCCTGCCCTGCTTTAACCTACGATGTGCAACACCTCACATTTGTCTGAATTAAAATTCACATGCCTTTGTGTGGTCCACTACCCCAGTTGATCAAGATCCCATTGTAATCTTAGTTAACGTTTTCACAGTCTAATTTTGGTGTCATCCACAAACTTCTTAACTATATTCTCATTCAAATCGTTAATATAGATGTAAACAGTGGACCTAACATCAGTCCCTGCAGAACACCATTGGTCACCGCCCTCCAATGTTCAACTACCGCCCTCTGACTCCTTCCACCAAGGCAATTCTGTATCCAATTATCTAACTTACCTGGGCCCCATGTGATCTAATCTTTCGGAATAGCCTACCACAAAGGACCTTTCAAAAGCTATTAACAGTCATCAACAAAATTTCCACAACTTTGTCCCATGCCAAACCTTATCATGTCTTCAGAAGCTCAATCAAATTTGTGAATCACATTACCCCATACACAAAGTCATGTTGACTATCCCTAACCAGTCCATGGCTTTTCAGATCATCACTCTCCATTCCGTCCATTTTGTCCTCCTTTCACTGATCAGCAATTGCATGTGAGTACCCAAGATATTTGTTTTAATAATTCTTCCTAACCCAGTAACATTGGACCAAATCTGGGCCAGCAATTCAGCACCACCTATGGTTTGAACTTCAACACCTTTCCTTCTCTGTTATATCTCAAGAATGTTCTTATTCACCTTATAAGATGTTTGACATAATCAACCAAGGTACTCTGTTCATGAAATATCCTTCAAAGCCTATAGGTACACAGACAGCTGCCATCTTTCTAATAGCATCCTTTGGAATTTCCCCCAAAACCTTATTGTAACCTCTGGTTATTTGATACAATCTTTAGAAGGACAAAAGCATTAAAGGAAGAGTTCATTGCTTATAGACTGTTATTGTCTGTGTTTTTTATATATATGTATAAGACATAGAATACAAGTGCCACATAATGATGGACATTTAGCAGATAGGGTAGCAGGGTATCCTATCATTTATTAAATCCCTCAGGAAGCTTTCATAACATTACCTTTCACTTTGTACATGAGAAGATTAAAATGTAACATTGATTGCATTTATGGTTTGGTGTGCCTTTTTCATACAAATTGAAAGAGAACTAATATTTCAAAATAAGAATTGAGAAGCTTACTTAATGGCTTATCCGGAAGTACTCTTATATTATTTGTGGGCTATACTCAAATCTGTCATCAAAACTGTGTAAAAGAAACTAAAATGATCAAGGGTGAGAAGTTAAGCTGCAAGTCTACCACCTTTACACTTTTTAAGCCTGTAGCAGCTGCGTATACTTTTCATCAGCTGTTAAGAAGTTAGGTTTTTAAGTCTTAAGCCAACTCTACACAGCAGAAAAAGAAGTCATCCCAGTCAATACTGCAGAAAAATCTCTCGATGCCAAAGATTATAGTTCAAGAAATTACTATCCTCCCAATCTTACAACTCTCCCATTGTCATTATATACCAGAAAATCAGTTTGCTATTGCTTTGGTTTATTTATTGATTCATGCATCCACTGAATTGTTCATTGCAGTACATTCTAAATTGTTATTGCTATAATTATATTATTTCAAATGATGACATCGGTGTTGCTCGAAAATTTGCCTGTGTTTTTCAAGTCTTCAAATCTCAGAAAAAGAAGTCGAGGTTCAGCCTTTTCACCCAGAGTTATTAGGTGCAAGATTACTTTACACCTTTGCACACTGGCAGTTTAATCTTCTGCTTTTCAAATTCATATTCATGCCAACTTTGCAAAAGAGAAAGATTTAGGAATACAGACATATTACTAAATTTTGTACTTCTGTTGCTGATAACTATTCATTTAATTTCTCCAGGAGATAACCTATTTCTGAGGCTCCCACAGTTAACGTGTGCATTCAATGTTGCAGGTTAGCTGCCATTTGGCCATTAAGTATAAATTACATTTCCCCCACTGTTTTGCATTAATACATGAAGCACTTCAGTAATTGTCTGTAAATAAAGAAGCGTGTGGAACAAGAAACTGCGGGGTATCAGGCTTTTCAGATATTTATGGAAAATTAGAGTAAGAGAGCAAAATTAATGATATTTTCTAATTCTATCAAAGTTAATTATGGATACATTGGAGGGAGCTATTTCGATACCATCTTTAAAATGTTCTGAGTACCTTTATTGACTGGAGTACAGAATGCAGAATATTAAGAGCTGCTCTGACTCTTGTTGAGTAATAGTTGGTTTACACTGGGAGAAGGGAGATCAAATTCAATTCAGATTATATTGATCTGAATTGAATTCAATCTCCTAGCTTTCACATTGCAGTGTATCACCAACTCCCAACACCAATATAGATACAGAATCGCATCAAATTACAGCCTGCTGTTTGCATTATTGGTAGAGTGGACAGAATATGAGCAATTAGGCTGCTTACATGAGGTTTATTCAAATCAGTTACTTTGTTAACTCATTTCAGCTGCATCTGGAAACCAGTTTTGTATTCTTTGTGCAATGTAAAAGTAGACTGAATCTGAACAGTTTAATCAGTACATTTAATTCCAAATATAGAATATAACTGTCAAAGAACCACAGCTTTAAGGCACAGGCACTTGCTCAGTGATCTTATAGGCGTCATTGTTGACATTGAGAAAAATTATTCTGGATTAGAAATTTAATGGTTTTACTTACTACAATTTTGCTTTTATATTACAGATTTGCACAACTACTGTGGTAGAGTCACTAATGTGTATGTTTCACATCGTTGGGTGAATTGTTAATCAGTACTTCACACATTGCTCAGCCAGACACTCTGATGTTACTATGGACTCACGTTATGTTGGCTATATTGCAGAGAGCCCAAACAATGCCTGAATATTTGTTACAATAGCAACTTCCTTCCATCTTATTCCATTATGCTTTTCTTGGCATTGTGTACCATGCATCATTTGGGTGGTTGCCATACAGGAGAACAGGCAGCATCCCAGCTGACCTCCAAAATGCCCAAAATAAAAGCAGGAAATGCCAGAGGCTGGTTCAGCAGCATCTGTGGAAATGAAGCAGAGTTAAGTTTCAGGTCGAAGGCTTCTTCAGAACTGCTGTTCTGTCATCTCTACCTATCCATGACCATCTCTGTCCTCAATCTCCCTTCAAAACTTCACTCTCACTGAAGACACATGCACATCCAGCCGAAGCTGAGAAAAACAGTGGTCATCAAGGCAGGCTAAAATAAGTGAAGAAGACCCTGTTAAAATATTAAATAAATTAATAAAATAAAAAAAAATCAAAGCAAGATCTGAACCAATGTTGAAATTTCCATCTCCAAATCAAAAGTGTTAATTTTAACTTTTCGACAACTTGCCAATGAAACTTTTAAGATTCATCTCAATATAATATATTCCATTATTCTGAGATGAATTTCAAAACCTGTACTTCTCAAAATCCTTCATATGGACCATAAAAATTAGTCTTCATTGATACTATAACACCTATTAAACTCACAATTATGTGTAGCATATCTGAGGAAGAAAGTTGATAAGCAAACTTGATATGTCTCTACCATTGAGGGATATTCAACATTTACAAAACTTACCCAATGTATTCTTCAAACATATCTGAATTAATAGTAATTATTCTGAAAGGATGTAGCTCAGGATACATGACCTAACTAGTTTCCTTCAAGATTTAACATTATAACAGTAAGTGAATGAATAAAACAGAAATAAACTATTGTATTTTAATTGTCCTCCCAAATTATAGACCTATTTGCTGATATCAAAAGTACAATGGTTTTTTGAATAACCACTGTAACCACCTATTCTTGTTAGCATAAAGACTGTAATTAAGAATCAGCAAAAAGTTGCTAAATGCATTCGGATGCAGCTTCTTTATCTCTATCACTAACAACACAACAACAAAGCTTTAATGCTCTTTATTAGTAAACAACAATGCTCAGTACTAACAGAACCCAAGGAATGCTAACTCTGACATGGTTATAACACAAACAAAGTGGACCAATATTTTTACCATCAGAAAGCTCCACAGCCATCCATTTCTGCAGTTTTCTGGAGACAAAAGAACTCATCGGATATCTCAGCTGAGATGAACAAGAGTGCAAATGAACATCAAGTCGCTTAAAGTAATAATTGCAATGAACATAAGACATAGGAACAGAATTACACCATTTAGCCCATCGAATCTGCCCCAGTACTACATTATGGCTGATTTATAATCCTTTTCATCCGTAATCTCCTCCCTGTAACCTTTGATGCCCTGACTAATAAAGATTCTATCAACCTCCAATACACTCAATGACTTGTCTCCACAGCCATCCAAAGCAATGAATTCCACACTCAACACCCTCTAGCTAAAGAAATACCTTCTCATCTCTGTTCTAAATGGATGATCTCTATTCTGAGGCTGTGCACTCTGGTCCTAGACTCTCCACTACGGGAAACATCCTTTCCAAATCCAACCTTTCTCGGACTTTCAATGATTGATAGATTTCAAAGAGATCCCCCTTCATTCTTCTAAATTCCAGCAAGTACAGGCCCAGAGCCATCAAACTCTCCTCATACATTAACCCTTTCTTTCCTGGGATCATTCTTGAGAACCTCCTTTGGACCCTCTTCAATGTCAGCAGTCCTTCCTTAGATAAGGATTCCAAGATTGCTCACGATACTCCAAGAACAATCTGACCAATGTCTTATAAATCCTTGGCATCAAATTTATACTCTTATAGTCTAGCCCTTTTGAAATTAATGTTAATCTTGCATTTGCCTTCCTTACCACTGATTCAACCTGCAAATTAACCTTTAAGTAATCCTCACAAGGGCTCCCAAGTTCCTTTACACCTCTCATCTTCGAATTTATTCCCATTTAGACAATAGTGTTGCCTTTATTTCTTCTGCCAAAGTACAGGACCATACACTTCACCACATTATGTTTCATCTGCCCCTTTTTTGCCAATCTCTAAATATGTCTAAATCATTCTGCACACTGCCTGCCCCACCCCACCTGTCTTCGTATCACCTGCAACCTTGGCCTCAAAGCCATCAATTCCAGCATCCAATCATTGACAAATAATGTAAAAAGAATCTGCCCCAATACCAACCCCTGAGAAACATCACTCATCATCGACAGTCAATGAGAATTGGCCCCTTTATTGACTATTTTAGTCCTTGTGGTCTTTTTAGTTGCATTCTGTTGGTTTAAAAAGCATCCCAATCCTCTAACTTCCCATTAATTTTTGCTATATTATATGTCCTCTCTTTTGTTTTTAAGCTGTCTTTGATTTCCCTTGTGAGTCATGGTTGCTTCATCCTCTTTTTAGAAGACTTTTTTATCTCTGATTTGCATATATCTTTCACATTCCAGATTAGCCCCAGAAACTCCAGCCAATACTGTTCTGCTGACATCCATGATCCCTGATAGTGTCCCTTTCCAATCATCTTTGGCCAGCTCCTCTCTCATGCTCTTGCAGTTCCTTTTATTTCACTGTAAAACCAATACATTTGACTTTATCTTCTCCCTCTCAAACTGCAGGGTGATTTATAATATATTATGGTCACTGTCTCCTAAGGGTTATTTATCTTAAGCTTCCTAACCAAATGTTGTTCATTACACAACATCCAATCTGGAACTGCCTTTCACCCATTGGGTTCAACCACAAGCTACTCCAAAAACCATTTTCCTAGTCATTCTACAAATTCCTTTGGGATCCGGCACCAACCTAATTTCCCAAACTACTTGCATATTGAAATCCCCCATGACTATCGTAATGTTGCCCTTTTTCTATCTTCCATTGTAATTTATATCTCACATCCTGGGGCCATATATAACTCCCATTAGGACCTTTTCATCCTTGCATTTTCCTAATTCTCCTCACAAAGATCTTCTAATCCAATGTCACCTGTTTCTAAGGATTTAATTTCATTTTTTACCAACAGAGACATAACATAAAGATTTTTACTCCTCATTTATATGAAGGATGCAAGTAATAAAGTCAATTCATTTCAAAGCCACCCAGCCCCCTCTGCCTACTTGCTTTTCCTTTCAATACAATGTATATCCTTGGATGTTAAGTTCCCCACTAGGATCTTCTTTAGCCATGAGTCAGTGATGTTCACAGTGTCATACCTGCCAATCTCTAACTTCACTACAAGATCATCTACCTTATTCTGTATACAGTGTGTAATCAAATATATCACCTTCAGTCCTGAATTTATCATCCTTTTCGATTTTGCCCTCATATTACACCTCAACTCATCCTATTGACTATAATGTTGCCTTATAATCTGCCTGTCCTTCCTCACAGTCTCATTACACAATACATCAAGGGAACACACACAAAATTTTGGAGGAACTCATCAGGCCAGGCGAGCCCCTCTCCAGGTTTCACCTATCACCTGCCACCTTATATTTCTTCCTCCCATCCTCCCACCTTCTAACTTTGACTTCTCCGCTTCTTTTCCAGTTCTGGTGAAGGGCCTCAGCCCGAAACATCCACTGTTTATTCTTTTCCAGATGTTGCCTGGCCTGCCGAGTTCCTCCAGCATTTTGTGTGTGTGGCTTTGGATTTCCAGCATCTGCAGATTTTCTCGTGTTTGTTACACAATATGTCAACCTGTATACCATTTGCTCCATCCTCGGTCCCATCACTCCAGTTCCAAATTCCCCTGCCAAATTAGTTTAAACCCTCCCCAACAGCTCTTGCAATCCTGCCCACAAGGATATTGATCTCCCTCAGGCACAGGTGCAACCTATCCTTTTTGTACAGGTCATACCTTCCCCAGGAGAGAATCCAATGATCTGGAAATCTGAAATCTTGCCTCTGGAACCACTTCCTCAGTCACTCATTCATCCGTACTGAGATCTGATGGAAAGTCAACAATTTGAAATGTTAACTCATTTTCAAAAGCCACATGACATGCAAAATACTTCCAATATTTTCTTTTATTACATAGGTTACCGTTGTAGGCTCACTGTTTTCTGACATCTTGAAGCAATAAGAAAAAAATACATTTATATGTAAGAGGACACAGTGGTTAGAACAATGTTTTGCAGCTCGGGTTGTAATACCGGAGTTCAAATTCTACTGCTTGTATGTTCTATCCTTAATGGTGTGGCTTTCCTACGGTTGTTCTGGCTCCTGCCCATACCCCTGAGACTTACAGTGAATTGTGGGCATGCTACGTTGGTACTGGAAGCATGGCAACACTTGCAGGCTGGCCAGCACAATCCTCACTGATTTGAGTTGATAGCAAATGATGCATTTCACTGTATGTTTCAATGTACATGTGACAAATAAAGCTAATATTTAATTGGGTTTCTGGAATTGGACTTTGTGACCACTGATTTATTCAGCTTGCTCTCGTGCATTCTATGTCTCATGTAATCTCTGAAAAGCTGTGTCATGTTCAAGAGTTTATTTTGTAACAGTCTGCACGTTTTGCCCTCTCCTGCAACACAAGCAGGTGACAAGAGAAAATAGTGTGCTCCTTCCCAAGGATCTCCTTGGTAAATGGATGTGGCGCTGGTTGGGGTCAAATGCAGCCTGACACTATCAGCCTGACAGCCTCCCAGAGCTGTGCGCTCAGTCCACCGCTGTTCACTCTGCTGACCCACGACTGTGCTACAACACACAGCTTGAACCACATCATCAAGTTTGCCGATGACATGACCGTGGTGGGTCTCATCAGCGAGAACGACGAGTCAGCTTACAGAGAGGAGAAGCAGTGGCTAACGGACTGGTGCAGAGACAACATCCTGTCTCAATGTGAACAAAACAAAAGAGATGGTTTTTGACTTCAGGAGGGCACAGAGAGACCACTCCCCGCTGAACATCGATGACTCCTTGGTAGAGATCGTAAAGAGCACTGAATTTCTTGGTGTTCACCTGATGGAGAATCTCACTTGGTCCCTCAACACCAGCTCCATAGCAAAGAAAGCCCAGCAGCATCTCTACTTTCTGCAAAGGCTGAGTAAAGTCTATTTCTCACCCCCCCATCCTCATCACATTCTACAAGGGTTGTATTGAGAGTATCCTGAGCAGCTGCATCACTGCCTAGTTTGGAAATTGCACCATCTCCGATCGCAAGACCCTGCAGTGGCTAGTGAGGTCAGCTGAGAAGATCATCGGGGTCTCTCTTCCCGCCATCACGGACATTTACACTACACGCTGCTTCCACAAAGCAAACAGGATTATGACGGACCCCATGCACCCCTCATACAAACTCTTCTCCCTCCTGCCATCTGGGAAAAGGCTCCGAAGCATTCGGGCTCTCACAACCAGACTATGTAACAGTTTCTTCCCCCAAGCTATCAGATTCCTCAATACCCAGAGCCTGGACTGACACCTTACTGCCCTATTGTCTTGTTTATTATTTATTGTAATGCCTGCACTGTTTTGTGCACTTTATGCAGTCCTGGGTAGGTCTGTAGTCTAGTGTAGTTGTTTTTCAGTGTTGCTTTTTTACATAGTTCAGTCTAGTTTTTGTACTGTGTCATGTAACACCATGGTCCTGAAAAACATTGTCTCGTTTTTACTATGTAAAAACCAGCAGTTATGGTTGAAATGACAATAAAAAGTGACTTGACTTGACTTGATCAGCAGTCGGAAACATAATCACGCAAAAAGGAAACAAAATGGTAGTTTGCTTTCAAGGTGCCAGGGTCCAAGGAGTTTCTGGACACATCCACAATATTGTGAAAATGGAGGGAGAGCAGCCAGAAGTCATGATACATATTGGAATCTATGACATGGGAAGTAAAAGGGATGAGGTCCTTAAAATAGAATACAGGGAGTTAGGAAGGAGGCTGAGAAGCAGGAAGTCAGAAGTAGTAACCTCAGGATTGCTGCCTGTGCCACGTAAGAGTGAGGATAGGAATAGAAAAAGGTGGCAGATAAATGTGTGGCTGTAGAATTGGAACAGGGGCAGGGTTTCAGATCTCTGAATAATTGAGACCTCTTCTGGGGCAGGAGGGACCTGTACAAAAGAGACGAGTTGTACTTGAATTCAAGGGGGACCAATATACTTGCAGGCAGATTTACTATAACTGTTGGGAGTGGTTTAATCTAATATGGCAGTGGGATGGGAGCCAGTATGATAGGGGTGAGGATAAGACAGCAGGTTTTCAAGTAGATGATGGGTGTAACGTGAATGTAAGGAAGGACAAGCCAATGATTGGGTACAAATGCAGACAGAGCAAAGAGTTCAATTGTACTACAGAGTCAAAATTCAAAAAGATACAAAATGCAGGACTGAAAGTGCTGCATTTAAATGCGTGTAGTATTTGAAATAAGATGGATGAACTCGTAGCGCAATTAGAGATTGGTCGGTATGACGTTGTGGGCACCATTGAGTCGTGCCTGAAAGAAGGTCGTAGTTGGGAACTTAACATCAAAGGATATACTTAGCAGGTCAACGTTTCCATGGATGCTGCCTGACCTGCTGAGTTCCTCCAGCATGTTGTACGCGTTGCTTTGATCACAGCATCTGCAGTATACTTTGTGCTTAAAGGATACACTTTGTATTGAAAGGGCAGGCAGGAAGAGACAGGCAGTGCTGTGGCTCTGCTGGTAAGAGATAGAATTACATCTCTAGAAAAAGGTGACATAGTGTTAGAAAATGTTCAGTCTTTGTGGGTGGAGTTAAGAAACTGCAAGGGTAAAATAAACCATTATGGGAATCATATATAGACCTCCTAATAGTAGCCAAGATGTGGTATTGAGATTGAAAAGGGAGCTGGAAAAGGCATGTAATAATGGTAATGACACAGTTGTAATGGGGGATTTCAATATACAAGGGGATTGGGAAAATCAGGTTGGTGTCAGATCCCAAGAGAGGGAATTTGCTGAATGCCAACAAGATGGCTTTTTAGAGCAGCTTGTGTTTGAGCCTACTCGGGGAAAGACTATCTTAGATTGAGTGTTGTGCAATAATCCAGACCATATTAGGGAGCTTAAGGTAAAGGCACCCTTAGGAGAGGGTGATCATAATATGGATGAATTCATACTGTAGTTTGAGAGGGAGAAGCATAACTCACGTGTAACAGTATCAGTTTCCCAGGTGGATTGGAGGAGGATACTGGTGGGGATGTTGGCAGAGCAGAGATGGAGTTTCTGGGAATGGATCTGGGAATAGTTTTAGGGAATAGTCACAGGATAGGTATGTCCCACAGAAGAAAAAGTTCTCAAATGGCAGTGGTAGGCAACTATGATGTTAAGGACAGTATAAAAACCAAGGGAAGAGCATATAAGGTAGCGAAAGTGAGTGGGAAACTGGATGACTGGGAAGCTTTTAAAATCCAACAAAAGGCAGCTAAAGCAGCTATAAGAAGGGAAAAAATAAAATATGAGGGCCGACTAGTCAATAATATAAAGCAGGATACCAAATGCTTATTTAGTTATATAAAGAGTAAAAGGGAGGTGAGTGTTGGTATTGGACCACTGGAAAATGATGCTGGTGAGGTAGTAATGTGGACCAAAGAAATGGCCAATGAACTTAATGGGTACTCCGCATCTGTCTCCACTGTGGAAGACACTAGCAGTGTGCCAGAGGTCCGTGAGTGTCAGGAAGTGGGAGTGAGTGCCATTGCTATTACAAAGCAAACACAAAGGTCTTAAGGTGAATAAGTCACCTGAGCCAAATGGACTATATCCCAGAGTCCTGAGGGAGGTTGCTGAAGAGAAAACAAATGCATTGGTCATGATATTTCAAGAATCACTTCATTCTGGCATGGTTCCAGAGAACTAGAAGATTGCAAATTTCACTCCACTCTTTAAGAAGGGAGGAAGTTAAAAGAAAGAAAATTATAAGCCAGTTAGCCTAACCTCAGTGTTTGGGAAAGTGTTGGAGTTTATTCTTAAGGATGAGGTTTCGAGGTACTTGGAGACTAATGATAAATTAAGTCAAAGTCAGCATGGTTTCTATGAAGGGAAATCTTGCCTGACAAATTGTTAGAGTTCTTTGAGGAATTAACAAGCAGTGTGGACAAAGGAGAGGCAGTGGATGTCTTTTACTTGGATTTTTAGAAGGCGTTTGATAAGGTGCCACACATGTGGCTGCTTAACAAGCTAAAATCCAATGTTACAGGAATGATACTGGCATGGATAGAGGAATGGCTGACAGGCAGGAGGCAGTGAGTGGTAACAAAAGGGGTCTTTTCTGGTTGGCTGCCAGAAACTAGTGGTGTTCCTTAAGGCTCTGCATTGAGACCACTACCTTTCACATTGTTTGTTAATGATTTAGATAATGGAATTGATGTCTTTGTGGCAAAGTTTGCGGATGAAACAGAAATGGATGGAGGGGTAGGTAGCGCTGAGGAAGCAACACAATTGCAGCAGGACAAATTGGAAGAATGGGAAAAATATGGCAGATGGAATACATGGTAGGGAAATGTACAATAATGCATTTTTGTTTAAAGAAACAATAGTGCGGATGATTATCTAAATGGGGAGAAAGTTCAAACATCAGAGGTGTCAAAGGCACTTAGGAGTCCTTGTGCAAGACTCCAAGAAAGTTAATTTATAGGTTGAGTCTGTGGTAAAGAAGTCGTGCAATGTTGGCATTTATTTCAATGGGAATAGAATATAAAAGCAAGGAGATAATGCTGAGCCTTTATAAGACACTAGTTAGGCCACACTTGGAGTATTGTCAACAGTTTTGGACCCCATATCTCAGAAATGATGTGTTGCCATTGAAGAAAGTCCAGAGGAGGTTCACGAGGATGATTCCGGGAATGAAGAGGTTAACATATGAGGAGCATTTGCTAGCTTTGGGCCTGTACTCACTGAAATTTAGAAGAATGCAGTGGGGATTTCATTGAAACCTGATGAACAGTGCAAAGACTAGACAGGGTGGGTGTGGAGCGCATGTTTTCTATGGTGGGCATAACCAGAGCTAGAGGGCAAAGCCTCAAAATTCAGGGAAGACCCTTTAGAACAGAGGGAAGGAGGATTTTTTTTTTAGCCAGAGAGTAATGAATCTGTGGAATGCTCTGCCACAGACTGCGTCAGATGCCAAGTCCATGTGTATACTTAAGGTAGGATTTGACAGCTTCCTGATCAGTCAGGACATCTAAGGGTATGACGAGAAGCCATATGCACTTCATTAAGCAGGATCCGGGATCGGCCATGATGGAATAGCAGAGCAGACTTGATGGGCTGAATGGCCTAATTCTGTTAGTATGTCTTATGGTCTAACTGTAGACAAATGATGATGGAAGATCCGAAATCTCTCAAACCTTCAGGCTAATTTCTAACTTGTGCAGCCAAAATGTGATAGCTCCAGCTACACATTCAATCTGCTTAGTTCCTAGTTTCAAGCATTGTTGAGTTTAGTGATGTAGAAAAGTGGAAGCAGTGTAACCTTTAGAAGCTAGACGAACTCCTCCTGACCTTCGCAGGTACAGTACTGTGCAAAAGTCTTAGGTGCAGATATAAATATAGCTCGGATGCGAAAGGCCTTTGCACAGTATTGTAGTAAATTTTCTGTATTGCACTATACCGCTGCTACAAAAAGAAACACAAATTTCATGGCGTATGTGGGTGATGAAAAATCCGATTCTGATTTTCGTCTCTATTATGGACTGAAAGAAGATAGGGTGCAGGGAGAGCAAAAGCATGGTTGGGAAAAGGGAAGTGAGAGTGGAGAGAGAGTGAAGCACTAGAGAGACATTCTGTAATAATCAAAAAACTAATTGTTTGGAATCAAATCACCTTGACTGGTATCTCAGTAATGGGTGTGTCTGCACCTGTGCCACTCCTTCTCTGCCACCTGTCCCAAACCCCTCCCATGGCACTCCACTCTCATCATTTCCAACATCCTTTGCTCCCACCGGATTTACAAACTCACTCTTCACTCCACAATTGACAAATACAGTACTGTGAAAAAGTTTTATGCACCCTAGCTGTATACATGTGTCAAAGACTTTTGCACAGTACAGTACCCGAGATTAAAATCATGCCTATCAGCCTTTGAGACTCAGCATTTCTGGGACTTATCTTGACAGAGCCTAATTTTAATGCTATAAAACATCTTCCAAATCTTAACAGTGGGGAACTGTTGAAACATCCTTGTGTCCCATTTTCATTGCAGGACAAACATCATAAGTGCCTTCCACATAGTTGACATGTTGAAAAGGGTGTATAAATATTCCAAAATGAGTCGGATGTGCTTATGCTCAAATAAGTATACATACTTTTTATGATATTTTGGTATTTTTCATTAGGACTTCTTTTTGAATATTTGGTAAGAGCAAACATACTGAAGCATAGAAAGACACTGAGTAAACTTTCCCTGTGACATGCTGCCAGTGTAAACCGTTAGTTTAAGTCAATTAATTTTCCATAAAAGAGATAATAAGATAGAGATTGTTAGAGAAAGCAATGACATTTTAATTGAGCAGACTTACAATATGGAGGCCAGCTAGAGCTTTCACTCAATGGGAAGTCTGCACTGAGGTATAAATAATATTGTCCGTTACTACTCAAAAAAAAACTGACCCCCTACTCATAACATCAAATTGTATGCAAGACAGTTCTGTAAAGTTGATTGCTAAATCCTCCAGCTGGTGTTCTGAAACGTATTGTCAAACAGTGCTGTATTTTAGAATTAAATATAAATCCTGTCCAGTGACCCAAGTATCTTAAGCAGTATCTCTCCTGTCAACACAGGAGCAAATGTGAGATTGAAGCACTTTACCTTCCAGTTGGGTATGTTGCAGCCTTGCAGACTCAATCAAATACAAGAATTAAAACTTACATTCAGTGCAGATTTTCAATCAAATTGCTTTCTCTGGTTTTATTAGAACTACCCAGTTTGACCATAAGCATATCCCCCTGAAATATTGACTCATTTATTTCTGTGTGCTAGCATGCCTGATCTGTTGGGCATTTCCTACAACTCTGCATTTTGAAACATTTACATTCCTTTGTGTTTTCTCTCTAAATGCCATTTTACAGATTTTATATTCCCCATTCATGTTTTTTCTCTCTTTCCAGCCTCCAACATTAATCTATGAATAAGATAACTCAGCAGCTCATTCCCACAGCAACCAATGCCTTTTCCTAACACAGATATTCTCCTTGTACTTTCCGTACCTACACTGTCTTCTCAGCAACTTGCAACTAACTTGTTTTCTCTCTTTCTGTAATAAATACTAATATATTTGTTATTTTTGCAGTTGCAATATTTTCTGTTCATGTTTCAGATATCCAAAATCCATAGTTTTAAGCTTTACAGTTTTGCCATTTAAGGCCATTTCTACAATTCTCTGACCAATTCATTCATACTAAGGGAATAAATAATAAGTCTCAATTGCTGAATCTTTTAAATAACCACATGGAATAGATGTACCATGGAGAGCATTCTGACTGGCTGGATCACCATCTGGTATCGGGGGGGGGGGGGAGGGATGGGAGGGGCCACTGCACAAGATCAGATTAAGTTGCAGAAGCTTGTAAAATTAGTCAGCTCCATCATGGGTACCAGCCTCAGTAGTGTCCAAGACATCTTCAAGAGATGGTGCCTCAGAAAAGTGGTGTCCATCATTAAGGACCCCACCACCCAAGACATGCCCTCTTCTCATTGTTACCATTGGAAAGGAGGTACAGAAGCCTGAAAGCACACAGTCAGTGATTCAGGAACAGATTCTTCCCTTCTGGAGGTTTTCTAAACGGATGTTGAATCCATCAAAATTACCTCACTACTTTTTTATTTCTTTTTTTTTGCGCTACTTAATTTAGTAAATCAAGACTATTTTATATATATATATATATATACTTAATTCAATTCTTTTCTCTATATTTGTTTATCATCTATTTTATTGTACTGTTGCTATAAAGTTAACAAGTTTCATGACATATACTGGTGATATTAAAATTGATTCTGATGTGATGTGAACAAAATTGCAATTTTTATTCCTAAAAATAAATACAGAAAATAAATCAAGCTGAGATTTTAGCTCAGAAAAGGTGGGAAGATAATGAGAGTGTAAAGCGGTTGATTTGATATTTGGTGATTTTAATTCTTTTTCTGTAGGTTAGAACAAAGATTGCCTGACAGGAATGACCTCAGTAGGGCTGCAAGTGAAATAGAGTGAAATACTCTGCAGTGGAGCAGATTTCAAGTCAAATCAATTCACTTTTATTGTGATTCCAACCATATCTGCTATGTATAGTGCATAGTAAAAATGAGACACCATTTTTCAGGGCCATGGTGTTACATGACACAGTACAAAAACTAGACTGAACTATGTAAAAAACAAAACAGAGAGAAAAAAAAACTACACCAGACTACAGACCTACCCAGGACTGCATAAAGTGCACAAAACAGTGCAGGCATGACAATAAATAACAAATGGGACAATAGGGCAGTAAGGTGTCAGTCCAGGCTCTGGGTATTGAGGAGTCTGATAGCTTGGGGGAAGAAAACCGTTACATAGTCTGGTCGTGAGAGCACAAATGCTTCGGTGCCTTTTCCCAGATTTCTTTCCTGGGATGGTTTTGGACAGTATTTGAGAGGGTGGTCAGGCAAGAAATCCAAAGGTGGTTGTAAGTTCACCTATGGTCGTGAGATCAGGTCATCTCACTGGTCATCTAAAGTTGATTGATGAGGATGTCTGATAGTGGTGTGGGTACTTGTTGGAGATGGCAGACAACAGACCTTGTTCAGATATTTGCCTTGGAAGAGTTTTGCGATGAATGGGGTGAAGTGGTGGTATCTAATGATACCACCACCCCATCTACGGATAAGGGTAGGAAAAGTCAGATCATATGTGGGTTATTTCTGGGCTTTAAGGAAATGCATAAGCTCCTCTTAACTCACAGGCAGAGTTGTAATGTCACAAATTCGTAGAATCAGTCATTTCCCCTCTTTTTTGCATGCTGTAAATTCTTAAAGCATTTACCAATTATTTTTAATTAAGCCAGGTCCACTTTAAGCTGCATCATTTGAAAGTTTATTCCTATTGCTAATCTTTATATTTAGCTGTACAAGGTTGGCAAGGTTGGTTGAGGACTGGTTTGTCAAATACCAGTTGGGCATCAAACCAACCTTGCACAGTGGCCAACACCATAATCTGCAGGCTCTGAATGCCTGCCAATTTGATGTCACTTAATGTTAAAGCATGTAGGGTATCACCTTCAAAAAGGAGGCAATTGATATTAGCTAAAAAATGAGCCAAACTCAACCTAAAATCTCTACTGACTTTCCACGAATCTGCCTCATGTTAGCTGATCTCTGGGCTTTTTAAACATGGGCCACATAAGTTGAACGACATTGATGCCTCTTTTAAAGAAAAAAATGCCAAGTGATTTTGGTAACATCATATTGCAATGCTGCAGCTGGGTTAATGTACTGTATCATTGATTTCAGCATCTCCAGTGATTTATCAAAGGTTTAGAATGAAGGAGCATCTGTATTGTAGGGGCTGATAGCCCTTTGCTCATCAGTGTATCTTGAAATCATGTTTGTGATGAACTTGCGTGTAAATATATATGGAGCAGCACAGTAGTGCAGAGATTAGCACAATGCTTTACAATACCAGCAACCTGGATTCAATTCCTGCTGCTACCTGTAAGGAGTTTTTATGTTCTCTTTGCACCCACGTGGTTTTCCTCCAGGTGCACCAGATTCCCCAGACAGTTCAAAGACTATCGGTTGGTGGGTTAGTAGGTCATTGTAAATTGTCCAGAGTTTAGGCTGGATTAAATTAGAGGATTGCGGGCAGCTCAGCTCAAAGTGCTGGAATAGCCTTTTGGAAAGTTCAGATAGCCTTTGATAAAGTATTATAGGAAAGGTAGTAGAATAGACAGAAAGAAGATTGGCAGGAAGATAAGAGTAGGAATAAAGAAGGCCTTAACTCATTGGCTGCTGGTAACTAGTGGAGTTCCGCAAGAGTTGGTGTTTGTTCTACTACTTTTCACATTACATCAATGATCTGGGTGGTGGAATTGATGGGTTTATGGCCAAGTTTGTGGACAATACAAAGAATGATGGAAGGGCAGGTAGTGTTGAGGAAGCAGTGACTCTGCAGAAGAATTTGGACTGATTAGGGGAATGGGCAAAGAAATGGCAGATGGAATATAGCGTACGGACTTTGGTAGAAGGAATAAAGGCATAGACTATTTTCAAAATGGGGTCTAAATTCAAAAATCATAGGAGCAAAGGGACTTGAGAGTCCTAGTGCAAGATTTCCAAAAGGTTATTTTGCAAGTTGAGTCAGTAGAAGGCAAAAACATTATTGGCATTAATTTTGAGACGACTAGAATATAAAAGCAAGGGTGTGATGCTGAGGCTTTATAAGGCATTGTTCAGATCATATTTGGAGCATTGTGAGCAGTTTTGGACCTATGGTATATCTAAGAAAGGATGTGCTGGCATAGGAGAGGGTCCAGAGGAGTTTGATGAGAATGATTCTGTCAATGCAAGGGTTAATGTATGAGGAGCATTTGATGGCTCTGGTCATGTACACGCAGCAGCTTAGAAGAACGAGGGGGCACTTCAATGAATTTTTATTGAATATTGAAAGGCCTAGGCAGAGTGGATTTGGAGAAGATGTTTCAAAAAGTAAGAGAGTCTAGGGCCAGATTTCATGGCCTCAGAATAGAAGGACGTCCCTTTAGAATAAAGATGAGAAGGATTTTCTTTCACCAGAGGGTAGTGAATCTATGGAATTCATTACCACAGACAGCTGCTGAGGCCTCATTGAGTGCATTTAAAGCGGAAATTGATAGATTTAAAGATTCAAAGCACATTTATTATCAAAGAATGTATAAGTTATACACCTTGAGATTTGTCTCCTCACAGTCAGCCACAAAGCAAGAAATCCAAAAAACCCAATAGAAAAAAGGCCGAAAACTTCTGTGCAGAGGAAAAGAGAGAGAAAAAAACACACATTATGCGAACAATAGAAGTAAGACAACAGCATCCCAAACCAGACTGAGTCCCATATCCACTCCTGGAGCAACCAAGCCTCAATTCCTAGTTCATCACACCAGCAGGGCAGAAACGCTCAGCAGCCGGATCAGGTCACATCATGGGAGAGTGAGCAAAATAAACCAGACCCTCAGCTCCGTACCTGACCCTCAGGTTTCCAGACTATCTGAGCCAATGTTTAAATTTTCCAAGCACGGAGTAGCACCACATTCTAGGACCTGAATCCAGATGCCCCGATACACTTGGTCTGCCAGGCCCAAAGTTATTCTTGATCTCAGCAAGTGAGCTTGTCGCTTGGAGGAATCCAACGTTGAACCCGGGTTAGATGGACGGGCATCAAAACTCTTCCGCATCTACCTCTCTCCTAATCACTCATTTCAGCTCCGGCAGCAATACAAACTCTGTCTCCGTCTGCGGGCTTGAATAGCTTGCACCTCACAATGCCTCAGCATGGCTTATCCCCTGAACCAGCCTCGTCTCTGCCTGCCTTTTGTCTGCGGAGACAGGTCACCATAAATTACTTCAGATAGTTTACTATAAGTAACGTTTTTGCCTTATGATTTATTGGTAAGCTGTTGCACATCATCGGTAGCGCTATCTTAAACCCAAAGATTCTTACAAAGTAAGGGCATCAAAAACCATGGGGAGAAGGTTAGGAGAATGAGCTGGAGAGGACAAATAAACCAGCCATGATCATATGGTGGAGCAGACTCAATGGCCCAATTCTGCTCCTACCTTCTTATGGTCTTATGGATTTCCTCCTTTCAATCCTATAGCTTTATCTGTGAGTTATGCCTCCTTCCACCCCCAGACCTACTCCATTCCTACATCGTATCTGGCAACGCAAAGCAAATTTGTCTCAAATGTCATAATGACTCAAATCCCGATCTCAACTGTTAAAAATATTTTCCATTTATATACTTAAATGTTCAAGGATCATCATGAGAGTGTTGCTATCTAAAAATACCAAAATAAACAGGGGATTATTAGCCGAGATAACCAAAAGATTGGTCAAAGGTATAAATTTTAAAAGTCATTTTAGATGAGCAGAGGGAGGTATACAGATGGAAAGGTTCAGGGAGAGAATTCCAGGGCTCAGGGCCTAGTACCTCACATCATGGTCTCCAGAGGATCCATTCAAAGTGTTGTCCTCAACAGCTTGTTTGTCTTATTTCAGAAGTTCCCTTCTGAGACTCATGGGTTCTGCTGGTCAAGTGAATCTAGTCTCTCCCTCTATTAAAATAATATTGTGAATTTATGCAGAAGGTGCTGAATTCAGTCATATTAAAAGAAGCTAGGTCACAAAGTCTGCAATATTGTACAGAGACACCATTGTTTACACGGTCATCTTTCACATGCATCGTTTTGAACCAGTATTATACACACAGTGAAATATAGTGCTTCAGCGTGGCCTCGTGATCAAGGGTAAAAGTAGCTACTTGCCACCGATTATGGCTGAATTCCAATGAACTCTGGACAATACAGCACTTAACACTGAGCAAGACCAAAGTCAATGTGTAGGTTTGCATTGATTGTTAGTTCATCATGATCCCAGTTAAACCCATGGTGGGATCTCATATAGTTAATAACTATTTATGGGTTAATAAACCAAAATATGATAGATTTGTTACCTCTTTTTAATCAGAGTTGCATGAAACTGGTAGTTTAATTTACACAAGAGTCCATTAAAACAAATGGTGATCTTGTGTTGGAAGATAACTCTTGAGGGTCAACAAGTTATTGGTTCATAGCAACAACAGAAATGCAGCATGCACATCATTCTACATAGGTTAACCACATTTTATAAGCAAGGGATAAAACATTTAAATGTTAATATCTGCAATTATACATTGCAATACCTAAAACCAACTTAGGGCTCCATGAAAATGATAATTTGACAGCAGTGTACTAGCCCATTCTGTCCTTTCCTTTCACAGCAGAAGAGTGAACCAGTTACTCAAAAGTCTAAAATATGAAGTAATAACAGTCAAAACAATACACACAATATTACAATAATTCTTATCAATCAGAAGCAGATGAAAACATTTTGAATATATTTGGTGTATTTGCAAGAAGGTTTCTAATTCAGTGAAAGCAAACTGCTGCAGCTTCTTTGCAAATTCGGAGATTGTATTATCGAGTTCAGCTATTTCAAAATTACAGATAAATTGAAAGAAAAATCATTTCAGCAGGTCAACTAGTCTGGTCAGTTTGAGCCTTAGGGGTTAAGCAAATATCCCCAGATAAAATGGAAAGATGAATTATAAAAGAAATATATCAATTGATTGGGGGGAAGAGGCTGAGTAGCTATGTTTACAAGCCGACTTGGCCAAATTAATGTGTGGCAGGTTACACTCTGGGAGGACGTGGCATCAGGGTTTAAGAATGGGAAAATACAGAGATATCCCTGTGGTCTATAAGATTTCTGTTGTTTCATTTCTATTTAAATGGCCATATAGGACAAAAAACCTTGTAACTATGATCATTTTACTAAAAGATGCAATAAGAAAATAAGTCTCCAGCATTTAACCTATACATACTGTTCGGATCAAATATGACCCATTTTGACATTTGACCAGCAGTAAAAACACCCCAAATGCCAGGGCTAAAATGGTTACCACAAGAGGACACAGGTTTAAGGTGCTGGGGAGTAGGTACAGAGGAGATGTCAGGGGTAGGTTTTTTACTCAGAGAGTGGTGAGTGCATGGAATGGGCTGCCGGTGGAGGTGGTGGAGGCGGAAATGATAGGGTCTTTTAAGAGGCTTTTGGATAGGTACATGGAGCTTAGTAAAATAGAGGGCTATAGGTAAGCCTAGTAACTTCTAAGATAGGGACATGTTCGGTGCAACTTTGTGGGCCGAAGTGCCTGTATTGTGCTGTAGGTTTTCTATGTTTCTATATGTTTCTAAATGCCATTTTTTAGCTGAAATTTGGTGACTTTTCCTAAAGTGACCCAAAATGCGCAAAAATGAAAATATTTTAAAATTTTATACTTTTGTACAGGTGCTACAAATATTTGTACATTGAGGCTGTTCCGGGTCAGATTTGACCGGAATCTATTGACATGGATTTTAGATCTCTGAAGCATTAATTAAGGATTAATGTGCATTGAGGCTGTTCCAGGTCAAATTTGAATCGTATCTATTGAAATGGATTTTAGATCTCTGAAACATTAATTGAGGATTAATCACCCATTTATTAATGTCAGATAGGTTATTTATACATTCTAAATAGATCTGTGGTTCAAAGTTTGGTATAGACACTTGTTATGAGGGGATTCTTGGGCCGGGTCAAAATTGACCCAGACCATACTGTGAAGATATAAAATATGAACAGGTTGCCTGGGTTAATGGGAAATACATGTGTAATGGAAGGTGAAATGTTATTGACTCACTTTTAGGGTGATAGTACCACTAGCACAAATCTACTTATTGCTTGTATATTGCCTTGGTTAAGATTTTATTGCTATGCTGTAGGTATTTCATTTCAGCAGTTCAGTAAGAGCAGTCTGTTCTGCTTTTAGTGTGTTTGGGTTTGAGCTAAAGATAAGGGGCTATGTTGTTCAACTTAGGAATGCGATGTCAGCCAGTCAGAATGGTGGAATTGGAAGAGTTGGGAGAACTCTGGGTGGAGAGGTAGATTTGTGACGGATATTGGTGTGGGTTGAGATCTTCTGGTGGGAGCTAGGGAAAAGACAGGGGGGAGGATGACTGAGGGTGCTGTCCCTGATGCACAAGGTGCTTTGTGCAGATGAATGGCTTCAAGGAGGAAGGACCAGTGTTCCCATGGAGGAGTCTGTTTGTTCAAGATGGATTTCAGGCGATATTCAGAAGCTGTTGTGTACTTTCATGCAGACCGTGGGTCCAGCAAGTGATTAAAGACAAGTTCACGATGAGCTCCAACTTATATGTACATTTGGACTGGGTTAACTGTAATGGGTCCTTTTTATATTTTTCCTTTTCCTTTTCCTACTGTTCGATAAAGCAGAAATTTTTAACTATATTCTCTTTATAACTGTATGCAGTGTACGGTCTGTTATTTCTTGCTGATGGCTAATTGCATGGGGGCAGTATTTACACAGTACTCACACAGATCAAGTTTTGGGTGGGAGAGACATTCCAACCTCCCGAGTTTGGTGGGACCCAAGTCATTATTGACCCTTGATATTTGGTGTCTGCTAAAAAGTGGTTTTCTCACTGGTGAATCCAGTGGCTGTTAGCAAGGGCTAACGAGCTGCATCTCTATAGACGTCCGGTAAGAAGGATACCTTGTTGCTGAAATGGAGTCAGCGATAACTATACTAGCTCTGTACTTGATGGGAGAATGGCACTGCCCTAGTACAGTTGCAACAGCATCAGATTCTGAAGTGTGTGTGTTAAGTATCATTCCAACTGCGCTGACATAAACACAGCTAAATACATCACAAGCGGTTTTTACCCTTGATGCTGCAAAGAAAATTGAGTGTATTTTTGTTTAATTCTGAAGATGCTTCTGGCATTATCACTGTAGCATTATGCTGCTTAACAAAATGGGGTGAAGCAGGCCAACATTCAGCAAGTGACTTTTCACAATATCACTGTACAGTTAGCCAACAAAGAGCCAATGTGATAATTAACATGCAATATTTTCTTTAATTTACTTATGTTAACCTCTTTAACTATTTTCGGTACCAATTTATGATTGGTGAGTTAGAGTACTAATGACAAAATCAACAATGTTCAGTTCTATTTCATTCCATATCAGAAATCAGGACTGACTGCTGAATGAGGAAATGCTTGCTTGCTGGATCTTTTGGTATTTATTAATGAAATGTCACATTAAGAAGCTCCCAATGCAGCTTTAATTGCCAAACCATTATTTATTTATTGTGCAAATGCCATACATTATGTGTCATATCAAAACTTTGACAAAATTAGACAAATAACATTTACTTTATGCGCTGTCATTAATAATATTACAAAACTATTTAACTATATTTATACATCATGTAGGCAAATTTATGTTAACTAAAGAAAACATTAAAAAATATTGCTATATTAATACAGTAGAAAGCTCAATCTGTCCCTGGATTTAAAAGATATTTTCTGCAATAAATTTTAATTAAGTGGTGTCCATTTTGCACAAGGACTGTGGCAAAAATAAGCAAAGCTATCATTTCATTTCTTGGAATTAGTTTGAATTCATCTCTTTTGTCAAAGTTACCGTCAGAGGGAAGTTGTTCAGAATGCTCAGACACTACTGATACACAGCTTCATTCCAAATTCTGTTCATTTTGTTTCTATGCTTTAGATCACCAAACGAATAAATGGCTTTTCTTTCAGAGGTCATCAATTCCACAATTTAACCAATGGTTATTGAGTGTTCAGGTTATGTGGCTAAATGTAGATTGAGATATCACAATGAGTGCTGGCAAAGTTATTCCCAGATTATTATCAACTGACATTTATTTTTCTCTTTATTTGACCTTGGAAATCAACAAAAATAAAACATTATTGAATATTATTACAAAATTCCTATTTATACACAGACTAACACGTAACTTAAAAGTGATGCTCCAGTGCTTTTGCAAAATAAATTCTCTGAAGTCCTCTGCTCACAAATAATTCAATGCATTCTCCAAACAAAAACAAAACATTTTGGTTCAGGGATGAAGAATGAAAAACTGCCTTCAAAAACTGTTGGAATAATTTCTGTGACAGAAATTTACACCTTATAGTGTTCATGGAAATAACATTCTCTTAGTATAAAGGTCAAATATATTTCAATGGAAAATATAGAGAATGATTTCATGATACATCATATGAACACTCCTGAATCTGGAAAGAGCTACAAAGGAGATGGCAAAGGAAGGAAAAGCAGTAACATTTAAGAGGCATTTGGACACTTACTTGAATGAGAAAGGTATACAGGAATTGGTGAAAGCGCAGTCACTGGGAATGGTAATGATGGGTATGATAGGCGGTACGTACCCATCTCCAAAGGCCTGCTGCTATGCTATGCAGCTCTTTAACTTTACAACACAATGTATTCTGATGGTCTCTTTTATGTTATTAATCTTTACCTGTCCTCTCTCCAGACTACAGCAACAATAACTGTCATTTAAACAGCTCAGTTAAATAAAGTAAAATATCCCAAGACTATTTACAGAAACATTTTAAGGTAAATTTAACTTAAGACTAATAAGGCAGGTGAATATGTATCTCTTGGTTTGGCTAGTGACTTAATCTACAGGAAGACGGCCCTTGGCCCGGACAAAATTAAGAAATCTTATTTGGGTGGATGTTGTGCGATGTGTCCCCTGTTACAAATCAGTACCATGAAATAACAAACTTTACACAATATGCAATTAGACAATTGAGCTTTATAATTCCTAATGTGACTATATGTTTAGTAAAGAATAAAAAAGAAAAGGGCCCATTCTCATGAAACAGTGTAATGCGCAATGCTGGAGCTCACGGTTCTGTCCATTCGTTCCCTGTCGACCTCCTCTGAGCGAAGCTAACCCTCAGACCCCCAGTCCAAGTCCACTCCATCTGGCAGTCTACCAACTTTCCACTTACGTCGTTTTTCTTCATCTCTCCCCGGCAAAAGAGCGTGAAATCCCTGCTTCCACCCCCACAAGAAAGAACAACATCCCTCTCATTGGATAGTACACATTCCAAAACCCGTTATCTCTCGTCATAACTCAAACATTGCTGCTACAGAGAAACCATTACCTTAGCAATGAAACCTTACAGAGAAATCATTACATTAGCAGTGAAACATTACACTCTCCCCCCACCAAAGTTTGTCATGTCCTCATGATGTTGAGATAATTCATCAATCCTTCCTGCAAAACACTAAGTCCCATCCAGGCAGTGATATATCCCCCCAAAATGGTAGGCGTCACACTCTGTTCCCCTGGTGCTACATAGGCTAGCCTATCGGTTGGTCTTCTAATTCTCCAAGACTTCCACACCCCCTCACCTAACTCTTCAGGTTCAGACACAACTGAGGATACTTCCAGTCTACCTGGCGAGGCCTCCCCCAACCTATCACTCGTGCCCACCTGCAACTCAGACCCCTCTGTCCTGTGGCCAAGCCCTGTTTCATCCCTTGCAGGGACCCGTTGCAACCCAGGCTGTCCACAGATAGCACAACGCGCCCCTCCACCCATTTCACCTGACTCAGCAGGAGAAGGGCTGGGAGTCTTCTCCTCAATCAGTGGGGAATTAGCAAAAGGCAGCATATACCACACATTCAGGTCCTCATCCTCCAAATCAGTATCCCCCTCAGGGGTGGGGGCTGGCCTAGCCCCTCCTGCACATGGGCCCTGCAGTTACCCCACATTTCTGCAGAGTCCTCTTACTAGATGTAGGCTCCAGGTCGGGCTCTGGGTCTACCTGCAGCTCTTGTCCCGGGGCAATGGGTGGTGCTGTTGGAGAATCTTGTCACGCCCATTCCCATCCTCTCGTTTCACCGGAAAAACTGGTAGGTTTGGGATCGAACTCTCCACCACATAGGGCATAGCCGTCCAACGGTCCACCAACTTATGTTTCCCAGATAGCCCCAAATTCCTATGAGCCCGGTCTCCTGGCAGGAGTTGGGAGAACATCACCGTCTGATCGAACCTCTTCTTATTTCCTTGATTCTGCTTGGCAGTCATGACTGCAGCTAATACATAAACCCTTTTTAGCTCTCTTCTCATGTCAGACACATACTTCAGATAAGTCCTTGGTAGTAAATCACCCTTGTCCATCCCAAAGCCAAGGTAAATGGCCAACCTCACTTTGTACCCAAACATCAAGATAGTATGGCAATTACCTGGTAGCTTCATTTCAGGAAAGTTGTAGCTGTGGACCAGTTTCCAATATGTTGACTCCTGCTGCTCTTCTTGTTGATCTCCAAGGTCCTGAGCATGTCTAGCAAGGTCTGATTAAACCTCACGGGCTGGGGATCACCTTGTGGATGATAAGGCGTGGTCCTCGACTTCTCAACTCCAAGCATGCTCAGTAACTCATGGATGAGTCTGCTCTCGAAATCCCGTCCCCGGTCATTATGTATCCACCTGGGAAGGATATAATAAATGAAATACTTCTCCCATTTCACTTCGGCCACCGTGGACACCCTCTGATCCTTGGTAGGGAAGGCTTGTGCATATCTAGTGTAGTGATCCGTGATGACTAAGACATTTGCTGTGTTGCTGGCTTCTAGTTCAATTGACAGGAAATCCTTACACACAAGGTCCAGTGGCCCCGCAGTACTCTTCAACCTCCGACTTCATTCGGGGCCAGTAAAACCGGTCCCTGAGCAATCCATATGTCTTTTCAATCCCCAGATGTCCGGACTCATCATGAAGTGACTTCAACGCAATCCTCCCATACTTCTCCGGCAGAACCAGCTGGCAACGCCAAGGTTGGTCCGGGGATGACGTAACATGGTATAAGATCTGGTTCCTCAACTCCAACTGAGGTCATTCTCTCAGTTATGGAGGCACCGCCATGTGTTTTGTCTTCTCTGCCTCGGCCATGTTACCCTTTTTGACCGCTGACCAAATGACACTGATGCCCAGGTCATCTCGCCGATCGGCTGCCACTTCCCCAGAACTCAATTCTAGCAGCTGATTTGTCTTCAGAGTAGTCAGGTTGCAGTAAACTTGGGGAATGGCATCATTAGAAGCTCCCAATTGATCCACCACTCCATCCTGCCCCTCCTTTCCCTCTTCCTTCACCATGATGGCAAACTGACACATGGCCTTCACCCCAGGGGCAGGAACTCTCTCCCACTCCTCATCCCTGTTCAGTCCCTCATGTGCCCGTCGGGACAAAGCATCAGCATCAATATTCCTGCTTCCCAGCTGGTACTTCAGACTGAAATCATAGACAGACAATGCTGCCAACAATGCCTCTGGCATCCAATTTTGCCAAGGTCAGGATATAAGTTAAGGGATTGTTGTCCATCCTCACCTCAAACTTGGCCCCATAGAGGCAGTCACTCAGCTTATCCACTATCGCCCATTTCAACGCCAGAAATTCCAACTTGTGCATGGGATAGTTTTTCTCGGAGGTTGACAGACTCCAGCTGACAAATGCAATGAGCCTCAACCCGATGCCCTGATCCTGATACATGATGCCCCCTAAGCCCTCTCAGCTAGCATCCATGTGCAGTACATATGGCAATCAGGGGTCTGCAAAAGCCAGCACTGGCACCTGGGTCAGCAGCTCCTTCAGCGACTGAAAGGCCTTCTCACATTTTGCATCCCACCTCTGTCCAAAGAGCTCCAACAGGCTGAGCTATTCTCCACCCTCCTGTGCTTTTCTCCCCCTCCCTTTCTTCCTCAAGGGAGAATAACCGCACAAAAGCTGATCCAACAGGTGACTCACTTTCGCATAGCCCTTCATGAACATCTGATAGTAACTACAGAACCCAAGGAATGACTGCAGAGCGCTCACAGTCTGGGGTCTTGGCCAAGTGGTCACTGCCTATACCTTAGCCAGATCTGTACCTACTCCATCCATGAGACTATGTGCCCAACATAGCTAACAGACATTTGGCAGAACTGGCACTTGTCCAGGGAGATTTTTAACCCTTCAGCTTTCAGGCGGCCCAGCACCTTCAGCAGCCTCGCTTCATGTTCTTCCAAGGTGGCTCTAGACACTTTGAGGTCATCCAGATACACCTATACCTCAAGCAAATTCATATCTCCCACCATCTTCCCCATGACCCGCTGGAAGGGTTGCAGGGGCTCCCGATATGCCCTGGGGCATTCTTTCTAACTGGAAGAATCCCAGGAGACATATAAATGCCGTTTTCTCTTTGTAAGCTTCACTCATCAGGATCTGGTAATATCCATTCCTCAGATCCAGCCACTAAACCACTTCGCCCCACTCAGACCAGCCAGCGTGTCTTCAACCTTCAGGACAGAATACTGGTCAGGGACAGTGCACCTGTTTAGAGTCCTATAGTCCACACCTTCCCATTCTTCTTCCAGGCCACTGCTATTGGGAACACAAAGGGGCATCGGGACTTGGTGATGATCCTAACTTCCTGCTGCCGAATGTCCTCCACCTTTGCAGGGGCCAGTCACCATGACCTTTCACTAAACGGGGTGTCCTCAGTCACCCTGGATAGTGTGATGAGTGCTCTTGGAACAACCCACATCAAACTCATCAGTGGAAAAGACACCTTCCAGCTTTAATATCTTCTCTACCAACCTCCTCTTCCAACCTGCAGGAACCAGGTGTCCCCAAAGTTGAATGACTCAGCAGTTAACTTTCCCCCTTTTTCCAATAGTTTCTCCCCAGCCTGTCTTACAGGGACACTAGCCCTTACCGTCACTGGGCACAGATGCACCAGGGGCATCCCCCCGCATGAAGGTGACCTCTCTCTTAGTAGTTTTCCTGACAATCACTGCCATCCTATCCACCTGTACAATTGAAGGCTCCTGCAGTTCAGACCTCACCAGTACCCTAGCAGGAAATCCTGACTCGCCCTTGTGGTCTTCCAGAGCATTCATCCTCAGGCACCCCGGGAAATTTAGGGGTCCCCATCACTCTTGCTACTTCCCCAGGCGGTACCACCATTGGCTTCGACTAGGTGAACCACAGTCCCTCGTCTAAATTCAGTAGCCATCCCAGTGTAGCCACGCACTTCCTTGAAAGCCCCTTGAAACACTGGGTTAATGGACAATGTTCCCAGAAAGCTCTCGCCAGCCTTGTCCTTCCAGGCCCCCATGAGTCTCCTCACAAGGGGGGTGTTGGTCCTCACCAGAACTGAGGCGGCACCCTTCTCAACAGTGTTCTGACAAACCAGCAATAATGTATCAAGGAACTCAGACACGCCCACATCGGCCTCCGAGAACTCCAGCTTCACTGACAAATAACCATTGTACAGATAATGACTAGCACTAAGCCCCCAGATCTCCAGTGCCCTGCATGGGGTCAATGGTAAATGTTTCAGTTACCGGTTGTAAAACGAATGATACAACAACGTAACCTGTGACCCGGTGTTGAGTATGGCTTTAGCATAAATACCTCTATCCATAGTGACATACTGGAGCATGGTCCCACTAAGCCTTCAGGAATGGGGCCTTTCACTTTAGAGGGTTCCTTAATACATTGCTGGGAACGTGTTCCCCCAGAGACACAATGCTGTTCTCTCACTGGGTCCCCTCTAAGTTTTCCCAACGACTCTTTCTGCTGAGGTAACTGGGGGCTCACTCTCCTTCTGGCGTGACACGTGCTGCCTGCAGCCCTCAGCATTGTTCATCCCCTTAGTGAATCCGCCCCCTCTAATAACAGCTGACATATCTCCGTTCTCAACTCTGCCACAATCTCCTCTACTGCTCCCTGGTGTAGGTTATTCGTGATCACTTCATCGCAGGGGACCACTACTGAGGACTGTACCCTGCTGACAGAGGCCTCCCCTGCATCCAATGCATTCTCCTCTTCCCACACCTCTCTGAATAGCTCAACAAAAGATGGAGGGGGGCACATCTTACGAAACTGTCAGAGACCCCAAGCAATTAGGTTCTGGGACTGGGCACCCATGGCTATCTTGTCCACTCTTAACTGATTCACCTCCACTGCCTGAATGACCCCTCTGTGCTGAAAGCAATTTAGCTGCCTCTCTAGTCAGAAAATATAAGCAGAAAGCTTCTCCCCCTTCTCCTGACGCATGTTCTAAAACCCCACCATGGGCTCCACTGAGCTTCCTGTCTGCCAAAAGCATTGACCAGTACTTGCACATTATTGACAGCCGTCGCTACGGGATACCACAACATCAGCAGCCTGCCCACTCAAATTCTCAACCTATCTCTGTCACTTTACGTCATCAGAGCACTGCCACTCATCTAACATCTGAGAGGTCTACTTCGCCCAAGCCTCGTACTCCTCTTCCCCTTTAGGACTGGGCATTATTACAGAGAATAGGCAGAGCCGAACATAGCAGGTAGGCTTTGAACCTGGGCATTTTATCATTTATTCGCCGGAGAGGTAAGGGCGGATACTAACTCAGAACTCTCACTCTTCACCAGGGGACATGGACTAATTAGACATTCTGAATCTGACCACTCCTTCCCCTCACTCCTCAGAAATGATAGAACCCTGCCTTTGAAATCTCCACTCCCAGCTACCGTTATGTCAGCACTGGTCTGCTTTAAAACGAGAGCTGCACCAGCCATTTTATCAAACCTCCGCCCACAATCTCAACTTTAACAGTTCTTAACAGACGAATTAACAATTCATCTGGATTACGAATATCTATCCCATTGGTTCAATGCTCAGTATAATCACACAACATCCAACAAAATCAATCCCGAACGATACCCCCACAATTTTAACTCTCAGTTCGGCTAGTGGCTTAATCTAAGGGAAGACAGCCCTCAGCCTGGGCAAACTTAAGAAATCTTGTTTGGGTGGATGCTGTGCGATGAGGCCCCTGTTACAAATCAGTACTACAAAATAACAAACAGTACACAATATGCTTTATAATTCTTCATTTGACTATATGGATAGTAAAGAAACAAAAACAGGGCCCATTCTCATGAAACAGTCTAATGTGCAATGTTGGAGCTCATGGTTCCGTTCATTTGTTCCTCGTCGATCTCCTTCGAGTGTAGCCAACCCTCGGACCCTCACTCCAAGTCCATTCTGTCCGGCGGTCTACCAACTCTTTCCATCCGCATCTTCTCTCCTCATCTCTCCCCAGCAAAAGACAATGGAATCCCTGCTTCCACCCCCACAAGAAAGAACAACATCCCTCTCATTGGATAGTACACATTCCAAAACCCATTATCTCTCGTCATAACACAAACATTGCTGCTACAGAGAAACCATTACCTTAACAGTGAAACCTTACAGAGAGGCCATTACATTAACAGTGAAACCTTACAGAGAGGCCATTACATTAACAGTGAAACCTTACAGAGAGGCCATTACATTAACAGTGAAACCTTACAAATAAAAGCCTGCTTAAGGTAATAGCTTTGAAGGTGTTGAATATAGTTCTATCAAATCTTTCCTCAATCTTTTAAGTTTTAGGGAATAAGGTTCTAACCTCTTCAATCTTTCCTTGTATCTCAGGTCCTCCAGTCCCAGCAATATCCTATAGATTTTTTTCTCTACTCTTTCAATCTTATTTATATCTTTTTTGTAGGTAGGTGACCAAAACTGCACACAATACTCCAAATCAGGCCTCATCAAAGTCTATTACAACTTTAACGTAGCATCCTAATATCTGTACTCAATTCTTTGATATGAAGACCAATGTGACAAAAGTATTCTTCATGACTCTATCTACCTATGCTGCAGCTTTCAATGAATTATGAACCTGTATTCCCAGGTCCCTTTGTTCTATTACACTCCTCAAGGCTCGACCACCCACTGCATAAGACCAACTTTGTTGGTCTTCCCTAAGTGCTATGCCTCAAATTTGTCTGCATTAAGTTCCATCTGCCATCTAACAGCCCATTTTTCCAGCCGGTCCGGAACACACTGCAGGCTTTGACAGGCTTCCTCTGTGTTCACTGCACCACCAGTCTTGGTGTCATCTGAAAATTTGCTGATCCAATCAATCAAGTTATCCAGATTGTTCATATAGATATCCAAGTTTATCCAAATACTTATATATCCAGTCCCTCACAATACCTTTCAATAACTTTCCCACAGCTCATGTCCGACTCACTGGCCTATCATTTCCTGGTTTCTGCTTAGAGCCTATAGTTAAACAGCGGAACACTGTTGGCTATCCTCCAACTCTCTGATACCTCATCTATCACTAAGGATGATTTACATATCTCTGCTGAGACCCTGCAATTTCTGCACTTGCCTCCCACAGGGTCCAAGAGATCACCTTGTCATGCCATCTTAATTTCCTCAAGACAGCAAACACTTCTTCCTCTGTAATCTGACCTCACTGCTGCTTTGCCTCACTGTCCATCTCCTGAGTGAATACAGATGCAAAAAATTCATTTAAGATCTCCCCATCTCTTTTAGCTGCATTACCTTCCAGAGGACCAATTTTGTCCGTCACAATCCCTTTAGTCCTAACATATCTGTAGTTGCTCCTAGGATTCCCCTTCACCTTGTCTGCTAGAGCAACTTCATACATTCTTTTAGCCCTCCTGATTGTTTTCTTAAGTGTTCTCTTGCATTTCTTATACTCCTCAAGTACCTCATTTCTTCCTACCTGCCTATACCTACACTGCACCTTTTTTTTTAACTAGGGCCTCAATATCTCTCTAAAACTGAGGTTCCCACTTACAGAGGAATGTGAAGTTGAGAGGCTTTGTCAGGAAATTCCAGAGCTTAAGGTTTAGTAACTGAAGGCATAACCAGTAACAATGGTATGATTACGAATGCTGAAGAAATTAAATGCGGGTGAGAGAAAGATGAGAGATGAAAGTTTTAATAAGAATTTGAAGGAGTAAATTGTTTTACACAGAGTAGTATGCAGATGGTATGAGCTGACCGGGGAAGTGGATTAGGCAGGTACATTAACAGATTTTAAAAAAGAGTTCGACAGAGACATTCATAGGAAAAGTTGAGAAAGTTATGGGCCAAACACTGGCAAATGGTACAAGCTTGGATGGGCATTTTGGTGGCATGGACTTTTTGGAGCAAAAGGACTGCTTCTATGCAATGTAAATCTATGACTCGATGTGGAGGATTACAAGTAGATTGTTGGGCTGATGGAGATCACAGCAAGGAGGTAGACTATTATAGAATTTAAGAATGATGAAAATTTTAATTTTGGTGCAATGCTTAACTGGGTGTCATCGTGGGTAAGCAAGCAAGTGGTACCTCCTTGAATAGCATATTGCCAAAAGTCAAAGTCCATTCCATCAAGCTGATCAGCAGCAGAGACCATAACAGTGGAAAGAGCAGTAGAATGAAATCAGATGATGTTGTGGTTGGTACAACAAAGCCTTTGTCCATCGAGGCAGACTAGGAGAGAGCTTGCTATGTAATATTCATGGGGAATATCAATTCTCATAATAATCTTTTGTCTGTATGTTAGGGTCAGGGAGGAACAGAAATGGTGGTGGTGGGAAAATCTGAAGGAACTAGTCACTGAGTGCAGGGAAGTGGGGTTGGAACTGGGTGGGAGGTGACAGCACATTCAATGACATTGAGATCCAAGATGAATTGAAATAAACACCATCCTCTTCTCTCAATTCCTCCGTCTCCACCGCATCTGCTCTCAGGATGAGGCTTTTCATTCCAAAACGAAGGAGATGTCCTCCTTCTTCAAGGGGCTTCCCTTCCTCCACCATCCTTGGGTAAGAGTGACCATAATATGGTGGACTTCTTCATTAAGATGGAGAGAGACATAGTTAATTCAGAAACAAAGGTTCTGAACTTAAAGAAGGGTAACTTTGAAGGTATGAGATGTGAATTAGCTAAGATAGACTGGCAAATGATACTTAAAGGGTTGATGGTGGATATGCAATGGCAAGCATTTAAAGATCACATGGATGAACTACAACAATTGTTCATCCCAGTTTGGCAAAAGAATAAACCAGGGAAGGTAGTGTACCTGTGGCTGACAAGGGAAATTAGGGATAGTATCAAGTCCAAAGAAGAAACATATAAATTAGCAAAAAGAAGCGGCACACCTGAGGACTGGGAGAAATTCAGAGACCAGCAGAGGAGGATAAAGGGCTTAATTAGGAAAGGGGAAAAAGATTATGAGAGAAAGCTGGCAGGGAACATAAAAACTGACTGTAAAAGCTTTTATAGATATGCGAAAAGAAAAAGATTGGCCAAGACAAATGTAGGTCCTTTACAGTCAGAAACAGGTGAATTGATCATAGGGAACAACAACATGGCAGACCAATTGAATAACTACTTCGGTTCTGTCTTCATTAAGAAGGACATAAATAATCTTCCGGAAATAGTAAGGGACTGAGGGTCTAGTGAGATGGAGGAACTGAGGGAAATACATGATACTAGGGAAGCGGTGTTAGGTAAATTGAAGGGATTAAAGGCAGATAAATTCCCAGGGCCAGATGGTCTGCATCCCAGAGTGCTTAAGGAAGTAGCCCAAGAAATAATGGATGCATTAGTGATAATTCTTCAAAACTCCTTAGATTCTGGATTAGTTCCTGAGGATTGGAGGGTGGCTAATGTAACCCCACTTTTTAAAAAAGGAGGGAGAGAGAAACCGGGGAATTATAGACCGGTTAGTATGACTTCGGTGGTGGGGAAAATACTAGAGTTGGTTATCAAAGATGTGATAACAGCACATTTCGAAAGAGGTGAAATCATCGGACAAAGTCAGCATGGATTTGTGAAAGGAAAATCATGTCTGACGGATTTTATAGAATTTTTTTGAAGATGTAACTAGTAGAGTGAATAGGGGAGAGCCAGTGGATGTGGTATATTTAGATTTTCAAAAGGCTTTTGACAAGGTCCCACACAGGAGATTAGTGTACAATCTTAAAGCACACGGTATTGGGGGTATGGTATTGATGTGGATAGAAAATTGGGTTGGAGAACAGGAAGCAAAGAGTGGGAGTAAACAGGACCTTTTCAGAATGGCAGGCAGTGACTAGTGGGGTACCGCAAGGCTCAGTGCTGGGACCCCAGTTGTTTACAATATATATTAATGATTTAGACGAGGGAATTAAATGCAGCATCTCCAAGTTTGCGGATGACACGAAGCTGGGCGGCGGTGTTAGCTGTGAGGAGGATGCTAAGAGGATGCAGGGTGACTTGGATAGGTTAGGTGAGTGGGCAAATTCATGGCAGATGCAATTTAATGTAGATAAATGTGAGGTTATCCACTTTGGTTGCAAGAACAGGAAAACAGATTATTATTTGAATGGTGGCTGATTAGGAAAAGGGGAGGTGCAACGAGACCTGGGTGTAGTCATTGAAGGTGGGCATGCAGGTACAGTGGGCGGTAAAAAAGACAAATGGTATGTTGGCATTCATAGCAAAAGGATTTGAGTACAGGAGCAGGGAGGTTCTACTGCAGTTGTACAAGGCCTTGGTGAGACTGCACCTAGAATATTGTGTGCAGTTTTGGTCCCCTAATCTGAGGAAAGACATTCTTGCCATAGAGGGAGTACAGAGAAGGTTCACCAGATTGATTCCTGGGATGGCAGGACTTTCATATGACGAAAGACTGGATCGACTAGGCTTATACTCACTGGAATTTAGAAGATTGAGGGGGAATCTTATTGAAATGTATAAAATTCTAAAGGGATTGGACAGGCTAGATGCAGGAAGATTGTTTCCGATGTTGGGGAAGTACAGAACGAGGGGTCACAGTTTAAGGATAAAGGGGAAGCCTTTTAGGACCGAGATGAGGTAAAACTTCTTCACACAGAGAGTGATGAATCTGTGGAATTCTCTGCCACAGGAAACAGTTGAGGCCAGTTCATTGGCTGTATTTAAGAGGAAGTTAGATATGGCCCTTGTGGCTAAAGGGACCATGGGGTATGGAGAGAAAGCAGGTACAGGGTTCTGAGTTGGATTTTAAGCCATGATCATACGGAATGGCGGTGCAGGCTTGAAGGGCCGAAGGGCTTACTCCTGCACCTATTTTCTATGTTTCTATGTTTCTATCAATGCTGTCCTCAACCATATCTCTTCCATTTCGCACTCGTCTTCACTAACCCCATCCTCCTGTCAGCTTAGCAGGGTTAGGTTTCCTGTTGTCCCCACCTACTTACCCACCAGCCTCCACATCTAGCACATAATTCTCTGGAACTTCCATTATGTCCAACAGGACTCCACCACCAAGTACATCTTTCCCTCCCCAATGCTTTCTGCTTTCCGCAGGGGTCACGATTTACACGACTCCCCCCTGATCTCCCTCCTGACACTTATACTTGCAAGCAATAACAAGTGGTACACCTGTTTCTACACTTCCCTCACTACCATTCAGGACCCCAAACAGTCCTTCCAAGTAAGGTGACACTTCACCTGTGAGTTTGTTGGGATCATATACTGTGTCCAGTGCTGCCAGTCTGGCCTCCTGCATGTGGGAGAGCCCCAACGAAGACTGGGAGACCAGTTCGTTAAGCACCTATGATCCATTTGCTAGAAGAAGCAGGATCTCCCAGTGGCCACCCATTTTAATTCCACTTCCCATTCCCATTCCAATATGTCAGTCCATGGCCTCCTCTGCAGTCATGATGAGGTCACACTCAAGTCAGAGAAACAACGTCTTTATATTCCATCTGGGTAGCCTCCAACCTGATGGCATGAACATCGATTTCTCAGACTTCTGGTAATTGCCACCTCCCTTCACCATTCCACATCCCCTTTTCCCTTTCTCACCATATCTCTTTGCCTACCCATCACCTCCCTCTGGTGCTCCTCCCCCTTTTCATTCTTCCATAGCCTTCTGTCCTCTCCTATCAGACTCCCCCTTCTCCAGCCCTGGATCTCTTTCATCAATCAACTTCCCAGCTCTTCATCCTTACCCCTCCTGGTTTCACCTTTCACTCTGTGTTTCTCTCTCCCCTCCCACCACCTTTTAAATCCATTCCTCAGTCTTTTTCTCCAGTCCTGTCAAAGGGTCTCGGTCCAAAACGTTGAATGTACTCTTTGCCGTAGATGCTGCCTGGCCTGCTGAGTTCCTCCAGCATTTTGTGTGTGCTGTTCAGATTTCCAGCATTTTCTGTTGTATTGAGTTGAATTACCAGCAGTTTATAGGGAGTCAGGTCAAGGGCATAGGAATAAGGTCAAGCGAATAAGAAGTGGTTTTAAAGGAAAGATAAACCCTAAAAGGGAATGAGGAAATAAGAGAAAGACCAGAGAAAGTCAATAAACTTGATGACAAGTACATAAAATGATTTCCTTTCCTCTTAATGGAAGATCTATTCGCTTGCACATTCACTGAACATAGACAAGTTAAAATGAATGGTTCCACAAGGAGAGTGGCCAGACTGAGAGGCAGAAAGAGTTTAAAGTGGATATACAGTGATTAAAAATTGAAGCTCATGTACAGTAGAAATGCAGAACTATTGTGGTGAGTGAAGAGTGAGAGGCTGGACTGTTACGATTTGGAAAGTTCAGCCAATGAAATAGGAGAAATTTTTATTCTGCTCTGTAATTTGCAACAAAGATCTGAGCTCCTGAAGGGTGAACTGTTTCAAACTTTAATGCAATTGACTGGATTTGCTCTTTCTGACACCTAAGTGATTGCCTTTTTTTCCAAAATTTTTCCTCACTCTTGCTTTCTCTCCATCTGGTGGAAGTTACGCTGTATCATTTGTATCAGTTAAGTAGCTCATTACCCGATTTGAAATTAAGGAAAGAGATGATTACAGATACACTGTGGTTTTCTGATTTCTTCACAGTAGTGAGCT
Organism: Hypanus sabinus; assembly: GCF_030144855.1. Taxonomy (NCBI): domain Eukaryota; kingdom Metazoa; phylum Chordata; class Chondrichthyes; order Myliobatiformes; family Dasyatidae; genus Hypanus; species Hypanus sabinus. The sequence continues at coordinate 57,513,158 of NC_082717.1, read as the reverse complement.
CCTTCTCCGCTAAACCAAAATGCAGAAAATCTATGACAACTGACTAGCAGAGTTAAAGTCAATTCAATTCTTTATACCTCTTCAATGAACCATTTACTTATCAAGAGTAAAAACAGAAAATTATAGTTTGATCCTTTGAAAAGAATGTCTTCTACTTTGTTGGAAAGAAAATTTACACAAAGTTACCACAGAACCCACGTCCTCATTGGATCCAGTTTCAAACAGTCCCTGTTCTTTGGTGCTGGTGAAATGCAGGAAACCTTGCTGTTGGATCTTAAGTGAGTTCTTCATTTTAGTTTTTTCAACGGCAAATATATAAAGCAGCCATAATTCAAAACACTTACAGTTAATTTGTGCCTACCAATAAAAACTAAGAAAACATAGAACAATATCACACAGAAGCAGGGCATTCAGCCCACTATGTCTGTGATGACCGTAATGACAATCCTAATTAATTCCATCTGCCTGCACATGGCATGGTCTCTTCATTCCCTGACTGTTGTATATCTGACTAAATGCTTCTTAAACATAGCTATCATATTAGTTTCTATCACATTCTCTGGCAGTGCATTCTAGACAACTATCAGAGCCTGTGTAAAACAAAACGTGCATCGCAAATCTCCTTTAACCTTTCCCCTCTCACCTTAATGTCCGTTATTTTTTGTCAGTTCTACATGTTCAGGTCTCTCCCTCAGCTGCCAGGGAATGTCATCCAAATTTGCCTAACCTCACCTTGCAGCTAATACGCTCCAATCAGGTAACAACCTGTTTAAACCTCTCCTGCACACTCTCAAAGCCTTTGTGTTTTCCAATAGTGTGTTGATCAGAACTATGTAAAGTACTTCAAATGTGGTGTAAGCAAAGTTAAAATATAACGGCTACATGACTTCCTGATTTTAACCCAAAACCCTGATTGATGAAGGCAATTGTGCCACTCGCCTTCTTTTCCATTCCATCTTCCTGTGTTGCCACTTTCAAGGAGCTATGGGTTTATACCTCAAGACCCCTCTATACATCAGAGCTTCCAAGGGATCCTGCAATTTACTGGATACTTTTTCCTTGTATTTGACTTCCTGAGTAGCACCAGCAGCACACCAGATTTCAGCTCCGCTGACAGAAGATCCTCCAAATGAAAGTCTGCCTTTATTTTTGAAGCAGGAACAATATTTTGGCCCACAATAGAAAATGAATGTTTGGACCCAAACAACCTAAACTCCGAGATAACCAGGAATTAAGTAGAAGCAGGACAAAAAGTAGTGGGACAAAAATCCAGACAAAATGTGTAAATAATATATTGAAGGATATCCTTTCCTTTTTAATTGGAAAGAGTTAGTGGTGATACAATTATTTTTAAAGCAGTGTAAATAAAAGAAGGAAGAGGAAGACAACAAATGGCGGGGAAAATACATGAAAGGAAGTAACTTGATCAATTTTATGCATGAAGCAGAACTTTCCAACTTTATGCTCCTGGTTAGTTGCTTCAGAGTGTGCACTGGAGGGTGTGGGAAAATTCTTATTTCCATTCGTTTGCAATTTTTCAAACCGCAAATACCAATTTTTCTGATTTAGAATTTATTCAGTACTAAGGCCAACACTAAAACAGCTGTTATAAAACCTCCAGGTTCAGAATATTCTGCAGGATGAACCAACAAATATTCAGCATAGGCAAATTGTATAAACAGAAATAAGTGAGATATTTGAGACAATTAGGTCTGTTACTTGGATACCTCAGCATCATAAGTTTTCCGTTATCAATGTGAGAGAGAATGTCATCTGAAAATCATGATAGGGTGAAGTCCTGATACAGAAACTTGATCTGAAATCTCAACCAGCCCTCTGCCTTCGTAGGTACTGACCTGCTGAGTTCATCTAGCAGTTTTATTCTTGCCCTGGATTATGGAATCTGCAGTCTCCTGTGTCTTCAGGGTGAAGTCCTGTATGGACGAAGAAAGACCAATTGCATGATTTGTGAGTCACATCTTGGGAAGACATGAGCAAATAATTTTCTCCAAGAGAGAAAGCATGAGGATGGATAGGAGGAATACGTGACCATTTTATAAGCCAGTTTAATGGAACACAAATACTGAGGGAAGAATCGGTAAAGAATCAAAAGACCCTGATTATTGCTTCATTCCCTGCTGTCCCATCATACAAGAATAGTTCAAATGGAAGCATTTGAAATATTTTACATTCAAAATGTATATCAGAATGTTGTAATTTATAGTATCTTCGTTGGCATTTTTTGTTAATATGTTCAACATAACATTGTTATTCATATGCATTAGTAATGGCTAGTCCTTAGACAAATGAATCCTATAGTAAAATGAATGATAAATAACTTTTGCACGGTGCATGTAGCTTATGGAATAGCTCACAATAACTGATTGGAATACTTATGTAAGAAATCTGACATCAACCGGCAAGATGAGAATGAAGTAGGTAAATGAAGTGTGTAAATGTAGAAGGAGACTATGTTAAAAATAAACGTGCTAGGTTTTCTAAAATTGACTCCTTCTACCTTAGGCCGCAAACTTATCAATCACCTCTCGTATTTGTATTTCCTCATTGTTCACTGCTTTCTCCACCAACAAGGACTGAGAAAACAGGCAAAAATGAAAACAAAAACACATTCCACTCAGGCTCACAGAGCTCTTATTTCTGGAAATTAACCATCTATATCTCCTCACTTCCATCTCTGGGATAGCAAGAGATCACTGAGAATGATATTTCTTATTTTCTGAAAGAATAACTAAAATACAAATTAAAATTCCAGTAAGCCAGTTAGACTGTTTTAGGAGCTATATTATTAAGTCACTGACGGCATGATAGCTGGATGAATTTTCTCTAGTTCTGTAATTTTCTAATACATTCAAATAAAAAATCCTCTGTGATTATTTTTTTCCAAGCGAGTTGTTTCATTATTTGAACACTCAGTGCAGAAATTTGATTTCAGCAGGAGGACAACAGTGCATCTGATTATTATTATTCAGCATGTGACACTACACCATAAAATCTATAGTGCGTTAAAATGACAGTACAGGTGGGAGGCCAATTCATTTACAAATGTATGAGCATAATGTTAATGCCTCACAATGTAAAATGGAAATAAACCCTTCTCTCCAATATATACATTGTATTACTGCTCAAAGCTGCAGTAGAATTGGCGTGAAGTTTTGAGCCAGATTAGGATGATTTGATTTTCCTTAGAGTTTTCCTAAGACAATCACATGTTATTAATTTCACACACTTAATTAAATACTCAGATAGGTAGAGCATTAATGAAATATGACAAAGACCTTGTTTTCCACTTATAAATTGCATGCTGATTTTAGTTCACATTTTAAACTGTAATTAAAGGGCTTAGAGGTTCAGCAGATGACATTATGAAAAATTTTAGAGTTTTGATAATTAAGTGACCTGCATCTCTTTATCAGGTCTTTACCTCTCCATAACTAGTAATTTGTCTCTTCATTTTCTACAGCATTTTAAAAAATCAAAATGTTAATGAAGATTATTTATCACAAAAGACATGCTTCAAACAATGATTTTCATCCAGATTGATTTCTTTGCATAAAATGCCCTTAAAACAAATCAATCCCATTGTAAACTGAGAACTGATTAGCATTAAAATGAATGTTGACAGAATAACTGACAAATGTCTTTCATATGGAATGCAAAAATATTTCAGAAAAGTTTCTGTCATTATAAAGACAGAATACATCAGAATAGTTTTGAAGCTAAGAAATAAAAATGTGGCAGGAGGAAGAAATAAGCAAGTGCTGATATTTTTCATATAAATGGCATGAAAAAGTTTAAAACATAAACTAAAATAGATTGCAAAATAAGTGATGATGCAGCAGTAAAGCTTGTTATACTCGTAAAGCTATATATAATATGCTTCACTAAAATCTACAATGTGACTCATTCACAACTTCAGCTAAGATATCACTAGCACTTGACAAGCCCTGCCAATTCTAAAAAAGGAATGCATTACTTCAATGCTTGTTTTATCTCCACATTTAAAGAAAGAGACCAGAATAGGTAAGGGACATTGAAGTCTAGAACTTGAATCTTCATTTAGGTATCAATTGGATATGTTAAATGCTGAATTTTAACTCAGGCAAGCTGGGAGTGTGGATAAGAGTCGCTCCTGAACCATTCAACATGTACATGCCTAAGGAGTCCCCTCACAGCCTGTCAGAATGATGCCAGCAGAAAGAGATGAGATGCAATTTGCTTTGGCATTGGGTGTTAGATACAGGACTTCAGATCACTGAACATTACAGTGGATAAAAATGGGAAAACTGCAGAAATTGGAAACTTGAGACAAAAAACTAAAAGAAGTGTTAGTAGTGCTTATTGTGTCAGTATACATGTTTTGATGGGATTCCATTAAACAAATCCCCAGCTTAACAAGAGGGACAATCCTAAGACTGGCAAACTCAAAGTAACGTTATCTCTTAATAGTAAAAAATGAAGTTATTGAATCTAATGTATTCCAAATCCTTACACCTTTTCCTGACAGATAAGAAATTCCCTTGGATGCACATGACCCAAAAACTACACATTCCAAGAGCATCTCCTCTCTGTACAGTATTTAATTGGACATTCCCATTGCCATTACATGCGCCATGATTTCTCCAAGCCAATAGGACTTACCTTTAGGTAGATGAACATCAACGAAACCAGAGATTTTGGAAAACTGAAACACTGAGCTGGTTGCTTGTAGAATTTTCTGTTGGTATCTTGCACTTGGACATCAGAGGCACCTTAGACAATGTCAGCCTTCAGTTTTATTGTTAACTACTGCTGAGGAACTAACTTGGACTGGCCCTGAGACCACCTGTTCAAGTACATGTTTTGGTCACATTACCATGTTGACACCGACAAATCTGCAGCCTGGAGATCCGGGACAGCATGTGGCCTTGGACAAAGTCTCCTACTGCTAAGCACCAGATTGGACAGATAGTCTTGGCCTGAGCTGCTTTACTGGGAGCTTGGTTATCCTGGGCAGCTGTTAGAAGCACTAAGTTAAAGGCCCACAGAAGGCAGGCAACACTACCAGATTCAAGAATGAGTTTTTTATTTTTGTATCAGTCCTGTCTCATTCACCTCAATAATAAGCAAATGCTTCGAGAGGCTGGTCAAGGATTATGCTTGCAGCATGGTACCACCCACTCTGGACCCCTGACAATTCACCTACTGACACAACTGATCAACAGACAATGCAATAGCCACAGCTCTACATACCCTCCTTACACACCTGGAGAAGAAGGATGCTTCTGAGAGAATGCTGTTCTTGGACTACAGTTGGACAACACCAGAATTCCATCCAGGCCCGACAGGAAGCTCAGAGACCTCGGCCTTGACTCTGTATTGTACAGCTGGATCCTGGACTTCCTGTCAGATCGCTGGTAGGTGGTAAGAGTGGGCTCCCTCACCTCCACTCCTCTGACTGTCAGCACAGGAGCCCCTCAGGGCTGTGTACTAAATCCCCTCCTTTACTCCCTGTACACCCATGACTGTGTCACCACCCACAGCTCTAATCTGCTAATTAAATTTGCTGACAACACTACATTGATTGGCCTAATCTCAAACAATAATGAGGTGCCCTACAGGGAGTAAGTCATCTCTCTGACACAGTGGTGATCAAGAAAATAATGTTGCAGAAGCAAAGGAGCTAGTTGTGGATTACAGGAAGAATGGTAATGGGCTATCCCCTATTGACATCAATGGAAAAAGCACAACAGTGACTCTTTCACCTCACATGGTTGAGGAAATTCGGTATAGGCCCCGAAATCCTTAGAACTTTTTACAGGGGCACAATTGAGAGCATCCTGACTGGCTGCATCACTGCCTGGTATGGGAACTGTACCATTGTAGTGTCGCAGTACTCTGCAAAGAGTGGTGCGGACAGCCCAGAGCATCTGTAGTTGTGAACTTCCCATGATTCAGGACATTTACAAAGACAGGTGTGATAAAAGGATCATTGGAGACCCGAATCACCCCAACTACAATCTATTCCAGCTGCTATTGTCCGGGAAACAGTACCACAGCATAAAAGCCAGGACCAACAGGCTCTGGAACAACTTCTTCCACCAGGCCATCGGATTGATTAACTCACACTGATTTGAGTGTATTTCTGTTACACTGACTGTTCCATTTATTATAAATTACTTTGATTGCACATTGCACATTTAGACAGAGACATAACGTGAAGATTTTTACTCTTCATGTACGTGAACGATGTCCGAAATAAAGTCAATTCAATTCAATCTCATTTAGGAGACAGGTCAGAGGCACGATAGACAGGTTTACTGTGGCTGAGAATTTAGGTGGAGTGGACAATATATCAGTTACAGAACTAGGCTAATAAATGCACACAGTCAAATCACGGATACACTGTATGTCCTAACAGAAAGCCCATAGACACACGTCACTCAGACATAGCATTTACAGAATCATTGACTCCATCAACCCTATCAAGATGTTCTTTGCAGCATTTACATCTTTCAGCAAAGGTGCAAGTGCCACAGAAGCCTCTAGCCACTTCCCAGTAGCATGGTTTAGCTCCAGCTTTCCAGGAATGTCTACAGTTCTCTGCTGCACAGATCCTCCATCAGCGTTTACATCTACAGCTGTGGAAGGCCAGAATAATCAAGGATACAAGCAAGAAAGAAATCATGACATTGCACAAAAATACTTAGCTCACTGCTGCAGGTATTTATTACAAAGATCTTCAATGAATGCCTTCGAATGTGTATTTTTGAATCAGATTTATTTTGTCTAATTGTAAGGAGATTGTCAGTTATAGAGGAAAGCATAGAATTGTAGATTGGGAGGTGTGATTGGGATTACAGGTATGGCTCATTGCTAATTTGTTCATTCATGCAGAGTCTGAGTAGAAACCACGGTAGCTATTGTAATCACCCTTCCTCTTTCTGGTACACTTACCTCTATGGTGTTCAATATAAAAGCAAAGATGTAATATTGAGTCTTAATAAAGCACTGATGAGGTATCACTTAGAGTATTGTGAGCAGTTTTGGGCCCATTATCTTAAAAAATGATGTGCTGAAACCGGAGAGGGTTCATGAGGTTCACAAAAATGATTCAAGGATTAAATGTGTGTCAAATGAAGAGCACTTGATGACTCTGGGCCTGTATTCACTGGAATTCAGAAGAATGAGGGGTGGCCTCATTGAAAGAGATTGAATGATGAAAGGCCTTGATAGAATTGATGTGGAGAAGATGTTTCCTATGACAGGAGAGTCTAAGACCAGAGGACACAGCCTCAGAATGGAGGGGTGTCCTTTTTAGAATGGTGATGAGGAGAACTTTCTTTAGCCTGAGAGTGGTGAATCTGTGGAATTCTTTACCACAGGCAGCTGTGGAGACTGAGTCTGTATGTATATTGAAGGCATAGATTCTTGACTGGTCAGGCATGAAGGGATATGGGGAGAAGGCAAGAGATTAGGGCTGAGAGAAAAAGCATATCAGCCATGGTGAATCAGACTTGATGGGCCAAATGGCCTAATTCTGCTCCTATGTCTTATGGCTTTATGGTCTTATGGTTGCTGCTCCTCAGTGATTGACAAGGTCTGCTCTTGCCAGCTGGTCAGCTAGCTGGTATATGATGCAGCATTCTGCTCCATTGAGTTCTAGAGAGATGCCGGCGATGTCAGGGGGTGTTTCATATTATTCCACATAACGTGCTGTGCACAGACTCATGGTTTGAGTAGCTATCCTTCATAATCCCTTCCACTCTAGTAGGCCATTGAATGGCCACGATGAATGAAATAAGGCAGGAACAGTTGCTTCAGGATTATTTGTGATTCCAGCTAGAATAATCCATGATCCACAACCTGCAGAATGATCACACACCAGCTGCAAACTGAGGAGAATCCCTTTTAGTGTAGGACAAAGCACTGCACTCACAGTTAATCACACTCTACAGCAGGAGGTTCAGTAGCTAGCAGTCCAGCAAACCATGATTTGCATTTGCTGTTTGTTTGCTGATTGGGCAAAATGGGATGAAATGAGGCTGCCATTCTCAGGAACCTCAATTACATAATGGAATCTTGCATGTTGCCAGATTTCTTGCAGCAACCTGAAATGATCCAGATTCATAAACATTACGAGCGGTTAGCCTTGAAGCCAGAGGTAATGATTCCTTGCCCTTCTCTGCAGTTGCTGTTGTGGATGCTGCTGGTGAAATGTTTCACTTGTTACCTCTCTATGATTGGCTCTCATTGGATTTGATATTTAAAATTGTTAAAAATCCTGAATGGATAAAGCCTCCATTATCCATTATTCTCTCTGTTTAGCAGCTTGTCCAGTTCTGAGCAATGTTTGTTCATTCTCCCAATTTTGCTCTTTTCCCAGCATAAGACTTACTCTGCTATTCAGTCTGTGATTAGCGTATTTCAATACAGAACATTAAATGCCCCCCCCCAAAAAAAATCATTACATCAACAAGCACATCTCTCACTTAGATAGGAATAGAAAGCTCCAATAACTATCTACAACTGCTTGAGCAGTCAGGAGAAATAATCAGGTAACTAACCTGTAAATATTCGAGGATCCTGTTTAATAGGTCTGGTGGCAGATCCCATGTCCCAGTTATTGTGTTCATCTCTGTAAAGGTGGAACAGGCTGTGAAGTACAAAAATGGCAACACTGGCATCAAATTAAGAGAACTCACTGATTCACTTCATTACCTTGCTGCTTTACACATTGCCAGCCAATATAAAGTAAGCATCTTTACCAAGAAAACATCCAATGTGTTTCCTGTGGGAACATGCATCCACAATCCAGATCACAGTTTTGATCCCCAGGTGTCTGTGCAGCACTACAACCAGCAGGCAAGAATAATGCAAGTGCATTACAGGTTGTTCTGCTTTAAAATGACCAAGGTACTATGTTTCAGACCTTTTTATCTGTGGTTTAACATTTTTAAAGATAAAATCTTCCACATAATCATTTCAGAGAGATTTTTTTTTCACTAATTTTCCAGATCCTAATTGGACAGGTAAACTCCAAGCAATCGTCATGCCCCTCCTGCAAGTCTATTGCACAGACAAAAAACCCAGGGCACTTTCTTTTATCTACCTAATATCATCAGTGAAAAAATAGTCCATCTGAATGTTACCTCATTCAGCCCCTTAAGCAAGCGATTGTGCAATTATTTGCGTGTTTTAGCTGAAGTATATGTTTTACAGGAAATGCAAATAATAATTGATCAAGGATCCCATACCAGATCCTATCAAATCTATGACCTTTGTCTTCTAGAAGATCCAACAGAATCAAGTGCCTGAGAATACCAGTATACCAAGTTCCCTTCCAAGTCACTCTCACCTTGTCTTGAATATTTATTCCCACAACCATTCATCAGCAGTCAGAACCGTGAAATGTCTGGCCAACAAAGATCCATTCTCAAGATCATATAGGAGTGAACATTAATAAAATTGTCATTGCCAGAAACATCTATATTCTGAGAGAAAGAATGAAGACAAGTCAAATCAGCAAAAAAAAACCAACAGATTCTGTAAATTTTGGAAATCCAGAGTAAAACACACAAAATGCTGAAGGCACTCAGCAGGTCAGGAAGCATCTACGGAGAGGAATGAAGAGTCAATGTTTCAGACTAAAGCCATTTATTAGAACTAAACAAATAAAAAACACCTTTAGGTTGAGGCCAAACTCAGGCTTTAAAAGTCTGTGGGATAAGTTAGAGAGAGAAGTACTTCTACATAATGAAATCTTTGAGAAAACTAAAACTGAGTAAGAAATGGAACATAAATATTTTGATATTTAAATGGTAAAAATAAAATGCTTCAATAGGCATTGAGGACAGTAACTGCTTGGATTTTGCTGAGAAAAGTTGGCACTTACTGACATAACTGTTAGCATTTGTCTGCTGCTGTGAGTAAGCCAGGCAGTTCTGTGCAAGCACAGAGGTTCCAAAATAGTGGTCAGAGGCTTACTGCAATTTCTTCAATGCAGTCCAGCAGGAGGTTGTGACAATTCACTACAACTTGGATAAGGAATAGCACAAACATTGGCCCTGCAGATTTATAAAGACCAAATGTGCTAAAGCTCTGCACAGGAACATTATCGGGTCTTATTAATGTCTCCTAGATCAGAAGAGATTCTGCAGATGCTGGAGGCCTTGAGCAAAACACACAGAACACTGGAGGGACCAACACCTAACTGCCAGGACAGCAGAGCAGAAAATGTGGTCAGAAAGAAAACAGTGAGCTCAAGATGTTCACAGAGGTAATGATAATAAGAGTAAGGGTTTCAGCAGCACTTGAGCTTGGGTAGGGCAGATTCTGAAGAATATTTGTTTTCCTAATTGCTTCAGGAACGGCATAAGCATCTTTCTGTGTACCTTGTGTAAGGGCACTCAGTCCCTCTAGATGCCAACATTTCATAGCTCCTTATTGTCTTAAACCTATTTTTTATTTATTCTACCAAAGTCAATAACTACACATCTGCCACATTCTTGTCCTTTCACTTAAGCAGTCAGAAACTCTCTGCAGCATCTGTGTACCCTCTTTACACATCAATTTTACATTGTCAGGTGGCTCAATGAGTCACTATTGGCTGTAAATCTCACAGCAGCAGAAACATTGGTTCAATCCTGACCCCAATTGATGACTATGTTCTCCCTGTCGTGGATTTCCTGCAGTCCTTCACTTTCTTCTTCCATTGCCAAGACATACATGTTGGTACAGTAACTGGCCATTGTACTTTATCCCTAGTGCGTAGGTAGAAGTTAACATTTGGGGAGCATATGAGGAGAATAAAAGCCAGGATTAATCTATGATGAACTGTATATAGCCGTAGATATTTAATGAAAGGTTCATGGGTCTAAGAGCCTGTTTCTGTATCATTTTGTGTGATCAATTTTGAGCAATATTTAGAAGACCCACAGAATTTAGTTTTAGTAAATGAAGGCAGATAGTATGAGAAAGCATTAGTAGGAGAGCTCCTTTGTGGAAGGTTCTGAAATTCAATTGGATATAGCACAATTATAGGAAAGGTGAAGTAGGAGCAAAGTTTCAAATGAGGGGAAGCCATTTTTAATGGTCTATGCTGTGACTGAAGAAAATTGACCTACAAACAGCTATTTAAAGGCAAGTCAGTCAATACCTCAAATATCTTTCTTGAAAGTCTGCCTTTCTTAAAAGAGGGTGTTTAGAGTGGACAATAAGGAAAAAAAAAGCCAAGCTTATTTCAGAGCTCAAGTGTTTATTAACGAGCATATCATATCATCTTCTGCCCGAAGAATGACCTGGATCTGCTGCAATTTTCTTACCATCACAACAGGTCAACGGTAGATGCTATTTCATTGGCCCTTTAACCAACTGAAGAACACCTTGACAATGAAGATTGTACAGGTGTTCATTAACTACAACTGAACATTCAACACTATCATCCTCTTGAATCATTGTTCCAAGACCTATGTCTTGATACTTTCCAGTGTAAATGGGTCCTCAATTTCTTTACTTACAGACTCCAGTCAGTTCAGATTGGCAACACCATTTCCTCCACATTCACCATTAATACAGGTGTATCAGAAGGCTGTGTGCTTCAACTCGCTTAGAATTATATGGCTATGTGTCCAATGCCATATTTAAGTTTGTTGATGACATAGAACATAGAATAGTACAGCACAGTAAAGGCCCTTTGGCCCACAATGTTGTGCTGACCCTTAAACCCTGCCTCCCATATATCCCCCCACCTTAAATTCCTCCATATACCTGTCTAGTAGACAACACTGTTGTTAGCCAAATCAAATGTAGAGACAATTTGCATATAGGAGGGAGAGTAAAAATGTGAATGGTGCCACAACAACATCTCACTCAAGATCAGCTAAACCAAAGAGCTGATTATCGACTAGAGAAGGAAGAAACCTCATTAATGAGTTGGAGAGGGTCAATAATAACTTTAAATTCCTTGTCATTATCTATCAGAGCATCTGTCCTGGGACTATCATAAAGATGGTCATCATAAAGAAGACACAACCGTGCCTCTACTTCCTTATAAATTTGCATGGAAGTGATAAACTTCTATAGATGCACAGTGGAGAGTATCCTAACTGGTGGCATTATAGCCAGATATGGCAACATCAATGGTCAGGAACAGAGAAGTCTGCAGAAAGTGGTGGATACGTTCTTTGCTCCTCACAGCCAAAGCCCTCCCTACCATGAGCACATTTACAAAGAGCACTACCTCAAGAAAGCAGCAACCATCAAAGAAACCAACATCCAGGTCATTTTCTCTTCTTGCTACTACAGTCGGATAGGAGGTATAGGAGCCATAGGTCCCACACCATCAGATTCAGGAACAGTTACAGTATTACCCTATAACAATCAGGCTCCTGAAATAGTGTGGATAACTCCACTCACCTCATCTCTGATCTGATTCTACAACCTACAACTCATGTCCTCAATCATATAATTTCTATTTGCACAATTTGATTTTCTTTGCACATTGGTTCTTCCACCATATTTATTTAGTATAGTTCTTCATAAATTGTGTTCTATTTATTTATTTTCCTGTAAATGCCTACAAGATAATGAATCTCAAGTTAGTATATTGGGACATACACATACTTTTGTAATAAAGTTGTTTTGACTTTGATGGAATATTATTACTCCAGAAACCACAGAAGAGTAAAGGAAGTGTTGGGAAAGGAAAGAAATAACATAAAAACACAAAAGGAAACTTGAGCATCCTGGCATAGCATGCTAACATCAAATGATCCATGAAAATAACATACCAATAGCTCATCTATGTGCAAATAACTTGCTGATGTCTATCATCATAGGATGAGGTTATCATATGATGATAACCTCATCATAGGATGACTAGGCCAACAACTGATCGGGATAGAATGGCATACCAACATCTGTTCAACATCGATATGTTATGTTTAACAGGCAATCTCCAAAGAACACTTCAATGGTTCCATTTAACATCAGAGAATGTACACAATATATACACTGAAGCTCTTACTCACCACAGACATCCTCGAAACAGAAGAAAAACCCCAAAGAATGAATGACAGAAAAACATGTAAGAACCCCCAAACCCCCCTGACCCCCCGCACACATAAGCAGCAGCAACTAGAATCAGTCCTCCCACTCCCCCACAATTGTTCCAGCAGAAAACATCAGCACTCCCACCACTAACAATGCAAGCAACAGAAAAGCCCCTAAGAGAGACCTTGCTCAACAATCCATCAACAACTACTGCACATCCCTACAGTTTGAGTTCCCTCAGGCTCTCTCTCTCTCTCTCACTAACAAGGAAAAGAGAGATATCACTCCTTCCACAGTGAGAGGGGGGACAAACAATTGCTGTTTTCATTTACAGTCTTTCTCCCGACTTGTGAATCGGCATCAAACTGTCAGTCACCATGGAGAGAGGGAGAGAACAATCACCTGAATGAAGAGGCCTCCGACAGCCGCACTCACCGTCTTGCTGTTCCGGCTCCCTGCCACTCTTCAGTTTGCGACACCCATGAGAAATTGGGTCCATTGGGCTGCACTAGGCTGTACTCTAAAGACATCCATCTTCCAGGCCACTCCTGGAGGTATCAAAACCCTGGCAAATCAGCAAGCTCTAAGAATGGTAACACACCGCTATGCAGAACCACTGTAGATCACAGACCCCACAAGACCACAGCCACCTTGAAAAGGAAAATGGCCATGCTGTTATCTACACAGCAGCCAAAATAATCATTATAGAACAATCATACTATAGATATTCATGCTGACAATGAATAAACACAGAAGGCTTCTGCTTCTACATGATCAATGGCATTGCTATCTGACCTCCATGGGATTGGCATATGATCACTTCATGGATTGCCTTTACTGAAATCTAATCATCATGGGATGGCCATGCTAACATGTGATCCCATTTTACAATCTGATCTCTGTAGAGTAACTGCGCCTACATCTGATCTACCTAAAGTGATTATGCTGATGGATGATCATCACTGAACAGATGTGCCAATGTTGGGTTAACATGAGATAGCCATGCCAGTGTCAAATCCCCATGAAACAGCCATACCAATATCTGATCACTGTACAAGCATTTGGTCTCCTATCTCCTATGGAGAGACCATGTCAAGATCAGCTCACATAAACTGACATCAGATTGAGATTGAATAAAAGGGTTTTAGCTGAGATATTACACTCATCAAAACCAATTTGTCTCTGGTCCTGTTTTTCTCAATACCTAGTTTCCTTTGTTTTTCTTCCATTTTCTACAACTAGTGTCAATAAACTCTTTTTTTTCCACGGCACCTCAACGTTAAGTGGTAGATTCAGTGTTGATCATATGTCAAGTGATTCCTTGCTCAGTGAGGAATTCATAAAAGATTAATGACCTCAATCTTGCAGCCAGGAAATTACCCAGTAGCATATTATATAACAGGATCCGGTGGGAATTTGTTGGCCAGGCCACATCTCATTCTAGCAGCTTTAATTTAGACAGCCCTCTTTTGATTCTTGTCTGCCTGGCAACTGGATTTTCTCTGGGTCTGTTTCTTCAATAATTTCGGTCTTTATATCTTTCCTCAATATTAATAAACTTTTTCCAGTTTTCTCTTCTGATGGCTTGGCCTATCATACTATGCTGTTCTGTGGCATGTGGATGCCCTTGCACATTACTTGATGTAGTTTGTCTGAAATTTTTCAAGTAGATACTTATCTGCTTCATTAGACTTCCCAGGATTTTGGGAGTTTAGATTTAAATTCAGAAAACTTTGTAAGCTTTTGACAGTTTAAAGGATTACGTCTCTGGGCCTTCCTTGGGTAAGAAGTTGGACATAACTCAAACAGATGGACCTATTGTCATCCAAAGGTAGATCCTTTGCCACATCTTGGTCATCTAGCTGAGTTGCCTTGCCCTTCCTGTTTGGCTTGCTCATTTCTAATAAATTCCTGTAAGCTACTGTAATGAAGGAAGAACCTTAAGAAAAGATGGCATTGAATAGGGAAAGCCACTAAGCAGTGCCATATGGCCTGCCACTGCTTGGAAATGTGCACTGAGCTTTAAACAACACATAACTGACCACCAGCATGAGGAAGCAGAGAAAGTGCCTTCCGAAAGCAGAGGTAATCTCTATTTGCAGGTGAAATTTAAAATAGGAAATAAGTTAAGGATGATGTATTGGAATGTAACACGTGTTTCTCCAGCCTTTCATGGAACCCTATAGCTTGTTTAGTTTCCTCAACAAGAATATCCTTTGGCCTATAATCCAAAAGACAGGCAGGAAATACACACACCAACAAGTGTGTCAAGTGCCATATTGCGTCAGGAACAACAAGGGGTGCCTTTCACAGTACGGTTGAGATAAATTGAAAAGAATGTCAGAGTTGGCCTTTAACTCAAGGGGGATAAAAAGTTAAGCATATAACTCTGTGTAACTGCTTCGCTTGCATAAAGCTTTGACCAAAGCCATTAAGAAGATGACATTCAATTTTAGCCCTTCCTGTCCTCATGTCTCGTGAGTTGTGAGGTTTATATTCCCCCAAACATGGAGGATTTGTCATTGATCTGATGAATCAGGTTTAAAAGGATTTGTTAGATTTCAGACAAAGGTACAAAGGCATGATGGGAGAAATGGAAAATAAGGAGCTTTTATCTTAATTTCACAGCAGAATGCTGTCACACTCATAGTAAAGACAACAGTGTGGTTCTGAGGGTAAATCCCAGCTGGCTGGCTACTTGCTGTCCCCAGCATTAAACCAGCTGCTTTAATGAGATGCCCATTTCCAAACAAATCCAGGTGGACCTTAATCATTAAGTTATTCTCCCCACACTCGACCATTACACTCCACAATGGAGAAACACTGCACCTCGAGCGATCGCAATTGGAACTGGAAGTAGATTGAACTCTGGGTTTCACTTTTCTCCCAGGAAACATCTCACCTCTGAACTGCTGCAAAATATCAAAGGAAAAAAATCTGCTCCAACTATAAACAACATTAAAACCAAACTCTTTCTCTCAAACATCCATATATTGCGAACCAACACAACCATCATCACAGCAGCTTCTTTTGGGATATTATGGAATCAAAGGGTAGAAGAAATCTTGAATCCCCCACCCTACTACTATTGGACCTAATACTGGTCCAATTGGAATTTGCTGGACTGAAACAATTAGTCTTTTATTAGCTCAGTGAACTAAGGTGGTATAAGTCACATCATGCTCTAACTGAGTTGTAATGGGGCTTGAGGGGTTTCCATTACCTATTTCTTTTCAGATATTCTTGTACCTGAAACTGGCAATTTGCAAGTAGGGTGCCTAATGGCTGCTTGTCTCCTTTACAACAGCACTGACTTTCCCTGTGGCATAAATTAGCCCCACCAAATGCCTGGAAAATGGGGAATTAAGCTACCTGACAATGGAGAAATAGCAGAGACATAACTGAATTCAATGATGACTATTTCTATTGCCTTTAAACACTGCAGCCCATCTAACTATCCCAAGCACAAGCAAACAAGAAAAAATAACAAAAAAAGTAAGTTATGAATTGTCAAAAATTCAGCCAGCCAAAAAGGAGAAGGAATACCAAACGATACCAAACAAAGTGATGGAAACCTAAAGTGAAAATAGAAAACACCAGAACCAGTCAGGAGATCAGGCAGCAAAAGTGGAGAAAGAACCAAAGTCAACACCAGGCCAATTATAGTCTTTTGGAAGGCAAGATTTTAATCACCACTACATCCCACTCACCCCATCACTTGGTTGTTTCCACATAAGTATAGCTTGATTCACCACTGAAATGATACCCATTCTGTGGTATTAAACCAAATGAATTTAACCTAAAGTTAAGGCTGCAATACTGGACATTGTTTCTTCAATCAGTCCCCAACAAAGGGAGGAAAATGAAGCTCGAATGATGTGATATATTTCTAATATGAATTTTATTTCTTAGTACAACTGCTGAGGTGTTTCTGTATTACATGAACTACCTGAACCAAATCAAATCCATAGGTCAATCTCTGTAGTAGCAGTCTTCAGATAACAAAGTCTTGTTCTGTGATTCTGTTCAATATATTAAGGTTGATTCACTCGGACAGTATGTAAGATATGATACATTAATCTGGGCTATTTCAATTTCTAAGTCTGGGACTATAAAATTGGTGTGCTGCATATCTAATTTTTTTTGAATATCTGATTTATGTACCCATCTGATGTGTGGACTCTGTTGTATTGTGTATGCATCTGCCATATTAACAATTGGCTGCATCAGTGCTCAAATCTTATCTCGTTAAATCAGACAAATCTAGCTTCTCCGAAGGAAGAAATTAACAGCCCAGACAGTTGAAGGAAGTAAATTTTAATCCTGTTTGTAAGGTGTTTTATGGTTTTCTGCCATATGATTAAGGTCACAGAGCATAGTCCTTATTGGCTAGGCTAATTTGATTGTGACAGAACAATGGTAAAGAACTTTGCTGCAAGTGAAGTGCATACTAATTATATGATTTGTCCTTGATAATGACCTTGACAGGTCATTCAGCAGTTGTGATCTGTCACTGACTTCTAATCATGTATTATCGTCTGGGTGAATCGGAGTGGCACCCTAAGCTTTCTGTCTTTACAGTGATGTGGCACTGTAATTACCTTATGCCAAGTAGATACACACAGACTGAATTAAGTAATCATAGTGATTGCCTTCAAAATTGTCCTTTTTTCATCGTTTCTCTGCAATTTAAAATTTTAAAGTGCAAAAGTGGTCAATAAAGAAGAGGACAACAATTTAGAGAAAAAGAATGCTTGCCTTATTCTGCTGTTATTACATGACAAATCATCACCATTCGTCAGATGCACTTGTTTGTGAAAGCTTTTTGGTTTCAGGAAATCAGCCTTGTGATAAGATGCATTCCCTAGGTGACCAAAACTAAATAAAAAAAATGTGTATATCTGTGTGTGTTGGGGTGGGGGGAAGAGGTGGAGATGATGCTGGTGCAGTTCAGGGGGAGGTGGTGGTGGGTGGTGGCAGGAGTCTCTTGACATGTACAAGAATAACGGCTAAATCTATCAAGTTTGATCAGGCCTGGGATAATGAAGTACTGCATCGTATTTCTGGCAGGGACAATGAACACAGGAGCCGAGATCTGTAAATGTGCTGTTCTCTTTGCAAGGAATCAGCAGCAGCCAGCAGGGAGCTGGTAGATAATTACATAGTATTTGTGCAATTTCAGGAAGCTTCCCACACAGGTTGAATGCTTGCAGTTTATTAAAAGGCAGTGCAGTGAAATGTTTCTAATGAATATTTTTGTCAGAAAGAGCAGCCATTTGAATGATTTTTGCGCAAGGAATCAGAGGTGGAAAATCACTGTCAAAATATATTTTTATGTTTGATGCTATTCACGGATTTATGAGATTAAGCCCTTGCATTAATAGAATCACCAGAAACTTTTTTTTGTAATAATCGTAAATATTATTTAAAATGTAAGTGCAATAGGTGAATGTTTGGAGAATCACCTATACCCACCAGCATTGTTCATTGTGTTTCAGAGCACCGATGGAACTTGTCCTCTCCGAATGTTTAATATGAGCTAGTTTCCTACAGAGATGATAATAATCCTGAAGAATAACAGGTAAAGGATTTGAATTTTACTCACTAGCAAACACAAATTAACTAAGGTAAATTCATTTATGCCTTCTGTTTGAGGTATATTAAATATTTTAATTATTAATACTGAACTTGTTTTTGTTGTTTTATGCATCAGTAATGTGTAGCACTTCTAGTACAGTTTATTAAAGTCTGATTACATGCAAGTTTGTGTATAGACAGGCAAAACGAGAATCCACTGCACATGAAAATTGTCTTATTCATCAATCATTCAGCCAACATGCAGCAAAATATTGTTTATGTAAGATTACAAGCACCGGACAATTTTTGACATTGTATCTAACCACATAGGGCAAAATAAAATCTTGCAATCATTTGTAAAGTTTCTGCTGAATTTGGAATATTCATGCTAAACAGGCAGATGGACTTTCACCAGGATATTCAAAGGATTTAATGGTTATTTCTGACAGGTGCCTGAGTGGTATTATGTGGCACTTAGCGCATAGTTGTTTTGTACAGCACAGTGGCTCTAATGACTTATTGACCTGGGTTTGATTGTGAATTTGGGTGCCATTATGTGAGGTTTGCACATACTTCTTGTGACTGCATGGAATTCCCTCCAGTATTCTTGATTCTTCCCATATGCCAAAGGCATGCTGCTTGGCAGTTTAATTCGGAATTGCTTAATGTGATGGCAGAATTGGACTGAAGGTGATGGAATTGATGGGGGTATGAGAGTGAAAATGGGAATAGTGTAGACAGGCCTTTAATGGTTGGCATGAATACTGTCTGATTGTAATGCACGTCTTCTGAGCTCAGGCTAAATCCATCCATGTGGACAGAATTATGTGATCCAGAATTAATTACAAATGATTGAAAGTGAGCAAAAATTATGTAGATATAAGTACTACAAATAATGCTACTTAAAAATATCACAGATGGTGTAATTTGAAACATTATATTGTAGTTCCTTTGCAAGCTGCCTTTTAACTTTAAATATTACTTACTTGGTGCTTTTGAATTTATTTCAGTGATTGCTCAGAGAAATGTGTTTCCTTGTGTACAGTCTTGTTTGCACAAATTTACTCTGTATCTTTCTTATTTTCCCCAAGTAATGTCATAACAATTTTATACTCAAGAAATTCTGCAGATGCTGGAAATCCAAAGCAGCACACACAAAATTCTGCAAGAACTCAGAAGGTCAGGCAGCATCCATGGAAAGAAGAGTCAACATTTTGGGAAGGGACCCTTCTTTAGGATGGAAAGGAAGGGGGATGACATCAGAATAAAAAGGCGGGGCAAGTGGAAGGTGGATAGCTAGAAGGTGATAGGTGAAACCAGGTGTGTGGGAAAAGTAAAGGGCTGAAGAAGAAATAATCTAATTGGAAAGGAGTGTGGACCAATAGAAAAAAGGAAGGAGGAGGAGATAGGCAGGTGAGAAGAGGTAAGAGTGAGTAATTGAAAAGGGGAGGAGGAAAGAAACATTTTTCACCCCAAGGAGAAAGTGATATTCCATCAGGTTGGAGGCTACCCAAATGGAATATACGATGTTGCTCCTAAACCCTGAGGGTTGATTCATCGTGGCACAAGAGGACGCCATGGACCAACATGTCAAAACAGGAATGGGAGTTGAAATTAAAATGTTATGCCACTGGGAATTTCCCCTTATGGTGGATGGAGAGGAGGTGCTCGAAAAAGCGACACCACAATTTACAGTAGGTCTCACCAATGTAGATGAGGCCGCATCGGGTACAAGAAACAACCCCAGCAGATTCTCACCTGTTTGGGGCACTGAATGGAGGTGAGGGAGGAGGTGAATAGGCAGATATAGCACTTTAGCCACTTACAGGGCTGAACGATGGGAGAGAGATTATGAGGAGGGATGAATAGACAATGGAATCATGGAGGAGCAATCATCCCTGCAGAAAGCAGACAGTGGGGGGGGGGGGGAATGGAGAGTAACGTTATGTTTGGTGGTAGGGTCCTTTTAGAGATGGAAGAAGTTGTGGAGAACATTGTGTTGGATGAGGAGGCTCATAGGGTGATAGGAACTCTATCACTGTTAAGGCTGTGGGAAGATGGGGTGAGTCCAGATGTTCGGAAAATAGAGGGGATATGGGTGCAGGCAGCACAGACATAGAGAAGTACAGCACAAAAACAGACCCTTCAACACAGCTAGTCCATGCTAAAGCCATTTAAACTGTCTACTTCCTTCGACCTCCAGTTGGAACATAGTCCTCCATACCCCTACTTATTTTATCCAAGCTTATCTTAAATTTTGAAATCGAACACTCATGCACCACATGCGCCCCCAGCTCATTCCACACTCTCACAACCCTCTGAGTGAAGAACTTGCCCTCATGTTCTCCTTAAACTTCTCACATTTCATTCTTAACCCGTGACCACTGGTTGTAGTCCCAGCCAATTTCAGTGAAAAACGCCTGTTTACATTTACCCTATCTATACCTCCCAAAATTTTGTATACCTCGTTCAACTCTCCTCTTAATCTTATGTGTTCTAAAGAATACAGTCCTAACCTATTCAATCTTTCCTTATAACTCAGGTCCTCCAGATCCAGCAACATCCTTGTAAATTTTCTCTGTACTCTTTCAACTTTGTTTCCATCTTTCCTATAGGTAGGTGACTAGAACTGCACAAAATACACCAAGTTAGACCTCACCAATGTCTTATGTAACTTCAACGTAACATCCTATTTTCTGTACTCGATACATCGATTTATAAAGTCCAATATGCCAAATGCTTTCTTTACAACCCTAGCTACCCCTGATACCACTGCCAATATTTCATGGACCTGTATTCCCAGATTCCTTTCTTCTACTAGTAGAAACATTCCTTTGCAGGTCTGGAATGGGGCTTGAAATGGCAGCCAGTTTTCAGTGGGAATCTTTGATTGGATAGCAGTGCTGATGTAATAGAAGAGTTCCCGCGCAAGTCCAGAGAAGAACTTTAAAAACCCAGTCTCCATTAAAGAGAGGTACTGTCTAGCAGAGCGGTCAGCGTCGCAGAGCTCTGAATCAGAGAGGTAAGGCTTTGGCTTAACAAGCTTAATCAAGAACAGGCAGAGGCAAAGTAAGTAGGTAAGTTTTTTTTCTTATTTCTTTTTCTATTTAGCTCCTGAAAGAATAAGGAGTATGTCTGCAGGGCCAGTGTTTTGTTCTGGTTGTCAGATGTGGGATTTCCAGGAGACCCTCAGGCTCCCCAGTAGCCACATCTGCACCGAGATGCAAATCCTTAGAGACTGTATTAGGGAACTGGAGCTGCAGCTCAATGACCGTTGGCTTATTAGGGAAAGTGAGGAGGTGATAGACAGGAGCTACATGGAGGTAGTCACCTACTGCCACCTATAGGAGGCAGTTAAAGGCTGACGGTCAAGAAAAGGAAGAAGAATGTCAGATAGTGGAGAGCGCACCTGTGGCCATCCCCCTCAACAACTTCTACTCCAGTTTGGGTACTGTTGATGGGGGGCATACACAGGAGATGCAATAGCGCCCATGCCTCTGGCACTGAGTCCGGTCCTGTGGCTCAGAAGGGGAGGAACTGAAGAGGTTGGTAGTATGAGTAGGGGACTCTATAGTTGGGGGGACAGGTAGGCGATTCTGTCCATGTGAAGAAGAATCACGGATGGTAGTTTGCCTCCTAGGTGCTTGGGCCCGCAATTGTTCTGAATGCATCCACAATATCCTGAAAAGGGAGGAAGAGCAGCCAGAAGCCATGGTACATATTGGTATCAATGACATACAAAGAAAAAGGAAGGCAGTCCTGAAAAAAGAATACAGAGAGTTAGGAAAGAAGCTGAAAGCAGAACTTCAAGGGTAGTAATCTTGGGATTGCTGCCTGTGCCACATGACAATGAGGATAGGAATAGAATGAGGTGGAAAATAAATGTGTAACTGAAGTTTTGGAGCAGGGGGCAGAGCAGATTTCTGGATCATTGGGACCTCTTCTGGGGCAGATGTGACCTGTTCTAAAGGGACATGTTGCATTTGAATCCGAGTGGAACCAATATCCTTGTGGGCTGGTTTGCTAGAGCTGTTGGGAGTAGCTTAAGCTAATATGGCAGTGGTATGGGAACCAGTATGATGTAACTGAGGGTGAGCCAGCAGGTTTGCAGGTACCAATGGGTGTAATATGAATGGACAAGCCAATAATTGGGTACAAATGGAGACAGTGCAAAGAGTTAAATTGTAGCATAGAGGCAAAATTCAAAAGGGCAAACAATGCAGGAATGAACGTGCTATATTGAAATGCATGTAGTATTCAGAATAAGGTGGATGAACTTGTGGCGCAGTTTGAAATTGGTCGGTATGATGTTGTGGGCATCATTGAGTCTTGGCTGAATGAAGGTCATACCTGGAGCTTAACATCAAAGGATATACTTGGTATTGAAAGGACAGGCAGGAAGGCATAGGCGGTGGTGTGGCTCTGATGGTAAGAGATAGAATTACATCTTTAGAAAAAAGTGACACAGGTTCAGAGAATGTTGAATCTTTGTGGGTGGAGTTAAGAAACTATTATTAAAAAACCATTATGGGAATCATATATAGGCCTCCAAATAGTAGCCAAGCTGTGGGGTTGACATTACAAAGGAATTGGAAAAGGCATGTAATAAGTTGTAATGGGGGATTTCAATATGCAAGGATATTGTGAAAATTAGATTGATGTCAGATCGCAAGAGTGGGAATTTTTTGAAAGCCTATGAGATGGCTTTCTAAAGCAGATGTGCTTGAGCCTACTCAGGGAAAGGCTATTTTAGATTGGGTGTTGTACAATAATTCAGATTTTATCAGGGAGCCTAAGGTAGAAGAACCCTTATGGGAAGTGATCATAATATGGTTGACTTCATACTGAAATTTGAAAGGGAGAAGCATAATTCACATGTATCAGTATCACAGTGGAATAAAGGCAATAACAGAGGCATGAGAGGGGAGTTTGCTCAGGTGGATTACTGGGGGATACTGGCAGGAATGACAGCAGAGCAGAGGTGGCTGAAGTTTCTGGGAACAGTTCACAAGGTGCAGGATAGATATGTCCCACAAAAAAGATTCCCAAATGGCAGAGGAAGGCAAGCATGGCTGACAAGGGAAGGGAGATCATTGGTTGTGGGAACTTATTAATAGGTGAGTGTAGTTATCACCTTTTTTTTTAAAGCCTGATGGCTGAGTGTTAGTAACTGTTCTTGAACCTAGTGATGTTAGTCCTGAGGCTCTTGTACCTTCTACCTGATGACAGCAGCAAGAAAGGAGTATGGGCCTGGGTGGTGAGGAACTTTGATGATGGATGCTTCTTCCCTACAATAACATTTCATGTAGATGTGCTCAGTGGTTGGGAGGGCTTTACCGGCATTGTACTAGGCAAAATCTGCTACCTTTTGTAGGACTTTACATTCATAGGCAATGGTGTTCCCATACCAGGCCACAATGCAACTAGACAGTGCAGTCTCCACTACACGTCTATAGAAGTTTGACAAAGTTTTTGATATCATGCCAAATCTCCTTAGACTCCTAAGGAAGAAGAGGCATTGTCGTACTTTCTTTGCAATTCCATTTGTATGACAGGTCCAGGACAACTCTTCTCAGCTATTAACACACAGGAATTTAAAGTTACTGATTCTCTCCAACTATGAGCCTCTAGTTTCCCTCTCCTGAAGTCTACAATCAGTTCCTTGGTCTTGCTAACATTGAGTGAGATGTTGTTGTTATGACACCACTCAGCCAAATTTTCTGTCTCCCTCCTGTATGCCAATTTACCTCCACCTTTGTTACATCTCATCAGCAAACTTGACTATGGTGTTGGAGCTATGCTTTGCCACACAGTCCTAGGTGTAAAGCAAGTAGAGCAAGGGGCTAAATACACAGTCCTGTGCTGCACCTGTGCTGATGGAGATTGTGGAGGTGTTTTTGCCAATTCAAACAGACTGAGGTCTGCAAGTGAGGAAATCAGGATACAATTTACGGGGAGTTATTGAGGCCAACGTCTTGGAGTTTACTGCTTAGTTTTGAGGGGATGACGGTATTAAATGCTGAGGTGTAATCAATAAAGAGCATCCTGAGGTATGCATCTTTTCTGTCCAGATGTTCCAGGGTTGTGTGAGAAACCAATGAGATGGCATCTGCTGTGGACCTGTTGCACCAGAAGGCAAATTGGAGTGGATCCAAGTCACCGCTCAGACAGGAGTTGATATATTTCAACACCAGCCTCTCAAAGCACTTCATCACAGTGGATGTAAGTGCACCTGGGTGAAAGTCACTGAGGCAGGACATCATGCTCTTCTTGGGCATCAGAAGTAAGACTGGATGCTTGAAGCAGGTGGGTACCACACACTACTGAAGAGAGAGGTTGAACATATCTGTGAACACACCAGCCAGTTAGTCAGCATGGATCTTTAGTGTTTGGCAAGGTACCCCATCTGGACTGGATGCTTTCCTTGGATTCACCCTTCTGAAAGTAGCCTGCATGTCATCTTTAAATACTGAGACCAAAGAAGCATCAGGAACTATGGGGGTTTGTCTCATGGCTCCTGAAGTTCTGATGGTCAAAGGAAGATAGAAGATATTGAGCTCATCTGGGAAGCCCTGCTGTCCCCATGTTGCATGATTTAACTTTGTAGGAGGTTGCAGCATTCAAACTATGTGACCGCTGTCGAGCATCCCTCGTTGATCCCAGTTTAGTCTGGAATCTCCATTTTGCTCGTGTGATGGCTTTACGGTGATCATACCCGCACCTCTTGTAGTATTCTTCATCTCCAGACTTGAATGCCTCTGATCTGACTCTCAGCAAATTTCAGATTGCATGGTTTCATCCAGGGCTTCTGATTGGGGGAAATCCTGAACAATATCATGCAAACACTCTCATCTACAGCTGTTTTAATAAAGTCTGTTGTAATCATTCAGATCCACAGACAAGTGCTTGAACAAGGCTCAATCTGTTGAATCAAGGAAATCCTGTAACCTTTCCTCTGCTTCCCGTGACCACCTCTTACTTGTCTTAATCTCTGCAGCGTTGCTTTTTAGACTGTGTCTGTATGCAGGTAGTAGGAGGACAGCCAAGTGGTCTGATTTGCCAGTCTAGGCAAGGAACAATAGGCATTCATTATAGTAGTGTAGCAATCATCTACTGTGTTGGGACCTCTGTTGCTATAGGTTATATAGTGGAGATAATTGGGCAGGGTTTTCTTCAAACCAGCCTGGTTGAACTCTCTGGCTACAATATGAAATACATTACAATGGGCTGTTTCTGGTCTACAGATGACATCATGCAGTGTCTCGAGTTCCTGCTTATAGTCACCCACTGGTGGTATATAAACTGTAGACAGGATCACAGATGAGAACTCCTGAGGGAAATAGAATGGTCTGCATGTGATCGATAGATGTTCCAAATCAGGAGAACATGAGTTTGGCAAAACCGCCACATTCGTGCACCAAAGAGCATTGACCAAAATGCACACACTGTCACCTTTTTCCTTACCAGAGTTCATGGTCCAGTCCATCTCGAAAATCGTAAATCCTCCTGTCAGACCGCTGCGTCCGGTGTATCCACAGATTTTCTAGTCTCAGCACAGCAAACAATTGAGATCTGCTTCATCTGCCTCTCATACAGAAGCCTCGCCCTCAGATCATCAGCTTTATTTTCCAGTGACTGCACATTCTCCAACAAGATGCAAGGTAGAGGAGACCTCATTCCTCGGTGTTCCAGCCTGACTTGAATCCCCCTCTCCTTTCATGATTCTAGCCATGACAATGACCCTTAAAGGCACTGCACTTGGCCACTCCATGTTCTTTTTTCGATAGTGAGATCTGAAGATCATCGAAGTGATTTTGAAGTCTGTGGCTAAAAGGAAAATTACATGCTGCAGATTGCAGTGAAAGTAAATCAGAAGAAGTATATTTAAGACGAAATCTGGAACAATTTGCTGCAGTCCTCAGCATGTCACAGTTGAGGTACCAGAAGCACTAGTCAATCCTTCGGTACCTCAACTGTCACTGAGGATGATTTAAATATCTCTCCTAGAGTCCCATCAATTTCTGTAGTTAGCTCTGCAGGATCTGAGGGAACATCTTGTCAGGTCTTGGGGATTTGTCTGCCCAATTTACCTCAAGACAGCAAACACCTTTTTCTCTGTATAGGGTCCACATCCTTGCTGTTGTTTTACCTCACTTTTATAGACTCGGTGTCCATCTCCTGAGTAAATACAGATGCAAAAATCTACATGGGGTATAATCTGCAAATTACTAGTTGAGCTATGTAAATTGGCTTATGATTGTCATATGTGCTAAGGTATGTGGAAAAATATTGTTTTGCATACCATCCATACAGATTATTTCATTATGACAGTGCATTGAGAGAATATAAGAGAAGACAATATCAGAATGAGGAATAAAATCTTACAGTTACAAAAAAAGTACAGTTCAAGCAGACAATAGGGTGCAAGGCCATAACAAGGTATAAATTGTGAGGTCACAAGTCTATCTTATTACACTAGGGGACTGTGCAATACCTTCTAATAGTGAGATAGAAAGTGTCCTTGAGCCTGTTGGTACATGCTTTCGGGTTTTTGTATTTTCTGTCCAATGAGATGGGAAGAAGAGAAAACGTTCAGGAAGGGTAGCATCCCTGAATGTGCTGACTGTTTTACCAAGGCAGCGAACAGTTCATGGAAGCTGGTTTCTGTAACATGCAGAGCTGTGTCTGGAACTTACTGCCGTTTTTTGAAGTCATGGGCAGAACAGTTGCCATACCAAGCTGGGATGCATCCAGTAAGTAGATCTTCTATGGTGTAGTGATTTGAAAAAAATGGTGAGGGCGTCATTCTAATTTCTTTAGCTTCCCGAGGACCCACACATTGATGTGGTAAAGGAAACTACAATATAGGAGCGTGTTAACAGAAAAATAATGTAAAATCTTCCCACCTATGTGAGAAAGGTAAAAATTAGCTAACTTGAATGAGGATTTCTTACAGATCGAGGGAGGAGTAAATGTATCCGGAACTAAGAGACGTCAAACACATCTTTTTTCTGTCTTTGCAAATGAAGACTCAGAAAACTTCTTGAAAAAAACTATGGAAATATGGGTACACTAGTTGTCATCTTCCAATATTCCAGAGCTTCTGGAATGGTTCCTTCATGGTGGAAGATAGCAAAGGCAGCAGAACTATTTAAGAAATGAGGGAGAGAAAGGGGTGTTCAGATCTTAAAGAAAGAAATAAAAAGAAGTTAGTTAAATTCCCTGATATTTCATTGTTCTCCAAAATAATTTTGCTTGTCTCAGACTGAAAGTGACCCATGTTAACTTTAACAAACCTTTTCCTTTCACCATCTGTTTTTATGTTTCTCACTGGCCAACTCTCATACACTGTACTACTTGTCTCTTGGGTCTCCTCTTTTGAATACTGAAACTTTCCCAATCCTCAAGGTTATTGGGGTACTCTTTTGGCAAGATTACATGTTGCTTCCTTTGATCTAAAGCATCCCTTGCTTCCCCTGATAGCGACAGCTGAATGTTTTTTCCTGTTTCTCTTTGTCTTAAAAGGATTTGTCTGCTGCCACAGTTAGATACATTTAAGTAGTTTCCATTCTACCATAGCTCAGTCACCTCTCATGCATTTGTAATTTGCTTTATAGAGATTTAAAATACCAGCTTCAGATTAAATTTAGTATCATTTTCAAGTTTTACATAAAATTCTATCATTTTGTGATTACTGTTCCCTAACAAGCCCTTCATGAGCAGCTTATTCATTAGCCCTTCTCAATGTATAATACTAGATCTAAAAAGCTTATTTACTCATTGGATCTTTAATATAATTTCTAGAAAACCATCTCTTAAACATTCGATGAATTCTCCCTCACAATATTAATATTAATTTGACTTGCCCAGTCTGTATTAGATTAAATTTGCCCATGATTATTGTAGTATCCATGATAATGCATCTCTGATTTCCTGGTTTATACTATGTCCTGACATTTGTGAGTATACATGCAACTCCCTATATCCAGCTCATACTGGTTATGCTGTCAAATTGCTCACACAAAATGATTCTACTTTTCAGTTTTCTGAGCCTTCCTATCTCCTACATTATCATGTCCATTAGTATGAAAGTTCTTTTTGTTTTGCTTTTCTCTTCTAAAGGAGAAGTATCTTGGAATACTGAATTCATGAACTTGGTTACTTTGCAGCTTTGTGTTTGTAATGCCGATAAGATATTTATTTTTCTTGATGCCATATCTTCACATGCCTAGTATTAACGCTGCTTGCATTCAGGTTACAAAATACTTTGTAATCTTTATAATTTTCCTAATATGATTCTGATTGGATGAATACTTTCAGGTATAGTAAAATTGGGAGTAACAATATAACTGAAACATAAGCCAGACATTTATTTTTATTTGCTGTCATGGTAGAAGACAGAAAAATGCATCCTGCTTTCCACCAAGGTAACAAAAAATAAAGAGTTTATTGAGAGTGGGGAGCATAAAGTAATTTTTAGTAACAGAGAAATTATTGGGAAATCTTGAAAAAATCCCCATGGGCTTCAAGGGTTACTTCCTAATGTTTGAAACGTAGTTCCAGATGCAGTGAATCTGTTAGTGATGTTCTTTCAAAGTGTCACCAATTCTAAAAAAGTCTATATAACCGTCCCTCCAAAAGGAAGAGAGACAAAATAAGGAAATACAAACCAATTATTGGTGGGATTTGCAAGGAAAAAAATTGGAAATCACTATTAAGTGTATGGTAATAAAACTGTATAGATTTAGTAGCGTCAATATGGTTTAAAGGCAAACTATGTTTCCCAAGTTTAAAAGAGATTTTAAGAGGATAAGTAAGAGAATGAATTGATATCTAAATGAATCTTTGGAAAGTTGATAAACTAGATGACTTCTCATGATGTTGGAGTAATTTGAGATCAGTAACAAGGCCTCAGGAATTGACAGTATACTGCAGTGATGGTTATAAGGATAATTTTTCAGGTTTTCTGATGATACAGTGTGAAGTGAGAACGAGAGCTATAAAAGGTATATTAAGGAATATATGTAGTTAAGGGACAGGAAATTTCAGGTGGAAGATATTGATCAGAAGATTGAGATAGGATGAATAAAAAGAATCTTTTTAATAGGTATGAGAAAAAGTAAATTTCTCATTTTCTCATTCTCACAGGGCAAATAATTAAATTGTACGACAGATTCAAAATTCAAAAGGGTGAAGTTTGCAGGACTTAAAGGTGCTGTATTTAAATGTACATAGCATTCAGAATAAGGTGGACAAACAAATTAAAGTTTGGGCGGTTTGACGTTGTGGGCGTCACTGAGTCACAGCTGAATGAAGGCCAGAGTTGGGAGCTTAACATCAAAGGATGTACTTTGTATTGAAAGGACAAGCAGGAAGGCACAGGTAGTGCTGTGGCTCTGTTGGAAATGATGCGGGTGAGGTAATAAAGGGAGATAAAGAAATAAAAGAAATAATATGTACTTTGCATCTATTTTCACTGTGGAAGAAGACATTAGCAATTTGCCAGAGTGTCAGGGAGCAAGAGTGATTGCCATTGCTATTACAAAGGAAAAAGAGCTGGGTAAGCTCAAAGATCTTAAGATGGATAAGTCACCTGGACCAGATGGACTACATCCCAGAGTCCTGAGAGAGGTTGCTGAAGAGATAACAGATGCATTGGTCATGATCTTTCAAGAATCACTTGATCCTGGAGGACTGGAAGATTGTCACTGCACTCTTCAAGAAGGGAGGAAGGCAAAAGAAAGCAAAGGAAATTATAGGCCAGTTAGCCTAAAATTAGTTGTTGAGAAATTGTTGACGTCTGTTACTCAGGATGAGGTTTTGAGTTACTTGGAGACTAATGATAAGATAAGTCAAAGTCGGCATAGTTTCTGTAAAGGAAATTCTTGCTTGACAAATCTGCTAGAATTCTTCGAGGAAGTAACAAGCAGGGTGGACAAAGGAGAGGAAGTGAACGTCATTTACTTGGATTTTCAGAAGGCATTTGATAAGGTGCCACACACGAGCCTAATAAAATCCCATGGCATTACAGGAAGTATTCTGGCATGGATAGCAGAATGGCTGACAGGCAGGAGGCAGCGAGTGGGAATAAAAAAGGTCTTTTCTGGTTGGCTGCCGGTGACTAGTAGTGTTCCTCAGGGGTTAGTACTGGGACTGCTACTTTTCACATTGTTTGTCAGTGATTTAGATAATGGAATTAAAGACCTTGTAACAAAGTTTGTGGATGATTACAAAGGTAGGTGGAGGGGTAGGTATTGCTAAGGAAGTAATGTGGTTGCAGCAGGATTTACAAATTGGAAGAATAGGCTAATAATTTGCAGATGGAATAGAGTGTTGGGAATTGTATGATAATGCATTTTGGTAAAAGTAACAATAGTGCGGACTATTATCTAAGTGGGGAGAAGGTTCAAACATCAGAGGTGCGGAGGGGCTTAGGAGTCCTCATGCAAGTCTCCCAGAAGGTTAATTTATATGTTGAGTCTGTGGTAAAGAAGGCAAATGAAATGTTGGCATTTATTTCAAAGGGAGTAGAATTTAAAGCAAGGAGATAATGCTGAGGCTTTACAAGGCACTGGTCAGGCCACGCTTGAAGTATTGTCAACAGTTTTAGGCCCTATATCTCAGAAAGAATACATTGTTATTGAAGAGAGTCCAGAGGAGGTTCATGAGGATGATTCTGGGAATGAAGAGTTAACATATGAACACAAGAACACCAGAAATAGGAGCAGGAGTAGGCCATCTGGCCCTTCGAGCCTGCCCCACCATTCAATAAGTTCATGGCTGATCTGTCCATAAACTTAGCTCCATCTACCTGCCTTTCCCTATTACCCTTAATTCCCCTACTGTGTAAAAATCTGTCTAACTGTATCTTAAATATACTTAGTGAGGAAGCCTCAACTGCTTCCCTGGGCAGAGAATTCCACAGATTCACCACTCTCTGGGAAGAACTGTTTCTCTTCATCTCCGTCCTAAATCTTCTCCCCTGAATCTTGAGGCAATGTCCCCTAGTTCTAGTCTCAGCTACCAATGGAAACAACTTTACTACTTCTATCTTATCTATCCCTTTCAAAATGTTATATGTTTCGATAAGATCCCCTCTCATTCGTCTAAATTCACAGACAACTCAATCTCTCCTCATAGGTTAACCCCTTCATCTCTGGAATTATCCTTGTGAACCTCCTCTGCACTGCCTCCAAAGCCAGTATATCCTTCCTCAAGTATGGAGACAGTACTCCAGGTGTGGCCTCACTAGTGCCCTGTAGAGTTGCAGCATGACCTCCCTGCTCTTGAATTCAATCCTTCTAGCAATGAAGGCCAACATTCTGTTTGCCTTCTTAATAACCTGTTGTACCTGCAAGCCAACTTTTTGTGATTCATGATCAAGCACTCCCAAATCCCTCTGCATAACAGCATGCTGCAATCTTTCACCATTTAAATAATAATCTGCTCTTCTATTATTCCTTCCAAAGTGGATGACCTTAACCTATCTATATCCCTCTGCAGACTCTCCACATCCTCTGTACAATTTGCTATTCCATTCAGTTTAGTGTCATCAGCAAATTTTGCTACGCTACACTCAGACCCCTCTTCCAAATCATCAACGTAAATGATAAACAGCTGCGGGCCCAGCACCGACCCCTGCGGCACCCCACTCAACAGCAACTGCCAACCGGAGAAATGCCCATTTATACCAACTCTCTGCCTTCTATTGGTTAACCAATCCACTATCCATGACAATACATTTCCTCCAACCTCATGCATCCATATCTTATTTATAAGTCTCTTTTGCGGCACCTTATCGAACGCCTTCTGGAAATCCAAGTATACGACATCCACCTTTTCCCCTCTATCCACTCCACTCATTATGTCAAAGAACTCCAGTAAGTTTCTCAAACAGGACCTGCCCTTTCTGAATGTATCTGTCTAATGGAACCACTCCTTTCTAAATGTTTTGCTATTTCTTCCTTAATGACAGCTTCAAGCATTTTCCCGACTACAGATGTTAAGCTAAATGGCCTATAGTTGCATGTCTTTTGCCTGAATCCTTTTTGAAAAAAGTGGTGTGACATTTGCTGTCTTCCAGTCCGCCAGGACCTGCCCAGGGTCTAGAGAGTTTTGGTAAATGATTACCAACGCCTCTACTATAACCTCTGTCAATTCCCTCAGCACCCTGGGATACAAAGAGCACTTGACAGCTTTGGGCTTGTACTCACTGGAATTTAGAAGAACATGGGGGATATCATTGAAACCTACCAAATGTTGAAAAGACTAGATAGGGTGGATGTGGAGAGGATGTTTCCTGTGGTGGGGTATCCAGAACTAGATGTAACAGCCTCAAAACTGAGGGGCAACCATTTAGAACTGAAGTAAGGAGGAATTTTTTTTAGCTAGAGAGTAGCAAATCTGTGGAGTGCTCTTCCACAGACTGTGGTAGAGTCCAAGTCTGTGCTTATATTTAAGGCAGAAGTCAATTGTTTCTTTATCGGTCAGAGCATCAAAGGATATGGTGAAAAGGCAGGTGTATGGGGCTGAATGCGATCCAGTATCAGCCATGATGGAATGGCAGAGAAGACTCGATGAGCTGAATGGCCTAACTCGGCTCCTATGTCTTGTGGTCTAAATGTTGATGTACAAAGTGGATGAGTTTAATATCTACATACTGTGAGTAATTGTAAAGCTTTGTGAGACCACACATTGGTTGCATTTTTAAGTTCAAGTTTGGCAGCATCGACTTCAAATCAGCATTGCACGCTGACTGATGTCATAATTGATGCACCATCAATAACTCTAGGAGACTGTAAGTGAACGATAGGCTTTTTTTAACAGTGAAAAGGGAGCACGACATCTTGAAGACTGAGGGAGGAGCAGTGCCCCAATCGCCTTTATACAGGGGTGTGTGGGAGGAGCCACAGGAGCAGTCAGCAGCAGTCAGCAGAGGGGCATGTCCAGACAGGTATACATAGTTTACCACAAAAGTATCCCTACTCTACATATGCCTAGTGTTTGAGAGTGTCAGGTGCACTAATATTCTTCCGAAGCAGCTGGATTGACTTATATTATAAATATGCAGAGTCACTTTCCTTGCCAAATTGGAAATAAATTATTACCTGTAGTGATACTCTGGCAATGAGAGTCATGCATGTGAACTTGGAACATTTCCCCAGTAATGTATGTGATTTTTATTGTTCCTCTCCATAGCGATCTATATTGGTACACAATTTATTTTGCTGTGTCCACATCCACAGGATATTTTCCCCCATCTAAAGTGCACATTGCCTTATTGACACCAGAAAGGACAAGACAGTTCCGTTATCTTACAGGGTATTCAATTGTATCACCTCTTGATCAAGCTGCAATAATTCCAAAGTGATGGTCTTTGCTTGCAATAGACACAGTGTGCTTTCTTTTTGAGATCTGCGGGCTGTTTTTATTAAGCACACTGCTAGTGCTAATTGAACATGAAACTGAACCCCATGATAATGCAGTAAGGCAATCAACAGCACAATTAGTGCTGGTTAGAAGCTGCATCATGATAACAACCAGGTAGACCTGCTCAGGCTGAATGGAGAGCAAGCTGTAACGTAGCATAATTCTGGCTTTCATTTATTGGTGCTGCCTTATTCATTCTCCAAAGACACAATTACTTGAATTTGTTGGTAAGTGTGATTGACTGTCACCATTTCAGCTGTTTGTTCTGCCCAGGGTACAATGTTCAGAATGATAGGGGAATAGGTAGCTTCATATTTTCATATTTCACCAATGAACTGGGCAAAATCTACTATAATCTCATGTGAATAATGCTAATGTTCATGTTTTAAACACTGATACATGAATGAATAGAAATACCTTTTATATTGTAGAGTCTATTATATTACAGATTTTGTACATCTTATGATGAGAATGAAGTTGGAGTATTATGATCTGTTTTAGTGATAGGCATATAATGTATCAAGGGAGCTATTTCTGTGGAATAAAAGCATACCAATTAGCAGCTTGCAAACAGCAATTTTTTGCAGGGTATCCAATATAATGAGTGGTCATAACCACTTGCAGTTGTTAATCCAGATGTGCTGGTGCCACCCTGCACCTTGGGGCAGTCACAACACACCTCCCTGAGAGGCAGAATTCAGCAAGAACATGCTGACTGAAGCACAAACTTCTTAAGAATTATTTCTTACCGAGGTTAAGGGCCTATTGCTCCTGATATACCCTGGGTGAATATGGCCTCCACTGGTGCCTCCTCCTATCCTGTTCTAATTCTCTCTTCTGACAGCTCCTCCTATTTTTCAGGCTCTCTGATTGCTTCCCCGGTCTGTTCCAAGGGGCATGCATCTTCTTGCAGCCATGAGTGAGAATGATTGGCTTATGCAGAAGCCAAAGAAGTCAAAATGAAGTACTTCAGTGCCCACCCCACTGTACACTGCAGGTTATAGCACCTTGTAAACACTTTGGAAAACACCAGCATTCACACGAATAGCTAGAGAAGATGGATCTAAGTACTACCAGGTTAGAGTGTGGAATTGTTACTTTTCTTGGAACATGTGGACACACTTTCAAGGATTCTACAAATCATGTTTTCAGTATTTTTAAAACATTTATTATTATTTTGTATTTGTATAGCCTGTGGGTTTTTGTGTGTAGTTTTTCATAGATTCTATTGTATTTCTTTGTTCTATTGTGAATGCCTGCAAAAAATAAACCTCAGGGCAGCATGTGCTGACCAATGTTTACTTTGATAATAAGTTTACTTTGAACTTTACTCAACAGTGCAGGTTGCATAAATGCAAAGAGAAATAATGTTTCAGGTCTGATGAGGGTCTTCAACTTGAAATGTTAGCTCTGTTCTCTCCCCACAGATATTGCATGACTTGCCAAGCACTTCCTTCTGTTTCTGTCACCTGGTTGATATCTGCCATAAGGAATTTGCCTTAAAAGGAAACGCTGACCAGATTGAACCCTATACTCACTGAATCTGAAAATATATTTTATTGCAATGTGCAAGAGTTTGAAGCGGCTGAATTAATGCCTCCTCATTTGGGAAAATATAGAACTAGTCGGCAAAGCTTCAGAATCCAGGAATAGAGAAGTGGGATTTTTTTTTTCTGAGGATTGTAAACCTTGGCAATTTTCTACTCTAGGGAGATGTGAAGGTGAAGTCATTGAATATACCCAGGACAGAGACTGACACATTTTTGGACTGTAGAGGATTATGGAATAGCAGAGCAGACTCAAGGGCCTATATGGCTGAATCCTACTCTTAGCTGTAATGCTCTTACGTTCCTTTTATCTGAAGCATTGAGCTTTAACGTAGTCACTAGTTTTCATTCAGTATAGCAGTCCAACTAACATCATGGTCAGCTACTCTGCAGATGTCTGGCAGGCATTAGTCGCCCAGAGACAAAGCATTCTGAGAACAAGGGATCTGGCGGGCCACATGTGCACAATTATGCCACAGTATTTTGGACCAGAAACAGTACACAAATACCCCAAAGGAACATGCTTTTTGAGGTGAACTTTATTTTGAAAGTACCTCTCAATTTATGTTCATTATAATGTTGTCAATGATACAAACTAATTAAAATAAATATTTTTTAAAATTTCTCCCATCACTCCAAGGAAGTTCCATTCCAATGCTGTTCACTGTTATCCTGCCTGTTGGGTCCACATGTACCTTGTCTAGATTTCCAGTTTATTCTATGAAGCTGGTGCTAACCTGGTTGTTAACATGGCCTTCCAACATAATGTAGAATGCCCATGTGTCTCCTCAGGAATGTTTTTCATCAACTAGTTAAGCCATGACTCCAGGCTACTATGCTGGATGTCAAAGAGTTTGAAAGCATTCAAAATTTGAAAAGTTCACAGCATTTACTTAGAGCATGTATTACTGTGTAAAAGAAGTTCAAAGTCAAAGATCTTTTTTTTAAATGCTAGAGAATAATTCAGTAAATGTAAATAAGTACAATTAATTGAAAAAGCAAACTACATTAACCTTCTCTACATTGAAATGAATAAAGATGTCTGGGAAAGGTATGAGTTCACTAAAAGGTGTAGCTTCTATGAACCTGCAAGAGTTTAGATTTTCCATTGTTGGACTCGTTGAGGAAACACCGGCAGTTAACTATGAGGAAGTTTGGAAACACAAAGAACTGTTAGCAAGCTTTTTCAGGATTATCCTGGCTATTGATGAGGAGATTTTTGATTGAAAATTTATTGTGGTTTTATATAATAAATTAATGTCAGATATTTTGTATATTAGTTTTACCTTTAGTGTAAAGTTAAGATGGTCCAAAAATGCCAACTTAGATCAGTGTAACTTCCCAAGTGTACTTAATGAATATGGTGTTCTGTATTGACACATTGCTGAATTGTGTAAAAAAAACAAACTGGCAGATCTACAAGTTATCTGAAACCTTGTGAACAGGAAAAGGAACTATGCATGTTACATGCTGTACATGTGTTCAGACAGACAGTGACACCAGTAAGATTTGGGAAAATATCCTTTACTGAAAATAATGCCTTTATGTTTTGTAACTCCAGAACATAAAACTAATTGAAAGGAAAACACAAGAGCCCATGATAACACCTACACTTCATGTTTTACTTTAATAAGGCATGTAAATATGACATGGAGCCACAATGACGTATACCATTCAGGTACATACTTCAACATATAACCTGTAATGTAAACATTAAAGAATATTTAATCTAACAATATATTTACAATATTACTCAAAAATTACTGAAGTATTAAATTCACAATACTCCCCCCTGCTTAACTATAAACTCCAACTCAATATAGAGTGCATCCCAACTTATGGTGTCCTGAAAAAGTATTCAGCCTCCAACCCTTTGTTCACATAAATTACTATTACAACCAGGGGCTTTAATCAATTGAAATGAGAATTTTTACTTGTGAATCACTTTATCCTTTTTTAATAGAAAAACACAAAAATTGTAAAAGCATGAAAAAATTAAAATTCAAAAACTGAAATGTCAGCAGTTCAAAATTATTCATCCCCCTTTGCTCAGGACTTAGTTGAAGCATCCATCGCAGCCCGTAGAATTTCTCGATACGTCTTTATTAGCTTTGCACAACATGATGGAAGAAGATTTGCCCTTTCCTCCTGGCAAAATTGCTCAAAGAGAGTCAGATTAGTTTGGAAGCAGGGTGGACAGCAATCCTGAGGTTTTACTAGAGATATTTGATTGAGTTAACGTTAGAACTCTGACAGGATCACTCAAGGACAAAAATTTTCTTCATTTGAAACCATTCCATGATAGTATGCTTTGGGTCATTGTCCTGCTGAAGGATAAACTTCCTCCCCAGTTTAAGCTTTCTGGCAGAGGCTAGCAGATTTTTATCCAGGATCTCTCTGTATTTTGCAGTATTCACCTTCCCATCAGTTTGACTAGATTTCCGGGCCCTGCTGCTGGAAAGCATTCCTACAGCCTGGTGCAATCTCCATGGAACTTTCCAGAATGGATGGTATTCTCTGGCTGATGCACAATATTAGATTCATGCCACATATATTGCCTAATATTGAGGCAAAAAAATTCCACAACACCTTCTTGCACGTACTTACAGTGTCTTCCAAGTGATGCTTTGCAAAGTATTTATGGGCAAGGATATGCTTATATATCAGTCCAGACTTGTGGGATAATGTCTTTCTTGATAAGGGGAGGGGTTGCTTTGCTTGGCAGGTGAGACTTGTGGCTGTGAAAACAATCTCAGGTTCTGGGGCAACCTCTGTTGTGATTGTAGGAATTGACTCTGCAACTGTAGGAAGTGGTTCTGACATCTCTGGACACCTTTCTTCTGTAACAATTGACTGCTCTCCTCAACTTATCGACGTGTCATCTCCAGATAACACATTTGTTGCAATCTCCACTGTGTAGAAGATTGGTTCAGTTCTGTCCTTAAACTTTCCAAGTACCCACTTTTGATCACCTCTCAAGTCCCTCACCAGGACTGCTTGTCCAAGAACGTTAAGCCTTCCTGCGTGAGACATCCTCAGTTTGTCTTGCATACCCCTTCTGAGATTGGTTTTGAGCAAATACAAATGTGGGTGCAAGGGATGACCTAGGAATGGCATAGCAGGTGAGTTATTGAGTGGCGAGTGTGCTGCAATGAGATATGCAAGGAGGAAATTGGAGAGCTTCTGATTCAATGGCAGTGTAGTGTGCTCTGCTGATGTTGCTCGCAGTGCATCTTTTAGTCTCTGGACATACCTTTCCACCGTCATTTGTAGCTGGGTTGTACAGTGCAAATGTAATATGTCTTATTCCATTCATTTTCTGGAATGATTGAAATTGTTCCACAACAAATTATGGCCCATTGTCACTGACAATTACTTCTAAAACACCAGTCCTTGCAAAGGGGCTTCTCAACACATCAACAGTGTGCGAGGCTGTAGAGGAGGTTATTGGAAATGCTTATGGCCACTTTGTAGCTGTATCCATTACTAACAAGAAATTTGTGCCCATGAATAGTCCAGCAAAATCAACATGAATCTTCTACCAGGGCAATGCAGGTCATTCCCAGGGATGGAGAGGTGCTGCTCTTGGCATCTTCTGGATGTCTTGGCATCCCGAACAGTGCTTGACAAACTGCTCCATCTATCCCAGGGCATCAGATAAAACTTCCATTTTGACCACACCTAGATGACTGCATGTAGCTCCTCCAACACTTTAGCTCTAAGCTTGGATGGTACAACAATTCTCAATCCTCACGTGAGGTAACATCTGTCAAGGACAAGTTCATCCTGGCACTGGTAAAAATAGTGAAACTGGAATTTATGCTGCACATTCCAACCATTTTGGGTGACCGTGCAGACCTGAGACTTGTCTAGTTTCTCTTTGTATCATCTCTGTTGCAATAGGGAAACTTTCAATTTGCCAAGAGGAGTGTCCACTTTTGTTAATTTTTTAGGTATTTCATTTCCATTTCCACGATTAATCATTCTCTTGAATTGCATCTTGTAATTCTGTCCTGCAAGAAGCAGAGTTTACCTCTGTATTCGTCCTGCTGCTGTTAGAGGAGCACCCTTCTGTGAATTGAAAATGACACTAGTGGTTAATTATCAGTAATGAGGGTAACTTCTCTCCCACACAAGTACTAGTTGAAATGTTTTACTCTCCAAACCAGACTCGAGGCCTCTCTGTCAATCTGTGCAGAACTTAGTGCAAAGTCTATGGGGCATTCGCTTCCATCACTCATAACATGTGACATGACTACACCTACACCATAACGTGGGGTGTCACAGGCAAGCTTCACTAGATGCTGTGGATTACGTGTGAGTACAGTGCCTGATGTCACCACTTCCTTTGCATTTTGGAAAATTACCTCACATTGTTCTGTCCATTGCCATTTCATCCCAATCTGTAGTAATGGATTCAAGGTGTGGAGCACAGTATCTGGGTTTGGCTGGAACCCGTTATAGTAATTGGCAGATCCTAAAAAGGATTACAATTGCGATTCATCCTCTGGGCTTGCGTCATCCACCACTACTTGAATTTGCTCAACCCACTTGTGTAATTCTAGTTCATCAATCG
This sequence comes from Hypanus sabinus, assembly GCF_030144855.1. Classification (NCBI taxonomy): domain Eukaryota; kingdom Metazoa; phylum Chordata; class Chondrichthyes; order Myliobatiformes; family Dasyatidae; genus Hypanus; species Hypanus sabinus. The sequence continues at coordinate 57,472,979 of NC_082717.1, read as the reverse complement.
TGTGACCACAGTAAGTGATGCTTAGTTTAAAGAATTCACACTTGACTGGGAAACGTGTATGCTTCATTTTTTACTTTAGTGAAGTGTGCAAATATGACCTGGTGGCATAAAGATGCATGACGATCATGTACTCTTACATATAACCTGTAATGAATTATGTAAACAATAAAGCATGTTTAATCAAACACAAATTTACAATATTACTCAAATATGAAATACTCAGCACTTAAAAATGGCAGTGGCACTAGTGAGGTTTGGGAAAATATCCTGTGCTGTAAATAACTCTGTACATATAAAAATGTTCTAACATGTCTATCACACTCTAAGCATCACACGTGTGGGTTTCTGTTACACTTTACAAAGCATTTGCAGTGTCATTGCTCATGAGGAGTCACAGTTGGTTCGCTTTACAAGAAGGGTATTCTGCCATCCGAGGCATTGTGCAGTGCCACAGTGACTGATTAATTCCATTTTTAAATGCTATACTTGGATTTCTACTGGTGCACTGGAGATGAAATTTCATAAATTCTGTTTCTTATTCTTCGAAAACCATAAATACATATATAAATGTATCCAAGCTAAAAACTTCATGCTGCAGTAATTTAGCAAGATGGTTTTCAAAGGTGGAAAGGGCTTCTCCACTGGAATGTGGGGGAGGTGGGGGGGGGAAGTAAACTAAAGCTGAGATTTGTCTTTCAAAACTATTTCAGAAAATACTAGAAATACTTAGTAGATCATGGTGAGACAAACAGGGTTAATAGTTCAGTTTGATAGCATGAATTTTGATGAAAAGTTATCAACTCAAAAGGTTAACTCTGTTTCTCTTCCTCACATGACCCCAGACCTATAGAGCATTTTATGCACTTTCTGATTTTATATGAGTTTCCAGCATCTGCACTATTTTCTTTTCATTTTGGAATTTTTTCTGGTGTTTATGCAAATTCAAACTACTGTTCTGCTGTATGAATTTGTTTGAGGCATTTTCACACTGGATCTTTGATACGAGTCCCACGTGCTGACACCATGTATGTCTATACACTGATGGAAGGTGGTGTGGTGACACTGCAATGTAGCTGCCTCAATGGTTGAAAGAATCATTACCTAACTGGTGAGGGGCAAAGCTACAGGTAAGAAATTAATTCTATTCCAGTGAAGAAACTGTATGGCTCATTGGAAAGACCTAAGGAAATTCCAGTAAGCAGAGCCAGTCACTATGAGGAGTTATTCACTTCAGACTAAAACTGAAAGGGAACGTTTGGTTTAAAGTATTCCAAATTGACTAATAAGCTACATATTAATTCTTCATTTATTCTTCAAGACCTGGGCATCACGAGCAAGGCCAGCATTTATTTTCTGTCACTAACACCCCATGATATCTGAAGATGAGCACTCTCGGGAGAAAGCATTCTCACTGTGCTGTTGAGTGACGAATTGCCTGCCCTACTTTACTAAATCAGAAAAAAATATGTGACGAGGAGGGCTGACCTGCAGGTGTGAAAGTTCAAGAGGTGAAATGTCACAAGGTTGAAAATATAGACAACAATAGGCTGCTGAAGTGTAGAAAGATGTGTTGCTTTTGTCTTAAAGCTAGAGATTCCAATCTTGACAGGCCATTGTTGATATTGGGAAAATGGAGAGCTCCTGCTCCCATTGTTTTCAATGATCTTTGACAGAAGAATATTACTCAAAACATTGGATGCTAGCTTTGGAGCAAGAATGTGTATTAATATTACATTTGACATGAAAACAGACTCATATTTTCAGTATAGTTTGGTAAAGGGTCACAAGCACAAAATATTAACTGTTTCTCTTTACACAGATGCTGTCAGCTATTTCCAGCATTTTCTGTTTTTATTTCTCCTCTCCTGTTGCTTGTAGTGTGAATTACCTCTCAGTAGGCCACACACTATTTCTAATATTTTCCTAACAGTGTTGAAGACAGTCCTTCCAGGTAAGGCAAGACTCCACCTACAGATCTGCTGGGGTCACCTATTGTGTCCAGTACTCCCGATGTGACCTCCTGTACCTTACTGAGACCCATCATAAATTGGGGGAACAGCTTCATCAAGCACCTGCTCTCCATTCACCAAAACCAGAGTTTCCCAGTGGGTAAATATTTTAATTCACAATCCCATTGTAACATGTTAGTCCATGGCCCCGCTTGTGCCAAGAAGAGGCCATCTCCCAGGGTGGAGGAGAAACACTTTATATCTCATCTCGGTGGCCTCGATTTCATCTTCCAGTAAGAAAAAAATCCCTCCCCCTCCCCTCCTCTTCTATTTCCCACTCTGACCTCTTATTTCTGATCTGCCTGTCAACTCCCTCTGGGCCCCCTCTTCCTTCCCTTTCTTCTATGGGCTACTCTCCTCGCCTATTAGATTCCTTGTTCTCCAGCTCTTTACCTTTCAAGCTGTCCTCCTTCCTATGCACTCACCTATTTATTCTGGCCTCCTCCCACTTCTTTTTCAGTCCTGAAGAAGGGTCTCAGCCTGAAACATTGACTGTTTATTCCTTTCCATAGATGCTGCCTAACCTGCTGAGTTCCTCCAGCATTTTGTGCGTGTTTCATTGGATTTCCAGCATCTGCAGACTTACAATGTTGATGAAGGTTTGTTAGACCTTTTTATTCTATGACATCTCTCAGGGTCCATCCATCAATCCTATCCTCACTTATTTCCTCAAACATTTTCTCTCCAAAATGTTCAGCTCCCTTCTGATCTTCCGACCACCCATCCACCAGTTGGTCTTTGGTCGTGGGAGGAAACAGGAATCCCTGGGGAACACAATTATCATTGTGAATCGGTGCTGTAATGCCTTGGAGGTCAATATATCTTTCTCAATTATAGTGAACACCATGCTGTCTTGACCCAAAGTATTATGAACTTTACAAGCATGGAAGTAGACAAAAGTGCATTTGAGAGTCAGAGCAGTTGCTGAGTTCACAGATTCCTGCTCATTCTATTCCAGCAATGTTCCTGTGATACATCAGCTTTCTGCGTTGGTGTACCATTATCACATGGCATGGAAGATGGAGGACAGCAACCAATAAATTTTGTGTTGTGATCTCCTTCAAGAGAAAAGCAATAATGTTCACAATTAGATTAAGAAAATTCACTAGTATGCATACATTTCATTGTACTTGTGTGACCAAACGTAGCCATCCTGCAGACAGAAGCATTAACCCTATCTGTATATGATAATAGTCTGGAATGCAAGAGAAGATGTAGAACCAGAAGGTGGCTGCACTGAAGTCCTCTTGTCACAGTCCATGTGGAAAGTCAACACTGAGTGAAGTTGCATTCCAATCACACAACAGTTTTCGGACACCTGATGACCCTACCTGACTGAACACAGCTGACACATCCAAATGTGAGGATGATACTTTCTCACTATATTATTATTACACAGCATACGAGAGCAAAATCAAGTATATCAGAATGTATATCTGTCACACATTGTTTCCATGTACAAGCTCTTTAATAGATTTCTCAGTTAAATCCACTAAAGTTTGGAGTAGCAAAACTAAAAGTGTTGCATGTCTGAGCCAAGCAAAACAAAAGGAATAACATGATGCTAGAGTTCCTGAACAGTATATTTAAGGTGATAAATATTTGCCAGAACAAGAATTTTCCTTTTCTTTGAGTGAAACATATTGTGAAGGGGAATCCTCAAGAAAATATTACTATGGATGGTACTATCAATGGGCGTTATTCCAGCACAAACTTTTTTGTGCCAATAGCGGCAAATGCAAAGAGATTGGACTTGTAAATGCCAGTATGTTGGTTTTATAGTTCTGGTGTTATTTAAAGTTTGTTTAGATAGATATGAAGGGTAGCTTGTGGATGTTACTTTGCAGGAACGTGTTGTTGTAATTGGATTAAGTGGTCTCTGGAGGTAGAATAGTGTATTCCATATGGGGAATACTGAATGTACTTTTTAAACTCACTTTGTGAATACATTAAGCACTGTCATTTTGATAGTGATTACAAAAAAAAGCTTTCTCAGATTCACTACTATTATTTTAACTTCCTTCACCATGGAAGTTTACTCTGAACTAACATCAACATGGACCTAAATAAAGGCTAGGTAAAAAAAACCAGCTACAGCGTATTCAAATCAGAGTTTTTCAACACTGAATAGAAGAAGGGCAAATTTGTCTATTCCATTTTCCTTTTGATCTGGATATTGCTTGAGCACAAGAACATAAGAACTCAGTCCCATTGCATTTACCCCAGCATTTCTTAATATCATGGCTGATCTTTCACCTCTCTGCCACTTTCCTGCAGTAGTCCTATTTTGTAAACTATGAAGTCTTACAGCATTTTATGCAAAATAGTTTAGCTGTTTTAAGCGCCGAGCCAGATAAAAAAAAATATATTAAGGCATCGAGGTCAAGTGTAGAGGATGGACTGGTGTTCAGCTCACTTCTTCATATCAGCCGAGATCTCCCATGTGAGCGCGTCCTATCTGCCTGGTTTGGACCAGACTCCCTCTCATCTCACTGCTACCATCGGGCGGGAGATGCAGGAGTCTGGAGTCCACGTTGCTAGGTTTGGGAGAAGCTGTTACCCTGCAGGTGTCAGGGTCCTGGACTGGTTTCACAGACTCCACAGCTGTGGCCTGCAGCCATCGTGCTCTTGGACCAGCTTCGCATGCCTCAGTACTGAACTGGCTCCATAGCTGAGGACTCACTGTTGGGGACTATGAGATTCATGTTCTCTGTGTTATTTGTTCGCTTCTTGTTACTTGCACTATTTATTCTTTTTCTCACACATTAGACGCTTGTCTCTCTTCCTTGTGTGGGCTTTACATGGATTATATTGTGTCTCTTTGTCTTGTGGCTGCCAGCAAGAAGATGAATCTCAAGGATGTATGTAGTATACATACTCTGATAATAAATATATTTTAAACTCTGAACTTTAATTGCAGTCACTTTGTCACACTGCCCTTCTTAAATAATCCACTGTGCACTTTGTGATATGGTCAGGATTAAATGCTACTGTTTGTTTGTACAGCGTGTATCTATAATTGATGGCTATTAGATAAATTAGAAGCTTTAATATAAACAATGATAGGAAATCAAACAATGAAAAAGTTGGGCTGAATCTTGTTAAGTGCTAGCAGTTCCAGACAGATCTGTTGGGTTCTACCCAATAAGTCTCGAACTTCTGCACACAAGTGAGTTGAAATTGCTAATTTCAAAATTCAGTTGGTGTATCTGTCTGCACACCCAAAAATGGAGGCCAGTACTGAAGCCAAAATTTGCTGAGATTCCCTGCACAAATGCTAGGGAAATTACTTACGAATCAAGGATCCACAAGCCCACTCATTTCAATGGAGGTTTTGCAGTTGTGAAAGAAGATAAAATAAGTTAACTTATTTGTATTTGCAGAAATATACTTAAAATAGTAACTTCAGGTGATTTAATTATTTAAAAATACTTGATACATTTGGAAACATAATTTCTAAAAGAGTTTTGAATGAAATCCTCCAGAAATTGACCCTGTTGATGCAGGCAGAGCCTGACTGGAAGCCCAACAGTAGGCAAAACAGAACTGAGAGAGAGAAAAAACATTTTATGGGAAGGTCTCAGATTGTCAGGGTGTGACTACTGACATTCCACAGGGATTAGTGTTGGGGCCTTGACATTAATTATATTTATGAGTGATATTGATGGTGGGATAGAAAGCCACTTACCTAAGTTTGCTAATCACACCAGATAGATGTTTTTTTTTGTGAGAATGTAAGTAGAACTATAAGCTATTAAAATCTCTTTGAAATGTAAAGCAAATGGTCAAAACTGTGACAAATGGTTTTTATTCTGGACAGATGTGAGGTTTCCCTGCTTTGAAGATAAAATAGTTAATGCCTTCAAAATGGTGAAATGCTAGAAGTCATGAAACTCCACTGAAATGAACCATAGAATATCATAGGGGGGAGTTATCTGAGAAATGAAGACTGAAGAATGTAATGTGTTTACAAGGCTCAAATGGTTAGGGACCTGCTGCAGCTATGCATAGTTTCAGTTAGACTGTAGGTGTTCAATATGAATGAAGTCTTTCTAATTCATGTGTGTTGTGCCTTTTAATTTTCTTCAAAATGGGGCTCACACTGCTGGACTGCTGAAGTTTGCCATGATCTTGAATTACATCCGGGCATACCTTAATGCTACAATTTTAGCAACCAGCAACCATTGTATCTGCACTAATTAGCTCAATGTCAAAATGCTGCCACAGTTATAACAAATCCTCTTTAGGAAATATTTCTTTTTATCCACCCAAGATGCTGTTTACCTTGATCCCAAATTGTGCAGATTTTGATTTTCTGCTGCTTTTTCCATTGCCAGGGCAACATCAAACACCCACATAAAATTCAAAGGCAACACGAGTGAATCTGCAGATGCTGGAAATAATTAACAAACACAGGCAGAACTCAGCAGGCACTTCTTCCATTTGCTACACCTGCCCCCACACTTCTTCCCTCACCACCATCCTAGGCCGCAGATAGTCTTTTCAGGTGAGGCACCACTTCACCTGCGAGTCAACTGGGGTGATATACTGTATCCGGTGCTCCCGATGTGGCCATTTATACATTGGGGAGACCCACCGCAGTCTGGGAGACCGTTTCGCTGAACACCGGCGCTCAGTCCTCCAGCAGTGGCAGGATCTCCCTGTGGCCAAACACTTCAATTCCACAGACCACTCCCACTCCGACATGTCTGTTCATGGCCTCCTCTACCGTCAAGATGAGGCCACATGCAGGCTGATAGAGCAATACCTTATCTTCCGCCTAGGTAACCTCCTAGCTGCCGGCATGAACATTCAACTCACAGACCTCCATTGATAACCTTGCCCCCCCCCTTATCACATCCCTATCTATAATTTTAGTCTGGTTCTCTTTCTCTCTTTTTCTCCCCTCATTATAACCTACCTTTCTTTCTCTTTTATTTTCTATAATTCTCCAACTTCCCCCAGCCCATTTCCCTTCAGCCTATCACTTCCCAGCTCTCTACTTCATCCTTCCCTCCACTTCTTATCTCCCCTCGACCATCCCATATTACTTCACTCCTGATGAAGGGTTTCGGCCCGAAACATCATCACTACCTCCTCCCATAGATGCTGTCTGGCCTGCTGAGTTCTGCCAGCATTTTGTGTTTTTATGAACATGAAATTGTTTCTTCTCTTAGAATGTCTTTTGTTTGAGGATACAGCAGATTCTACAAAGTATGTGATTTCACAGCCCCTCTTCCAAGCTTGCTCATTCCTGAAAATTTCAGTGAATTGCCTTGAATTTGCAATAAAATCTCAAGTTGTATTGTTGAACGATAGTGTGGAGGAAGGCGGAGGCATTTGTATTATTCAGCTAGTTTAAACATGATGCAGCTCTGTTTGGTGGAAGCTACCCAGCTTTTTAACAGCTCATGCATCCTAGCAGCTGTAGATGAGAGCAACATGGACCTCTTTTTCACGTCTGAAACATCATTTACGGCAACAGTATTCCATCTTTTCTATTTAGGCAACATGTAATTCAACTGAATTTTAGAAATAATCTAAAGTGTCAATGTATTCTTCTTAACAACAATGCAATGACAAAAGCTCTGCTGTTCCGGAGAATGAAACTGAAATCTCAGGAAAGGTAACTAATTGTTACTCTTGAAAATATCCTGGTGAAACATATGAAACACATGGGGCTTTGTTTTAGAAGTTATTTTTATTTTATGTCTTTTATTCTACAGTTTTGAATCACAGTACTCAGAGCCCTATATCTGTAACATATTACAATGTATCAAAGAATGTATCCAAGTAACATGAAGAAAATTTCCTTGATGTTGCATTGAGATTCTGCTCTCCACAGTTAAAATAACAGAATTCAATTCAGAGGAGATTGTAATCAAACTCTGCAGGCCCCAAAACCTTAAACACTTTGGTTCTCATGGGATGAGGTTCATACTGATTAAGTCACTGAGCTTGTGGCCAAAGGCCTGAGCCAATTATCCAGAGAATGAGCTTTAATTCCATCAAAGGAAATGGGGAAATTAAAGTAAAATTGATGAATAAATCTGGAATAAAACAGTAATAAAGTAATAATGACCATGTACATGCCACATTCTTGTAAAGCCCCACCTACACCACCAACATTCTTGCAGGAATGAAATCTGTCAGTCTAGCTTAGCTTATGTGTGACCCTTGACTCGTAGCAGTTTGGCCATCCCTTCATTTCCCTCTGAAGAGCTCCAATAAAATTATTAAATTAAGAGTCAGTTGATGCAGGCAAGCCAGTGATGCTCATATCCTGTGCAAGAATGAACTATCTAGATACAATAAAAATAGTTAAGTGCAAGAAAAAGCATTGCCTCCTTTCCAGAATATGAAATGCTAAATACATAGAGTAAAAATAGGCCTTTTGGCCCATCTAGTCCATGTCTACCTAGTCTTCTGCCTAGACTCATCTAACTGCACCCAGACTATAGCTCCCATATGTCTCTCTATCTAAACTTCTCTTGAATATTACAATTGAACCTGTACCTTCCACTTCCACTGGCAACTCATTCCTAACTCACACCACCCTCTGAATAATGAAGCTCCCCCTCAGATTCCCTTTAAATATTTCACCTTCTGTCCTAAACATATGGCCTCTAGTTCCAGTCTCACCAAACTTGATAATGAATTAAAAAATAAAATTCTTAAAGCATAACAAGATTTGAATTAATTCCTGTCAAATTTTGAATGTAAATCAATATATATTCTTCTTCATGCATACTGCAATCAAAATATACAGTAGAACAGATCTCAAAATAGACAAGTTGAGCAAAAATCGTGGAATCAGTTAAAAAACTGAAAGAGACATAAGGTTGTATGGCATGAATGTACTCAGGTGAAGCAAATGATCTTCCACATCTGAAAGTATCATGTGTTCAATAGAGGCAAGTTTTACCCTGTTGACTTATCAAAGGGCTAAACTTATAAAAGCAGCCTCCCTAATCTTGCTGTTTGAATTTCCACCGAGGATGAAGTCCAAACAGACAAGACAAAATGTTTGAAATACTAATCACATGCTGTCACTTAAATAATACCAAAGACCAAAAATAACTAATAATGAATATATTTCCCAGCACAAAGTAACTTTGTAATAGCAGCAAACTTTAATCTTTTGAGCATGATGGACAAGCAGCCACCTGAGCTGAAATGGATACATTTTAAAATATCAAATATGAAGCCAAACTTCAGATTCTGACCTTTCAAAATAGTAGAAAAAACATAATGGTAGCTTTCATGCAAACAAAGCTATGTTTAAAAAACCTTTCCACCACAAATAAAGAGGCAGAAAACTATAGGTAAAAGTTGATTTTAACCATCAAGTAATAACATGATAAAACAACATTTAATTAAAGATTAAATAAAATCTGATAATTAGAAATTGAAATGACAGGAACACACTAACTTTGTCATACATTTATGAAATGCATGTTTCATTTATGAGTTAACATTCATTAATAAAGTTAACATTTTACTCAATTTATTACTATGATAGTGTTCACTTTAACATCTCATTGAATCAACAAAGAAATGATTCCTTTTAGCTGAAGGATTATTGTTTCAGTATATTAGTGTAAAAAGCACTTGTGTCACATTTGTATTTAAATAAAGAACATGACAATAATGGGCAGGTAAATGAAAAGCTTGGTTGTACCTTTGTGTACCTGAAATAAAATGCTTAGTCATTACTACACAGTAGCAGCTCTGTAGTCTCTTGGGATGGGCAATAAAACACAAACTAGTTATGAGAAATGACCTGGAAAATTCCTCTCTGACTCCTTTAAGAAATCAAAACATATCCAGGACAACACAGTGACCAGCCTTATACCACCCTGCTTTTGTGGAAAATATTTCTACCCCATTCAAGAACTAGTCCAGCTCACCTACCAAGAGTTTGTAGAACCAGTTCTCATTCAGAAACTGGCAGCTTGTTTATTTAATCTTATTAGCAAAAAATAGTTTAAACTGTGAGATGTTATTTTCTGAACTTTTCTTGTACCATGCAAGGAGATTAAGAGTTGTGGTAGAAATTTGCCTGAGGCAAAAAACAGTTACTAGTGAATGGCAGTTTATTTTACATTCTGCCCTTTTTGTGGAGTGTAATTTTCTTGTTTATTTTGACAAATGGTAAAATTCAGATAATGTTCACTATGTGTAAATGGAGAAGCACCAAACAGTTAACTGGAGGTGTGTGCATCCCATTTCAAAACCTGTAGGTGCAAATAATCTGAAATAAAAATAAAATGTGAAAATGCTGGGTATACTACCATCTTTTAATTTGCACCGGGAATGGTGTGAGGATACACAAACATCCTCCTTGTTCTTCATTTCTGCCCTTCCCCTCTGCAACTTTATACACATTTGTTTTTTTTTACTGTCCCTGATCTGATAAAGTCACTTAACTTGAAATGTTATTTCTCTCTGACTCTCTATAGATGGTCATTTTCTTCCCAAGGAACGCAGTTAGTTCTTAATCTATGGCAACAGTTTTCCATTGATCCCACCAAATTCTGCCTTGTACTGCAATGAATTGTAAGATGCATTTTCAGGGTGTTCCACAACTGTCTACCAGGACAGTCTCATATTTTAGTATCTCCAAAGAAAAATGGAGAAAATTAGCAAGTAATTGCCTTCCTTTCCTGAACCCATATGAAGAGTCTCTGTTCTTTCTTCAACTAATTAGATATTGATAAAGACAATTCCTGATATCTTGTATTGTTTACCAAAAATTGATGTTAAAGTGTGGTGTATAACTGACAGGACCTGCTTTGGAAGACTTTATGAAAATGCAATAATGATTTATATTGTACCATTTTCTCAAGTTGTCCAAAAATATACAGCAACAAAACAATCAAATACTACATCACACAATGAATTATTAGATAGAGCACAATAAGATTTCAGAACTTAGTGTTCTAACAAAATAGTGGCCATGGATGGCAACTTTACAATTATACATAATATTGACTATATACTCAGCTGCACACCTACTTCTTTCATGCATGTGTTTCCTGAGACAGATTAAACTATTGGCATATTGAATTTTGTTTCTTTGTACAATGGTCAATAAGTACCTGACAAAGATTATAAAAAGGATTTGTTTTTCTCACCTTGAATTCAGATTTTTCTCTACTCTCACAATAGCCTTCTCCATCCCGAACTGCACTATTAAAAAAAATACTGTGCTGTTTTGCCTGAAAATGTGTAACCACACCCTGAAATTTTGGTATTTCTTAGAAGGAAAGATGCTGACCACTTTGTTTTCATGATTTTGCACCAGTAACTTCTTCTGCCATTGTGATGGATATTCACTTTCCAAGGCCGGAGAGGCTTATTACTAACCTCAGTTTTCCAGCACAGCAGCATGACCTTTCCAAAGGGTCCAAATTGTTTGTGACAAACTTAAAGTTCTAACCAATATTCTTTGTTTAGCTTCTTGTTGTAAACAAGAACCAGTCTTTAGTTCTTAATGCAAATTACCAGCAATAATCAGTCTGATGTTAAAAAGACAGCTTTGCAAGTAAATGCACTGGCCAGAGTCAGCACTCACAGTATACATTTTTGGTGTCTGAGATCTCTATCCTCAGAAGCTTTTAGACCATCTGTGTGAATTACTTTGTCCCAGCAAAAATATCTGAAAAACATCACATGCAAATAATGTCAATTAGTAGCAAAATTGTAGAATTGCTAAAAGGCATTGGGGATTGTTAGGAGTAACAATGAGAATGGCAGAAAAATGGGGTGACAGAAAGACCTAGAATTCATCCCGCAGCTTTCAGTTTCTGCGTGAATGACTCATTCATCTGCAACTTGTTGGTATAATCTTTTAGTTGCAAGAATTGTACATGCATTTGGAAATCCTTTGTAGTTTATAAATCAAAGGTTTCAAAGGTACATTTAATGTCAGAGAAGTGTATACAATGTACATCCTGAAATGCTTTTTCTTCACAGCCATTCAAAAAAACAGCAGAGTGCCCCAAAGAATAACTGACAGTTAAATGTTAGAGCCCCAAAGTCCCCCCAGCTCCCCTCCTTCCCTCTCCCTACTGGCAAAAAAAGCATTGGCACCTGCCACTGAGCACTCAAGCGTGAGCAAAGCAGCAGCAAAGACACAGACTTGCAGTTACCCCGAAGACTTTGCATTTCTTCTGGTAATTGACATACTACAGGCTCTCTCTCTCCCTAATAATCTCTCCGTTTTCACAGTGAGCGCAGAGACGTAGCAAACAACTTGCTGGTTTACGATGTTAAAAGTCCCTTATGTCACTTATTTTTAAGAGCTCCGTGCCCAAAGATCTGGGCACACAGCCGTAGATATTCCAGCGGCTCCAATGACACACAGGTCTTCTGCCATGACACCAACCTTCGATCTGCCTGCCTCCGGAGCCCTGAGATCCTAGACCTCCAAAGCTGAGCCGGACTGTTAGGACGAGCCCTCGGCGTGCCAAACAACAGTGGTCGGTTATGAAACCCCGAGAATGGGTCCCATTCCCACAAAGAACTGTAGTCAGTGTGTAACTCCAGGTGAGGGTCTTTAAAAGAACCCTGAAAGGGAAAAATAAAGACATTAAAAATGGAAATAGAACTGTTTCCGAAGATGCAAGCAAAGGAGTTGCCGTTTGGTGCCATCATCACTCTGCTCCACCTCACTTCTTCTAAATCTTTTGTAATTTGGAAATATTTGGTAAATTAGAAATGCTCTGTGTTGTAAATGTGTGTTTAGTGCTATTTGTCTAAATTTAAGCATGTATCATGAAAAAATAAACTGCGTTTAAACTACTTTTTAGCTGAAAGTGTCTCCTTGGTAGGGAGGGGGATCCTACCAGTCAAACAGTGGGCATTCGGAGCGAGACCTCATGGTAGGGACTAATCAGGGAAGTAATGTACGCTTTGAAAAGCAGTTGGATACAGTATAACTTCCCTAACATTGTGGGTACTCATTACCTCCTATTTCGGACAGGGTTTAAAATCTGCTTTTGGGTTTAGGGCTTTACAGACAGTAAACCCAATACCACCACATCACCCACATGCAGAATTAGTGTCCCAGCGTCCTATGCAACGGTAGCATAGCAGTTAACAGAGCACTTCACAGTGACAGTGATCGGAGATTGGGATTCAATTCTGGCCATTGTCTGTAAGGAGTTTGCATTGTACGTTAGTTGTGAGCATACTATGTTGGTGCCAGAAGCACTTCCACACTTGTGAGGTGCCCCCAGCACAACCTCGGACTATGTTAGCCATTGACGCAAACAACACATTTCACAATGCTTCAATGTACATATGACAAATAAAGCTAATCTTTAATCTAGCACAAGAACCACCTAACCTAAAAACAAGTACACTTAATGATGATGATGGTGAATTAGTTGGCTGTTAAGCAGTCAAACCAATTTTACTATCTATGGGAAATAAATTTTGTGTAACAGGTGGTCAGCATGCTAACATCTAATTTACATGCTTAATAGAGTTATACTCCTTCTGCTCCTCATATTTTTGAAATCATTTTTAGCCTCAGCCTGTGGAAATAAGTATAGCTTGGTGGCTAATGACGTTACCCCATTGCCTTATGGAGCAGCAGGAATACATCAGTAACCTGGGTCGATAACCGTTGACTGTAAGAATTGTCGTCTATATTCACGCTTTGATGTATGCCATTCACTAATGAACAGATAAATGTGTAGAGGTGATATTCTCTGCATGCAACTTAACAAAAGCATCTATTCAAAAATAATTTTAAGTAAAAATGCTAACACTTAGGTCAAGTAGTATCTGTGAACAAAAAGCAGTTGACATTTTAACATTCTCTTTCCACAAGGTCTGCCTAACCTCAGTCTTTTCAAAATTTTTTCTATTATATGTGGTATTTTTATTTATTTCCAATAATGCTAAATAATTTATTCTGCATTGAGGGAAGTGAAAAGGACACATCTTGGGAATATCTTCTGACCTGTGATAAACCAAGCAGGTTGATCACTCCATTAGCTGGTAAAATATTTTGATCATTAATATATTGTATTGTATTGGTCTGATAGACGCATTGGTACAGCTGCATTTAAAAGTAAGACTCAAAGCTGTATCAGCTACTTGCCTGAAAACACAACAGCTTAATTTATGTATCCGTAAATAAACTGTGGAGCAATAGATATTAAATAATGAAGTCAAGGGTTTTTTTTTGTGTCAGAGGAACACAGCCAGCTTTGTTACATTCCATTACTGTGAAAAACTGAAGTGGATCAACCAACTGCAAACTCAACAAATTTGTCCATGAAACATAAATACTGGCCAAGAGAAACTGTTTATGCAAAGAGTCAGTGCATGCAAAAGCAAAAAGGAATCTTTTTTAATTTCCTACCAGTATCCACTGGGTGTAATTCATACTCTTTGTTCCCCTGGCTGCTGGTTATATTCCTGGAAAAGAAGAATGTAAACATGGCTCGCTGGCACTAACTGAAAGAAGGGAAAACAGTATTGCACAGTTGGTAGAAGGAATTGGGGTGTGAGGGACAGAGTGTTGATCAGTGAATGGTTGGCAGCAAAGGATAAAGAGGGGAGGAGGAGGAGGAATATATTTACAGCTTAATTTTGCATGGTATCTCATGCAAAAGCAGACTCCTTCTTGTCCGAAGTGAAAGTAGTCCTTAACAATTAAAAAAAACATTTGTGAACTGCAGATGCACACAACAATGGAATTTTCTTGCAATCTTTTAATTGGAGAGTCATTTCTGAATTTTGACATGTTTCTGTAATCTCTTATTGAAACGGATTTTCATAATATTTATAAGATCTTGATGAATATGTCCGAGTAAATATAAAGGCATATATTCAAAGAATGTATTCATTTTCCTATTATTTACGTAATGGAAGTTGGAAAAGTTGAGCTCTGAGAATAAGCACGGTTGATGAAGAGTGTGTGAAAATAAATAGGAACATGAAAAAAGAGGACGTAAGTGAGAAAGAATTGAAAGATATGAAGCATGTTGGAAATATAGCCAATATAGGGAGATAATGGAAAAGAGAAAAAGGGAGGAAAATAATTGTGTGGCATTATACATGAGACGTGCAAAAAGATATGAGAAATACTGAAAAGCAAAGCTATGTAAGCACGGAGACGTTGATTGTAGGATTTTGGGAATTATTGTCTAAAGTAATATAATTACAGTGAAACAATACTTTAGTTTACTGTCAATTAATACAATTGCAATATTTGGGAATTACAAAATCCTTGCAATCCCAAGTAATTATGAGAAAAGCTCCGTAATTAGTTGTTTGAAACTACATGAACCAGGTGACCTGTGAACTAATCCATTAATTGTATCACGTATGTTTTGCTGATTTATAAAACTCCTTTTCTCCCTCCTCTGTGTTGCCTCCAGTTTTTACAATTTTGGCTGCTACAATTTGTCTCTCTAGATTTGTTTCCACCTTTCTTCTTTTACCTCATAAATATTACAATCTGCTTTTTATCAGAAACTAGGCCTGCATGGTTGGTGGGAGATCAGGGCGAGGGATTGTCAACGTTGGGTGGAATGCCAAATGGACAAGTAGACAGCAAGAACTGAGTTTAGATCCAATTCCACAGGGCCCATCCGGAAAACTGGGTAATGAGAAATGCTAGTATTAATTTAGTGTGACAATCCAATCGATGGTCACCATATTTAAATCCAATATAAAGTGTGTCTGTGTTTAAAATGAGTAATGCATTGACAGACACCATATTAATCAATATTAGAGGATGGCTGGAAGTTGGAGAATAAAGAAAAAAAATACTCAAATCCTGTAATTTGAGGGTTTTTCTTTTGTTTAACTTTACTGTTGGCAAGCTCTACAGTGCACAGATCTTATCCAAACCACAAAATACCTCGCTGCACTAAAAGTGATGTTTTATATATACACATTCCGCTGTATGGTTTCCCCAGTTCAAAGAAACTGCTTAGCATTTCACAGAAACCCAGCCAAACCTCAAATTACCATTTTCAAGGTATTTTTGGTTGACTTTTCTTTCTCTTGTGTCATTTATTTACTTACTTCTCTTTAGTTCTGCAGCAAGTGTGAGTACGAAGGTGAATACTAGTTTCAAAAATCTCTTTGCACATCAAAACAGCAAATTGCACTCCTCGGCCAAATGAAACACATATCGGATGAATAGAAGGAATCCCTAGGGCCTGAAATAAGAAAATAAATCTTAGTGGGCAGGAAAAACATATCACAAATTTTTGGTGTGGAAATGTAAGAAGCCTTTCTACTGACAGCTGAGTACAGAGTCTCTACACTATCTCAGCCAAGAAAAATGATACACTGACCAGGGCAATAATGGAAATCGGTGTAGAATTAAAATCATAAGTACATTCAAAATCAAATTTTCCATTTGCATGCGTTCCATTCCCTGGTTTCCTGAATTTAATTTAGACTGCACAGGGCCTAAATTGGGTCACTGGCTTAAGACTCTTAGATTGTAATCCGGGTGAGGTTGTGTCATTTGATAACTGTTGTAGACCTAAAGGAGATTTAAGTCATGGTACCAGTGGTTGCAAAGCTAGAAATTGTTCAAGTGTGATTACTTCAAACTCATGCACCTAAGTATTGACTAGAGGGTGGGGGCAGAGATGATTAGGATTTTCACCTTTTTCCTTCACCCTTCTCACCAAACCTGCAATCTGAACAGTCGTTCTCTCAACTAGGACTAGATGACCAACTGGTACCCAACCATCAATTTTCCAGTAACTGAGACTTCAAACTATCTTTTAGAAACGGTTGTGTTTGTGATATTTTCATTGTGATCTGTTGCAGTGAAATATAGGTCTAGCTACTAAAAAACTGGAAAGAATGCTTTGCATGTTTTGACGTTTGATCAGCTTATTTCCTGGAATGTTATATGATGACCTGTCAGGAATGAAAATGAAACAATTTCACCACTTCAACAAGTTAGAAATTATGAATAATTTGAAGATATTGACAATTATCTTGAAGGGAATAATAAAAATGAAGATTTGGAGGATGCAATTATCGAAAGCATTATATGAAGACAGTCCATCATCTACACAAGGTGTCTGTACTGTTTTTGTTCATTTACAGTCAATCAAAAGCATATGATAGTGTACATTGGATGAACTCCTCCATCTCTGGAATGAACATATCTTTATTTATTTATTTATTCATATTTTATTTGGTGCTACAGTGTGGATTAGGCCAGTCTGACCCAACAATCCCTGACAAAACCAATTAACCCTAACCTAATCATGGGACAATGATCAATTAACCTATCCAGTACATCACTGGACAATAGAGGAAACTGGAGCACCCGGAGGAAACTTACACGTTCCACGGGGAGGATGTACAGACTCTTTACAGATGATGCTGGGATTGAACTCTGAACTCTGGAATTCCGTTGAGCTAACCATTATGCTACACTGGCACTCAACCTTTTACTAACCACATTTTCTGCCATAAACTAAGATACTCTGTAGGTCCTTTAACGCTCTTAAATATATACATTTTGGTAATATAATTTTGCCATGAACTCTTCACTTTTGGTGAGTCATGAAATACTCTCAGTCTTTTGAAATTTCTCTCTCTTGATACAGTTTTCTCTCTGATCTCAGTTGGACCTTTCTGATTTTGTGTGGGTCTGTACTGTATGTGTTCGTATAATAGAGTATACATGAGATGAATTGTTTCTTGAAAATACTTGTACAATGCACCCTTTCTCCACCCATCCCACCACACTGACTAGTTGCGACAACTGCAATGCAGTCCCAGCACTTCTGCTGCTGCAGAATGGTAGGGGAAGTGTTGAGGGAAGGCATGAAAGGCCTACTCTGCTGTCCATTGAGCCTTGAATCACATGCCTGGTAAAAGTCACTATTTTTACAGCGCTGTTTAGTTTACTATTGCTGGTCTTACATTTTCTTCATTATTTTCCTTCTATTTTCTGCTCACTGCTTACTTTCATTCCAGCCTTACTCTGTAATTTTTTACACAAGCGTTTTGTTTTGGATAATTGAAAATCAATTTCATACGAGAAGTCTCATACCTACATTCCATTGTGTCCTCAGAAACGAAGTCCACATATTGAGGCCAGAAAAGTTCACAATGGATAAAGGCGTTTCAGCATCACCATTTGCCCATGATTTTTATTCAATTTTTTGATCAGGCTGACAGTGAGGACAAGAACTAAAATGGACTATGAATGCAAGTTGGAGGCTGCCCTTGGTTCTCTGGAGTATTAAACAAAGGACAATACATCAGATAATTTGCAGTAAAACTCCAATAAACAGGTATCCAATTGTTCAAAAATCCTAATGATTTGACATCTGTATCACTTGTTACTTTCAGGAGCTAAATGAATCTATTCAAGACCTTACCGCGATGTCCTTGTCCAAAATCAGTTGCTGAGTGTCCATTGTTATATTTATTTCTTCAAGCCATCCAATTCATAACTGATTGTAATGCAAAGCATACACATATTTAATGTCCTTGTTGTTAATCCTTTCTGTACCAATAAATGGTGAATTATTGGGAAATTACAAACTCTAGGAGATATTGGGCAGCAAGCTTGCGGTTTCTTTAGCATTTTGTCTGTTTTTTAAGAGGCTAAATTGGTAGCTTGACATTCGACTCAGCACCGATGCAAAGCATGCAAAAAGCCGGCCAGATTTGAAGGTGACACCACTCATCTTGAAATCTGGAAGTCTAACATTGATGCCACTACAGCACTGACCAGCAATTTACTATCCTTACAAGTGCTATATTACTGTGAAACATGTAGAAGACAAAAATAAACTTTATTGTGATATTAATAGCAGTAAAATCCAATAAATCCGAAGGCTGCTGGATTCATGAAGTTTCACTGAACGCAGCCACAAATAACCAGCAAATCTCAGGGATTTTTTCAAAGAAGGTTTCACATAGATCAATCACTAACATCATAATCATATTGTAAAACACAAGGGTCTTGAGGAAATTTAGACAATAGAATTTGTTGTACTTTGACAGTTCTCTACACCTTGAACTCTGCAGCTGATGTATTTGGAGGTACTTAACCGAAGTTAGATTGCGCTGGTGATCACTTCCAGGTGAAGCGAGTGGCCGTTGTTGGAGCAGCTATTTTTGGAGTGGAGAATGTTGGAGTGGTCAAGCTTTAGTTCAACAGGCTTAGGTGAGAACAGGTGCAGGTTAGAACTTAACCATAACAAGTTAGAGGAATAACAAATACAGGCGGGATGGCAGTTAAGGCAATTGAATACTCTTCTTGTGAGATGTGGGGCTTTAGGGTATCTAACAGTCTCGCTGACGACTACATCTGCAGGAAGTGCACTCATCTTCAGCTCCTGATTGACAAGGTTAACATCAGTGTCAAAAAAAGCCAAACTAAATCCAGAGACTCAACGTTGTAAAACAATTAGACCTGAAAACTTCCAAGGGAGGGTGAATGCTTTTTATAGGGACTGTAAAAGCAATGATGCAATGCTAAGTATCTATAAGGCATTGGTCAGACTGCACTTGGAGTATTATAAGCTGTTTTGGGCCTTCTATCTAAGAAAAGATGTGTTGTCTTTGGAGAAGTTCGGAGGAGGTTCTGGAAATGAAAGCCTTAATGTATGAGGAGGATCTGATGGCTCTGGAAATATACATGCTGGAATTTTAAAAAATGAGGGTGGATCTCATTGAAACCTATTGAATATTGAAAGGTCTAGATAGAGTGGTTGTTGGGAAGTTGTTTCCTATAGTGGGTCAGTCTAGGACCCGACGGCACAGCCTCAGAATAGAAGGACATCATTTTGGAACAGAGATGAAGTGGAATTTCTTTAGCCAAAGGGTGGTGAATCTGTGGAATTCATTGCCATGGACAGCTTTGGAGCCCAAGTCATTATGTATACTTAAAGCAGAGACTGATAGGTTCTTGATTAGTCAGGACATCAAAGGATATGGGGAGAAGGCAGATTAATGGGGCTGAGAGGGATATTAAACCAGCCATGATGGAACAGTGGCAGGCTTGATATGCCAAATGGCATAATTCTGCTCCTGTTTATCATCTTATGAAATTAGACCAGACATTTCTTCACATATGAGGAAATTTGCAGACGCTGGAAATTCAAACTACACACACAATATGCTGGTGGAAGACAGCAGGCCAGGCAGCATTTATAAGGAGAAGCACTGTCGACGTTTCGGGCCGAGACGTAGGGCCTGCTGATTTCTTCACATAATTTATTTTCAGCATTCCTTACAATATGGCAGTGACCAATAGACACCTAATTACAACATTTGCCATTTCCTGCATGCTTCCTCACTTACTGATGTGTATTGGAACATTACAGTCAAAACCATAACCTTGCTTTAACAATTACAATAGATTGTGAAAGTTATTGCACTACTCTGTTGTAATTATATCTATTTGAAGGAAGTCTGAAAATACTTGGGGAATAGTGATAACTGGAAAGCTTGTCAACTGACTGCTGGAGTCTCAGTGTTCTTAGAGTATACTCAGAGTACTTTCTACAGCAGTTAGTCGCCAATGTCTTTAACTGGCAACAGTGTTGGCTGCACTCTATTACTGGACGTGTCATCAAGGCATTGACTGGTACAGAAGGCAAATGTGTCGTTACCAATGCGGAGCCTATACTCCTCCCTTAGCTTCAGGGACACCCAATCCTACTTGAAGCTCTCTGATAAGCAATGCTCTGGTTCAATACTCTGGTTTGCCCATGGTGACACCATAGAGATATGTGGCATTCTGTAGGAGGAATGTCAGACGTGCCTCATAGGGATGAATTGCTCTCTCTCTGATGCTCAAGGTCACGTTGACTATCAGTCCCATGTCACAAGGTTTGCAATGGTTTTCTGCTTTAGCTTCCAACTGGCTGGTCACTGTTCCACCGGTGAGGTCTCTCAGGCAATGTATTCTCAGAGGAAGAGCTTTGATTTTGGGAGGATCAAGTAGCATTTTACAAAGTGGGATTTACCAGCATCTCATGACTGCAGTTGTGTGTCCATCAGGACCCCTGTAACATGCTAAACCTTCCCATTAACAGGAAAGATTTCCACTGGTTCCACGTTCACACTGTTGTGATCATTAGCTAAGTCTGAGTCTGAGGCCTCTGTCGGTCAGAGTTGTGTCCCAGCTGTCTAGATACACAAGCCTGGGCAGTACAATATGGAGAGCAAGCTGTTGCCCATGTAGCAAAATCCCCCTCTCCACGCATTTGATGAACCCAAAGGAACGGTACAGAGAGATACAGTTTGACACCAACAGCATCACAGGAGTTACCAGTCAGCATCAAACTCAATGTAGGACTGCCCCAGGGACTCCAGCTCCAGGTTTACTCCTGAAGCCTCCCCATGAGCCACAAGGCAGCAGAGATTTTTGATCTGAGTTTTCTTTCTCTTAGTTGAGGCACCATTCATGGCTGATGAGCCCCTTCTGCCCGAAGCGACAGTTTTTAAGGCACCAGAAATCCACCTTTCTCCCTTCTCCTGTTAGTAGAAATGGTTCTGCCAGGCCACACTTGATGGCCAGGAGCTGGACTTGATTGTCAGAGGCTATTTGAGGCTCACACCATTGGGAGTGTATAATAGGTAGTGGGAGCTTGTCCCCATAATCACTTCTGGCTATACAACCTTAAGGAACCTTAAAAGATCTTTCTAATTCTGAGTGCCCTATCTGGGAGAAGCAGACAAAGAGCTTATTGTAAGGTAGCCAGCACTACCTTGAGAGATCATACTTGGTTTTTACCTCCCTGCTTGCTGTCAATGGTTGACAGTTCCACCACAGCTGGTGAGTGCCAGTATCATGGTGGTAAACCGCAGTGTTTTTCTGAAAGTGAGACTCCAGTGATTTCAATGTTGTGGAAGCAGCCTGTGGTATTTACTCAATTATGGTAATTTTATCATTCTGCACTACAAACTACACATCCTAATAATCCAATGAAGCTAGGAATGCTGAAGGAGGAGCAGTGAGCAACTCAAGGAATAGAGTGTACCAGTGGTATATGAGGACAAAGGTGGCAACCAATGGAAAATACAAGTAGCATATCAACAACCTCATCTCCAAACAGAGCAGAGGATGGGGCCCCCTAACAGAAAGCATGCTGTCATCTTAGATGAACTAGACCAAGTAACTCTCTCTATACTCCAATCCACAACATCAACATTATAATTCCACTTATAATTAGCCAAGAGTGCCCAGGTGATTATAAGAACATAAGATATAGGAGCTAAATTAGGCCATTTGGCCCATTGAGTCTGCTCCACTATTTTGTCACAGCTGATCAATTTTTCCTCTCACCCCCAATCTCCTGCCTTCTTCCCATATCCCTTCATGCCCTGACCAATCAACAATCTGTCAGCCTCTGTCTTAAATATACCTAAAAACTTGGCCTCCACAGCTGCCTGTAGCAAAGAATTCCACAGATTCACCACTCTCTAGCTAAAGAAGTTCCTCATCATCTCTGTTCTAAAAGAACTCTTCTCTATGTTAAGGGTGTGTCCGTGGTCTTAGACACTTCCATCGTAGAAAACATTTTTTCCACATCCACTCTGTCAAGGCCTTTCACCATTCGACAGGTTTCAATTAGGTCACCCCTTATCCTTCTAAATTCCAGTGAATACAGGCCCAGAACCATCAAACGCTCTTCATTTGACAAGGCGATTAATTCTGGAATAAACTTCGTGAACCCCCTTTGAACCCTTTCTAGTTTTACCACATCCTTTCTAAGATAATGAGTCCAAAACTGCACACAATACTCTGAGTGAGGCCTCACCTGTGCTTTATAAAGTCTCAACATTACATCCTTGCTTTTATATTCCAGTCCTCCTGAAATAAATGCTAATATCGCATTTGCCTTCCTCACCACTGACTCAATTAACCTTTAGTGAATTCTGCACAAGAACTCACAAATCCCTTCGCACATCAGATTTTTGTGTTTTCTCACCAATTAGAAAATAGTCAGCTCTTTTATTTCTTCCACCAAAGTGTATGGCTATACTCTTCCTAACACTGCATTCCATCTCCCACTTCTTTGCCCATTCGCCTAATCTGTCTAAGTTCTTCTGTAGCCTCCCTATTTCCTCAAACCTACCTGCCCCTCCACCTTTCTTCATCTCGTCTGCAAACTTTGCAGCAAAGTCGTCAATTCCATCATCCAAATCATTGACATATTGGCAAAAAGAATCAGTCCCAACACAGACCCCTGTGGAACGCCACTAGTAATGCAATAATTCCTCACTCTACTTTGCTGGACCCTCACAATAATCATAACACATCAGCAAACAATCCCTAAATGATTTATTGGAACAGTGGAATATGGGGGATGATGATCAGGAAATCTGCAAGGAAGAGGCTGGGAGGACCTGACTCCAGTTGTAACCTCCAGAGGTTAGAATCTCCACACCATCGAGTACTCTAGCCTATTCTGCCTGGATTTGAGGGGACATAAAATTGTCCGGATTCATCTCCTGCAAGGCTCTTCCTGGTGGGCCTCCTGGCCGATGTTCCCCACCCCATGGGATTTATTTCTGGTTTACTATAATCTAGTTGTTCTCTCCCTCTCCCTTCCAGCCTCCCCTCTCCCAGCAGTCATGATGTTTGATGACTACCTGTCCTGGGGATTGCATCTTTAGAACATCATAACTTTGTTGGTGAAATGTGAAACGTGTTGCCAGAAAGTATGTTCAGCGAAGCCTTGCCACACTGGAAAGGCTTTTACTACCTGATGCCACTTGAACACCATTTCAATCAGCTCTTCAGCTAATTGTGCGACTTTGGCAGGGCACCCTATTGGATACCAATACACGTATAGCACAGTTTAGCACATACATACAAAAAAAATTGAAATCCAATTTCTAGGAAATTAGTGTACAAGCAAGAAACAGCCCCTGTCTTATTCTTTATGTTCACCTTTAATATTTTGTCACAATATAATTGCATCTTGTATATGAGAAACAATTATTAAAATTATCATGTGGCAAAAAGCATTTTATTTGACTCAAGTGAAGCACGCAGTTCTTATAAACCTGGTGGAACATGCAATCACTATTTATGTTTAAAATGTCATTATGTTAAATTAGGCCTTATTACTTTCTACCTTGAGAGCAGGCCAGCATACACACTGTAGGAAATGAGAAAGAAAATGAAATGTTCCACCAAAAACAAATACACCAGACAACCAGGGACTTATTAAATCTGATTAATAAGATGAAAATATGATTTACCAGCAGTTTATATAATCAACAATGAAAATTGTGTCTTGCTGTTTATTTGTAATGGACTCTGCATTTTCTTTTTGCTTTTTTTCCCTGAAAGAAAAGAAACATTGACTTCATTAGCTGGTTGAAGGGAGGTAGTAAGAGAATATTCACTCCAGCATTTACCAGTTCTTTCTCAAACAGCGGGGGCAGTGCATTGGGTCAAAATGACACCTCCGCAAAATGCAAACTCCCCATTTCATTGCCACACTAACCACAGCACTGCTTTGTTGAGCAACTGACTACACTTTAACAAGCCCCTTTGGTAGCGGAAAAGAAGGGGAGCATAAACATCTTGTCTATTTGTCTTACAAATATCAGACTAACTACCAATTACATTGTGATATAAGTTACTCTTGTTTTCTTTTGCACAATATCAATAAAAATGGCAGAATAGCAAAAGCAAGGAAACATTTTAAATGATAACTATCTCAGATGATCAAATTGTGTACAATTTGCTCATGGTCGGTATATTTAAGCACAACAGCCTAGCAAAGAAATGAGTGAAGAATGAAAAGTTATATTAGAAGTAATACATGCTAGGCTCTTCATTTACAATTTATCTTTAATAAAAGTAATAATTTTTATGAGTACGAATCATTCTTATGCAATAAGGTTAATATTATAGTAAAAAGCTTCATGTTACTGGTTGAGAAAAATAATAGAATTGATACACTCATACTTCATCAGAATCTACTCATTTACGGAGTAAAAGGGTATTTCCGTGCAGGATTCAATTAATTATAAGATGATGGCAGATGAAGGCACTTTGACAGTAAAATCAATATTTGAAACAATAATGGTTTTTTCTATAAAGCACGAGATGCAAGTGAATGCTAATATACTCACTACTATTTACAATCCATCAAAGACCAAACAAGCTTGCAACAATAATGTGAGATCCCAGACCACACACACAATATCACTGACACAAATGTCCTCGGCAAATAGATTCTAATGCACCTCTCCAAGTGGGAACATGGCAGCTGTGTAATTAAAAGTGTAAATGTAGCGTCTCATTTCTGTTTTGGCCTCTGGAATATCATTAAGGTCCTCATGACAGCTTAATTGCTTATTGTTAGCTAGTAACCCGACTTAACTGGCAGAGTACAAAAGAAGGCCCTTTTTGGGGTCAGGAAAGTGGGAGTCACTCCAGCCCCAATATAAAATTTCTGGCCAGCACCATGTCACCAACCACAAAATAGTTATGTTTCCCTTCAGTTTGTCAATGATGGTCTCTAGACTTTCAACTTTAATCTGCGTGTATCAGTTACCTGCCTCTACCTGCCCAATTTTTGCAGGCAGCAGGCCAGCTGGAGGTAACTTTGTGAGGTAGAGTTAGGTTGATGTGTGTTCTATACTGGTCTAGCTCAATCTCTCTCATACTCCTCAGGCTACCATATCAATTCCTTGTGTATATAAATTTAGTACAAATGTTAAATTAACCTTTTTTCTTATGTATTTTCTCTCACAATATTCCATTATTATGTCAATATAAGACCTTAGTTAGAAACCACCTGGAGTATTGTATTCAGTTCTGGGCACCTCACTACAGGAGGGATGTGGATACTATAGCAAGAGTGCAGAGGAGATTTACAAGGATGCTGCCTGGATTGGGGAGCATGCCTTATGAGAACAGGTTAAGCGAACTCAGCCTTTTCTACTTGGAGCGACGGAGGATGAGAGGCGACATGATAGAGGCGTGCACGATGATGAGAGGCAGTGATCATGTGGATAGTCTTTTGTGGATAGGGTTTTATATAAAAGCCCTGGCTTTTCCCCAGGGCTGAAATGGTTGACACAAGGGACATAGTTTTGAGGTGCTTGGAAATATATACAAGAGGGTTGTCAGAGGTAAGTTTTCCACACAGAGAGTGGTGGGTGCGTGGAATGTACTGCCAGTGACAATGGTAGAGGTGGATTCAATAGGGTCTTTTAAGAGACTCTTAGATAGGTACATGGCGCTTTGAAAAATAGAGGGCTATGCAGCAGGGAAACTCTAGACAGTTTCTAGAGTTGGTTACATGGTCTGCACAACATTGTGGGCCGAAGGGCCTGTAATGTGCTGTAGATTTCTATATTCTAATAAGATACCACATGAAATGTGATCTATTTCACTTATATCAAGCATAATCCATCCTAAGTGGAAACATTTCTTATAGCGCAACAAGACTGTCCTTCATGCTGAAAAAAAAGCAAGAGAAATTAATAAGATAACAATCAGGAAACTAATCTCTTAAGAGAATTGGTAAAGCTCATTGTTTATGTGAAACCCTTTTACATTTCTCAGAAAATTTTCAAAGCTAGAGACAATTTGGGAAATTTGAAGAGACATGTCATAAAGGTAATACCTGCATGATATTAGTTGATTTTTTAGAGTTTTGGGAACAGATAGCAAAGTTTTAAACATATGGCAGGGTTTTTTGTGCAACCTTGGGCAAACACGATTGGTCATCTACCCATAGGGTACTAGCCATACCAGCCTTGAAAGTATGAACATACTTCTTCACACTGTCTGTACAACATGAATTTGGAAACATTTACTAGTGTAAGGAGAGCGGGAGAAGCTGGTTAATTTAGTGGAGATTATGTGGCTTCTGCATGAACCGGCGAAGTATGGATTGTGTTGAAGAAGGGATTACATCTGCATTTGAGCATTCCTTTGGCCAATCATCAGCAGATGGGCAGCTCTGGACTGATGTTGTGTAATGAACTAGATTTGATTAGGAAACTTAAGGTAAAGGAAGCCTTAGAAGACAGCGATCATAATATGATAGAATTCACGCTACAGTTTGAGAGGAAGCAAATAAAAGCAGATATATCTTGGGGGGGAGGGGTGGATTTGGCACTTCGTTGTTTCTATAATTTATTCTATGGGGGTCCCTTGTTTCGTGGATGCCTGTGAAGGGTATGAATTTCAAGTTATATAGTATATACATTCTCTGGTATTAAAGGAACCCTAACTAAAAGCCTAAACCAATATTACAGCAGAGTGAAGTAAATTATAGAGGCATGAGAGTGGAGCTGGCCAAAGTTGATTGGAAGGGGTCTCTAATGGGGTTGATGCCAGAACAGCAATGGCTAGCATTTCTGGGGGCAATTCAGAAGGTGCAGAATAGATACATCCCAAAGATAAAGTATTCTAAAGGAAGATAACATAACTGTGGCTGACAAGGAAAATCAAAGACAACTTAAAAGGAAAAGAGAGGACATATAATGTAGCAAAAATCAGTAGGAAGTTAAAAAATCAGGAACCTTTTAAAAACCAACAGAAAGGAACTAAAAGCCCACAAGGAGAGAAAAGTTAAAATATTTATTTATTTATGGAGATACAGCGTGGAATAGGTACTTTGAGCTCTGCTGCTCAGCACACCCCTGATTTAATTCTAGCCTAATCACAGGAGAATTTACAGTGAACAATTAACCTACTAACCGGTACATCTTTTGGTTGTGGGAGGAAACTGAAACACCCAGAGGAAACCTATGTGGTTACAGGGATTACCTACAAACCCTTTACAACCAGTGGCAGAAATTGAATGCAAGTGGCTGGTACAGTAAAGCATTGCATTAACTATGATGCTACCATGCCACCACATGTTACAATATGACGATAAGCTAGCCAATAATAAAAAAAAAGATATCCAAAAGTATTCTCAAATATATAAAGAGTAAACGAGAGGTAAGAGTGGATATCAAACTGCTGGAAAACGATGCTGGAGAGGTAGAAATAGGGGATCAAAGAAATGACAGACGAACTTAATAAGTAATTTGTGTCAGTCTTCACAGTGGAAGATACTAGTTGTATGCCAGAAATTCAATGGTGTCGGGGGCAGAAGTGAGTGTTGATGCTATTACCAAGGAGAAGGTGCTTAGGAAGCTGAAAGTTTAGAAGGTAGATAAGTCACCTGGACCAGATGGATTACACCTCAGGATTCTGAAAGAGGAAGCGGAAGAGATTCTGAAGGACCTAAAAATTGCAGATGTCACTCCACTCTTTGGGGAGTGAGGCAAATGAAAGGAAATTATAGGCCAAATATCCTAACTTCAGTGGTTGGGAAGGTGTTGAAGTTCATTATTAAGGATGAGGTTTTGGGGTACTTGGAGGCACATGATAAAATAGGCCGAAGTCAATATGCTTTCCTTCAGGGGAAATCTTGCCTGGTAAATCTGTTGGAATTCTTTGAGGAAATAATGAGCTGGATAGAGAAAGGAGAGTCAGTGGATGTTGCTTACTTGGATTTTCAAAAGGCCTTTGACAACGTGCTGTATACAAGGCTGTTTAACAAGATAAGGGCCTATGGTATTACAGGAAAGATATCATGGATAGTAGATTGGAAGCAAAGATTAGGAATAGAGGGAACCTATTCTGGTTGGCAGCCAGTGACTATTCTGGTGTTCTGCAGGGGCCAGTGTTGGGACCGGTTCTTTTAACATTATACGTTAAGGATTTGGATGATGGAATTGACGTCTTTATGATGAGATTTGTGGATGATACAAAGATAGCCATGGAGCTGCAGGTAGTGTTGAGGAAACAGGGAGGCTACAGAAGGACTTAGACAGATATCTGTTAGTGTAGGGAAGTGTATGTTTATATACTTCCCTATAGGGAATAAAGGCATGATCCATTTTCTATGTGGGGAGAAAATTTAAAATTAGAGGTGCAAATGGATTTGAGACTCCTTGTGCAGGATTCCCTAAAGGTTGGTTTGCAAGATGAGTCAGTGGTAAAGAAGGCAAATGCAACGTTAGCATTCTTTTTGAGAGGGCGAGAATACTAAACAGAGGATGTAATTCTGACCATTGCTTGGACCACATTTGGTGGATTGTTCCCAGATTTGAGCTCCTTATCGAAGAAAAGATGTGATGGTATTGAAGAGATTCCAGAATAGATCCACAAGAATGACCCTGGGAATGAAAGGGTTAACATATGAGGAGCATTTGATGGCTCTGGGCCTGTACTCACTGGAATTTAGACTAATGTGGGTGGATTTCATTGAAAGCTATCGGATATTGAGAGGCCTAAATAGTGGTGATGTGGGGAAGGTGCTTCCTATAGTGTGGCAGTCTGGCACCAGAGGGCCCACCCGTAGAACAGAGGAACATCTGTTTAGTACAGAGAAAAGGAGGAATTTCTTCAGCCAGAGGGTAATGAATCTGTGCAATTCTTTGCCACAAACGCCTGTGCACTCCTTGGGCACTTCCACTTCCGGGGCACCAATTAAGACGGCTCCAAGTAGTAGAGATTAATAGAAGCAAATAAATATTCACACTTCAGCCTGCTACAGCTGGAACCACAACTACATCTAAGATGTTTATACTCAGTAACGACATTCTAACACGATTAAGCAGTCTGTCACTGCTGTGAAAAGATGATGGTGGAAAGGAGGTCATTGCAGTTGGCAAATGGTGCATTTTAAAAAATGAGGTTTTTGACTCTCAATACCAACTGTCTTGCTGGCAAGTGTACAGGTAAGTAAAACTGAAGATCTCAGAGCTAGAGTACTGTATAAGGGGGACAATAGGACCGCTTGCATCTTTTGTATCACGGAATTTTGGTTAAGCCCTTCCATTCCAGATGCAGCAATTCGAATGGATGGGTTCACTAAACACTGCCAAGATAGGACTGCTGAGTCTTCTAAAGCCAAAGGTGGTGGGGGGAGTTCAATTCATGATCAATTCCCTGTGGTGTCGAAATGTGGCGGTGCTGCGCAATCCTGTTCGCCAGATCCGGAACACCTCACAATCAAGTTTCGGCCATTTTACCTGCCATAGGAGATTTCAGAGATCACTTTGGTAGCGGTGTACATCCCACCACAGGCTGTAGATGAACAGAGTGATGTAATCAACGGGCATGAAACAGCACATCCTAATGTCCTCCCCATCACTGAGGGGAATTTTTACCAGGATAACTTGAAAAAGTCACTAAATAATTACTTGTAGTACCAGAGGTAACAGCACAGCACAATCAAGAATGCTTACCATGCTATTCCACCCCCACACTTGGGGAAGTCTGATCACCTGGCTGTACTTCTACTCCCTGAGTATAGGCAGAGACCGAAGACTGTAGCACCAGTAGTGGGGACCAAGAATGTTTGGACAAGGGAAGCACAGGAGCACTTACAGGTTTGCTTTGAATCCGTGGACTGGATTGTATTCAGGGAATCATCTCTGAATCTGGATAAGTACGTCATAGTTGTCACCGACTTCATTAAAACCTGTGAAAATGAGTGTGAGCCTATGAACACTTGATGTACATTCTGAAACCAAAAACCATGGATGAACCAGGAGGTTTGTAGTCTGCTGAGAGCTAGATCTGTGGTATTTAAGTCTGGTGATCCAGGTCTGTACAAGAGACCAGGTATGACTTGCAGGGTGCTATTTCAAGAACTGAAAAACAATTCTGAGTGAGGCTGAAGGCAACATTGAATGAAAACTACAGCTATGAGGATCCAGTAACCTTGTGATCTGTCTCGGAGGCTGACGTCAACCTGTCTCTCAGGAGGTTGAACTATTGTAAGGTGGTGAGCTCTGATGGAGTACCTGGTAAGGCTCTGAAAACTTGTGCCAACCCACTGGCAGGAGTATTCAAAGATATTTTCAGTCTCTCACTGCTACAGTGAGAAGACTGACCTGCTTCAAAAGGGCAACAATTATACCGATGCCCAAAAAAAGCAGTGTGAGTTGCCTTAACGATTATCGGCCAGAAGCACTCACATTTCTGGTGATGAAATGCTTTGAGAGATTAGTCTTGGTTAGAATTAACTCATGCCTCAGCAAGGACCTGGCCCACTGCAATTTACCTATTGCCACAATAAGCCTACAGCAGACGTGATCTCAAATGCTCTTCACACAGCATTAGATCACTGGGACAATGCAAAATCTATGTCAGGATGCTGTTTGTGTACTATAGTTCAGCTTTTAACACTATCATTCCTACTGATCAAAAAGCTACAGAACCTGGGCCTTTGGACCTCCCTCTGCAAACGGAATCTGGACTTCCTCACTATCAGTACAGATTGGTAATGGCATCTCCACCTCGCTGAAATCAACACTGGTGCTCCTCAGGGGTGTGTGCTTAGCCCACTGTTGTACTCTCTCAATGTCCATGCCTGTGTGGCTAGGAGCAGCTTAAATCCCATCTATAAATTTGCTGATGATACAACCATTGTTGGCAGAACTTCAGAAGGTGATGAGAGGATGTACAGGAGCAAGATATAGCAGCTCATTGAGTGGTATGGCAGCAACAACGTCAGTAAGACGAAAGAGCTGATTATGGACTTCAGGAAAGGTAAGACAAGGGAACACAAACCAATCCTCAGAGGGATCAGAAGTGGAGAGAGTGAACAATTTTATATTCCTGGGTGTCCAGATCTCCAAGGATCTAAACTGGTCCCAATATATATCGATGTAGTTATAAAGAAGGCAGGACAGTGGCTATATTTCATCAGGAGTTTGAGAAGATTTGGTTTGTCACCAAAAACAATTGAAAACTTCCACAGATGTACTGTAGAGAGCATTCTGACCAGTTCCATCACTGTCTGGTATGGGGAGCTACTTCACAGGATTGGAGTAAGCTGCAGAAAGTTGTAAAATTACTCAGCTCCATCATGGGTACTAGTCTCCGCAGTATCCAAGACATCTTCAAGGAGCAGTGCCTCAGAAAAGCAGCTTTCATCATCAAGGACCCTCACCACCCAGAGCATGCCCTCTTCTCTTTGTTACCATCAGGAAGGAGGTACTGAAGCCTAAAGACACACAGCCAGTGATTCAGGAATGGCTCCTTCCCCTCTCCCATCCCATTTCTGATGGACATTGAACACTACCTCACCTCTTATTTTTTGAATTTTTGTTTTTTCACTACTTATCTTAATTTAACTATTTTATGTATATACACATACATACTTACTGTAATTTAGTTTTTGTCTATATTTATCATGTATTGCATTGTACTGCTGCCACAAAGTTAACAAATTTCACAACATACGCCAATGACATTAAATCTGATTCTGATTCTGTGAAGTCAAGACATTGAGTTCTTGTTTAGTCAGGATACCAAGGGTTATAGGAGAATGGGACTGAGAGGGATAATAAACTAGCAATGATAGAATGGTAGAGCAGGCTCAATGGGCTGAATGGCCTCATCCTGCTCCTATGTCATATGGTCATAACAGCAACTAGTATAAGATTAAAATGATACATCACTAATTCCATCTGGTGATTTAATTTAGAACAAAATCTGGATTTAATGCTCTTCTGACTGCAGTTATACTGCTTGTATTGCTTTCGAGAATATTAATTGCCAGTGTTCCTATTCTGCTAACTTGCAAAATCAGACTCTTAAAATTTCCACTTGCTGCTTGGTTATACCACGGATTTGAAGTTGTCAGAATCTAATACACTCAAAAGTTAATCCACTGGAACTTAAAAGAGAGAGCACTAAATGGCATTTGTGAGCTTACTTTTATTCCGGTCAAGATAGCACCTGCGTACAACGCTCCTTTGCTCGATATCTACTGGATAGAAAATTAGACATTTTTTTCACTTCTATTATGTCTTTTACATTTGTTTCTCATTTGGAATGTGATTCTGGAACTGCTGGAGCCTGTGTTTTGCTGTTTGGAGATTGTTTGGGTGCTTCAGTGCTTTGCAGTCTCTAAGGGGATTCCAGGAGGTGGAGGCAGTGTGAGTGAACCTCTTGGTGAGAAGACAGTAGGATGACACACCAGCTGATGTTTGACCCCATTTTGCCAATGATAGCTTCCATTGCTTGCCAATTAAAGTGATGAGTGCAATTGAAACATCTAGGCGAGCGAGGAAGATTGGAGATTGTTTGGCTGTTCCAGCTCTGCAGTCTCCGAGAGGATTCTGGGAGCCACATCCAGGGTGCACATATCTTGTAGCGGGCAGGCTGGAGGACTGGGCATAAGCTGATGTTTGGCTCCATTCTCCAATTAGAGCCACAAGGGCAATTGAAGCATCACAGCGAGTGCAGCGGCTGAGTGCCAGCTGCCTGTCTTTTAATTGGTTGCTCTGTACCAGAGAGGGGAGAGCATGCCCCTGTGCCCAGAGAGTGTTACCCAAGACTGTAGACTCTTTTTTTCAGTTTTATAGCTTTTATATTCTTGTGTTTTTTCATTCAATCTTCCCAGTTTATTTTTGTGCAGGGAGGGGTGATTTGTGGGTCAATGTGCCTGATCTGTTTTGTTTGTTCTTTTGAGCAGGAGGAGGGATTTGGGGGTTGATATGCCTGATCCGTTTTGCTCGGTTTTAGTGTGGGAGGAGGGATTTGGGGGTTGATATGCCTGATCCGTTTTGCTCGGTTTTAGTGTGGGAGGAGGGATTTGGGGGTTGATATGCCTGATCCGTTTTGCTCGGTTTTAGTGTGGGAGGAGGGATTTGGGGGTTGATATGCCTGATCCGTTTTGCTCGGTTTTAGTGTGGGAGGAGGGATTTGGGGGTTGATATGCCTGATCCGTTTTGCTCGGTTTTAGTGTGGGAGGAGGGATTTGGGGGTTGATATGCCTGATCCGTTTTGCTCGGTTTTAGTGTGGGAGGAGGGATTTGGGGGTTGATATGCCTGATCCGTTTTGCTCGGTTTTAGTGTGGGAGGAGGGATTTGGGGGTTGATATGCCTGATCCGTTTTGCTCGGTTTTAGTATGGGAGGAGGGATTTGGGGGTTGATATGCCTGATCCGTTTTGCTCGGTTTTAGTGTGGGAGGAGGGATTTGGGGGTTGATATGCCTGATCCGTTTTGCTCGGTTTTAGTGTGGGAGGAGGGATTTGGGGGTTGATATGCCTGATCCGTTTTGCTCGGTTTTAGTGTGGGAGGAGGGATTTGGGGTTGATGATCATGCTGTCTTTTTTTTCTTTCTTGGTTTCATGGCTACCCAGACAATTGAAGAACTTCAGAGTTGTGTACTTTGATAATAAATGAACCTTTGATTTTACACACACATTAGAACATAGATCATAAGACAGTACAGTACAATACAGGTCCTTTGGCTCACGATGTCGGGCCGACCTTTCAATCTATTCCAAGATCTCTTAAGCTGTTTCCTGGATAACATAAATATCTAGAGCTTTATTAGATCTTTGCTTACTTAATTATACTTCCTTCTTCCTCTTGAATATATTTCCTTCTTCTTCTCTTGTCAACCATAGTCCTTTCATCCTACCATCCTTTCCCCACCTCTATGGGATAAACCTATCCAAAACCCATACAAATACTTCCTGATTAACCTTCGCATTTCTGTTGTACGTTTGCCTGAGAAAATCTGTTTCCCAATTTGTGCTCCCCAGTTCCTGCCTAATAGCATCATAATTTGCCCTACTACAACTGTATAATTTCTCATACTATCTGCTTTTATTCCGTCCAAGACTATGGTAAAGGTCAGGAATTTGTGGTCACTCTCTCTGAAATGCTCACCTACCAAGAGATCAGTCACCTGACTAGGTTCATTGCCTGGTATTAGTTCCTGTATGGCCTCTCCTCCAGTTGGCCTGTCCACGTATTGGGTCAGCAATCCTACTTGGACACACCTAACAAATACTGTCCCCTCCAAACCTCTCATCTAACGGAGGTGCCAATCAATACTAAGGAAATAGAAGTCACCGGTTACAACAACCCAGTTATTTTTCCAACATCTGCATACCAATCTGCTCCTCGGAGTCCCTGTTGCTGTCATGGAGCCTGTGGAATAATCCCAATAGAATGACTGTCCCCTTCCTGTTTCTGCCTTCCACCCATACTTACTCAGTGGATGATCCCACCACAACGCCCTCCTTTTCTGCAAATGTGATACCATATCTGATTATCAATGCTGCACCCCACCTACAGTATTTTACTTCCCCCCCCCAAATGAAATACTGTTTAATACCTTCCAAGAACAGGAGCAAGCAGTAGATAATGAACATGAAGGCACATGATCGACGATGGATAGGAACAGACCTTTGGTTTGTCCAGCCTTCACGTTTAATATGAAGCTTTTTTAAATTCTCTCATTTTCACATGTAAAGTGTTTGTTTAAATACATTTTGCTTGCTACTATGTTTGAATTAGTGGGCTGATGGTGCAGACTCACACTACCATAAGGCTGCTTCCATGCTGCTTTTTTATCAGTGGAACATTATGAATTGGATTATTGCTTACGTGCTTTGAAGCACAGAGTTTCATTTCCACTGAAACATTTTGCAAGTTAGATTGAGTCCTATTAACATTTTTTTTAGTTCCATTTCTGTTCTAAATCACTTCTCTTGCAGGCTGCAAAATAATATAAGTTGGCACCTTGCTGTCATTATTACTCAAGAAGTTCCTTCAGACGGCACTTAGTGATGAGAGATGAAAGCTATCAATCACACATCCAAAATGATGGAAAGATCTTAATGCTGATGTTATAGAATCATAAAAATAGTGCACCCTTTCACTGATGAACACAGCCAATTTCTATTTAATGAACACTAACATTCACATAGCAATTCACTTGAAATATTGGTATGAAGTTTCAACTGGATTTTTAATAACAATTTATAGAATATAAAGGAATCATGTTCTATTGATGATAATACACTATCTGGGAGATAAGGATGCGGTGGTACCCTTTTGCCTCAAAATCCAATCAGCTGCAAGGAGTACAATTATAGGAGGTGATACTCTGCCAGAAAACCCTTTGGGTCATTTACTCCCAAGGAAACCACTTCATTGGGGATGGTGCCACCGTACTTTGGAAGGTTAAATCAAATAAACTTATTTTTGCAGTTCATCAGCAAAATTCCCATGAGCTAAATGATTAATTAAAAAAAAAGAGAACCATTGGATATTAGCAGCACTGCCAATAAAAGCCAGGATGGACTTTGCCTGGTGTGGCAATGGGTAAGCAGTTAACTGGTTAGCATGCTGAGCTCAATCTCAGGTTGATGTCACACTAGACCTTGGTGACTTGGCCCCACTTTTATAATAAGGAGGAAAAGCAGGTAGGAGAATTGTGATAAATATAGTTGTAAAAGTGCCACTGATAACCTTCTCACCTTATATGTATCACTGTGTAACTAAGTACAATGTCAACACTGTATTTAAGTTTGCTTATGACACCACTGTTGGCCAAATCAAAGTGGAAATGAATCGGCATATAGGAGAGAGACTGAAAGTCTGGTTAAATGGTGCCAGCCTAGACTTAGAGAAGTCTAAGTCTAACAACCTGCACTGGGACCATAGTCTTTCATATTCCATACTATCCATGTACCTATTAATCTTCTCTTAAACGTTGAAATTGACCACTCATGCTGGCAGCTCATTCCACACTCTCACAACCCTCTAAATGAAGAAGATTCCCCTCATGTTCCCCTTAATCTCTCACCATTCACCCTTAAGCCATGACCTCTGGTTGTATTCCCACCCAGCTTCAGTGGGAAAAGCCTGCTTGTGTTCACCCTATTTATATCCCTCATAATCTTGTATACCTCTATCAAATCTCCTCTCAATCTTCTCACTCTAAATAATACAGTCTTAATATATTCAATCTTTCCTTGTAACTCAGGTCCTCCAGACCCAACAATATCCTTGTAAATGTTGTCTGTACTCTTTCAACATTATTTACATCTTTCTTGTAGGTAGGTGATCAAAACTGCACGCAATACTCCAAATTAGGCCTCACAAACGTCGTATACAAATTCAACCTAACTCCCATCCTCTGTACTCAACACATTGATTATGAAGGCTGAAGTCCTAAAGCTTTCCTTACAGCACTGTCTGCCTGTGACACTACTTTCAACGAATTATGTATACATAGAAACATAAAAACATACAGTACAATACAAGCCCCTCGGCCCACAAAGTGTGCCAAACTTGTCCCTACCTTAGAACTACCTAGGCTTTACCCAAAGCCCTCTATTTTTCTAAGCTCCATGTAGCCATCCTGGAGTCTCTTAAAAGACCCAATCGTTTCCGTCTCCACCGCTGCCGACAGCCCATTCCACACATTCACCACTCTCTGCGCAAAAAACTTTCCCCTGACATTTCCTCTGTAGCTACTTTCAAGCACTTTAAATCTATGCTCTCGTGCTAGCCATTTCAGCCCTGGGGAAAAGCCTCTCACTATCCACACAATCAATGCCTCTCATTCTCTTGTATGCCTCTATCAAGTCACCTCTCATCCTCCATTGCTCCAAGGAGAAAAGGTCAAGTTCACTCAACCTAATTCATAAGGCATGCTCCCCAATGCAGGAAACATCCTTGTAAACCTCCTCTGCACCCTTTCTATGGCTTCCACACCCTTCCTGTAGTAATGTGACCAGAATTGACCAGGGTCTGAACAGGGTCCTATATAGCTGCAAAATTACCTCTCGGCTGTTAAACTCAATCCCATGATTGATGAAGGCCAATGTACCATATGTCTTCTTAACAACAGAGTCAACCTGTGCAGCAGTTTTGAGTGTCCTATGGACTTGGACCCCAAGAACCCTCTGATCCTCCACACTGCCAAGAGTCTTACCATTAATACTATATTTTGCCATCATATTTGACCTACCAAAATGAACCACTTCACACTTATCTGGGATGAACTCCATCTGTCACTTCTCAGCCCAGTTTTGTTTCTATCAATGTCCCACTGTAACCTCTGACAGCCTTCCACACTATCCACAACACCCCCAATCTTTGTGTATTAGCAAATTTACTAACTCATCTCCCCACTTCCTCATCCAGGTCATTTATAAAAATCACAAAGAGTAGGGGTCCTAGAACAGATCCCTGAGGCACACCACTGGTCACTGGCTTCCATGCAGAATATGATCTGTCTACAACGACTCTTTGCCTTCTGTGGGCAAGCCAGTTCTGGATCCACAAATCAATGGCCCCTTGGATCCCATGCCTCCTTACTTTCTCAATAAGCCTTGCATGGGGTACCTTATCAAATGCCTTGCTAAAATCCATATACACTACATCTACGGCTCTACCTTCATCAATGTGCTTCGGCACATCCTCAAAAAATTCAATCAGGCTCATAAGGCACGACCTGCCTTTGACAAAGCCATGCTGACTATTCCTAATCATATTATGCCTCTCCAAGTGTTCATAAATCCTGCCTCTCAGGATCTTCTCCATCAACTTACCAACCACTGAGGTAAGACTCACTGGTCTATAATTTCCTGAGCTATCCCTACTCCCTTTCTTGAATAAGGAAACAACATCTGCAACCCTCCAATCCTCCAGAACCTCTCCCATCCTCATTGATCATCACCAGATCATCACCAGAGGCTCAGCAATCTCCTCCCTCACTTCCCACAATAGCCTGGGGTACATCCCATCTGGTATTCTGTATTCCCAGATCCCTTTGTTCTACCACACTTCTCAGTGCCCTACCGTTCACTGTGTAAGATCTACCCTGGTTGGTCCTACCAAAGACCAAAACTTGCCTGCATTAAATTCCATTTGCCATTTTCCAGCTGATGCAGATCCCACTGCAAGCCATGATAGCCTTCCTCACTGTCCACTACATGCCCAATCTTGGTGTCATCTGCAAATTTGCTGATCCAATTATTCACATTACAGCCAGAGCATTGATATAGATGATAAACAACAACAGACCCAGTACCAATCCCTGCGGCATTCCAGTAGTTACAGGGCTCCAATTTGAGAGGCAATCATCCAGTACCAACCTTTGGCTTCTCACACAAAACCGATGTCTAATCCAATTAACTTCTTCATCTGTACTTCTATGTACTGATGAAGGAAACATTCCTGAACACATTTGACAAATTCTATCCCATCTATCTGTTTTACAGCATGAGATTCCCAGTCAATATATGGAAAGTTAAAATCACCAACAATAACAACCTTATGTTTCTTGCAATAGTCTGAGATCTCTTTACAAATTTGTTCCTCTAAATCACCTATGACTGTTGGGTGGTCTGTAATGTACTCATACCTTTCTTACTTCTCAGTTCTACCCCTACTGCCTCACTAGTTGAGTTCTTCAGTCTG
The DNA here is from genome assembly GCF_030144855.1 of Hypanus sabinus. Lineage (NCBI taxonomy): Eukaryota > Metazoa > Chordata > Chondrichthyes > Myliobatiformes > Dasyatidae > Hypanus > Hypanus sabinus. Next base: position 57,433,723 of record NC_082717.1, on the reverse strand, counting down.
TCCTGACTGAGTACTACCGAGACTTATTCTGACAAGTAACACCACCCCTCCTCCTTTAAGCCCTCCCACTCTGTCACACCTAAAGTAATTGAATCCTGGAACATTGAGCTGCCAGGCATTCCCCTCCTGCATCCAAGTCTCACTAATGGCTACAATATCATAATTCCAGGTGTTGATCCACGTCCTGAGCCCATCCAGCTTTCCTACGATACTTTCTGCATTGAAATATACACAACTCGGGATATTAGTTGCACCATGCTCAACCTTTTGATTCTTGACTTGTCTGAGGTCTTACCAACATTTGCCTCCACAACGTCTGCACTAACTGTTTTAGCACTCGAACCAACCACCGGCAACTCTAGTTTAAACCCCGTCATGCAGCATTAACAAGCGTTCCCACTATAATATTGGTCCTCCTCCAGTTCAGGTGCAAACCATCCCTTTTTTACAGGTCCCACCTTCCAAGGAAGAGAGCCCCATGATCCAAAAATCTTATGCCCTCTCTCCTAGACCAGCTCCTTAGCTATGTATTAAATTGTATTATCTTCCTTGTTCTGGCCTCAGTAGCACGTGGCTTGTTCAGCAATCCTGAGATCACAACCCTGGAGGTCCTGCCTCCTAGTACCTAATTCCCTGAGCTCCCTATGTGGAACCTCTTCACCTGTCTTACTAATGTCATTGGTACCTACATGGTTCACAACCTCTAGCTGTTCGACCACCCACTTAAGAATGTTGAAGACTTGATCCAAGATTTCCCGGACCCTGGCACCCGGGAGGCAATGTACCATCCAGGAATATCATTCTCACACTTAGAACCTACTGTCCATTCCCTGACTAACAAATCATCTATATCCACAGCTCGCCTCTTCTCACCATTTCCCTCCTAAGTCACAGAGCCAGACTCGGTGCCAGAGACCTGACCACTGTGATTTTACTGTGCTAGGTCAACCCCCCAACAGTATCCAAAGTGCTATACCTGTTGTTGAGGGGGATGGCCACAGAGAGAATCTGCACTGGCTCCTTAACCTCTTTCCCCTTCCCGATTGTCAACAATTTCCTGAGTCCTGCATCTTGGGTGCAACTATCTCTGTATATGTCCTATCTATTACACCTTCAGCCTCTCGAATAATCTGTAGTTCATCCAGATCCAGCTCCTACTCCTTAATGTGGATTGTTAGAAGCTGCAACTGGATGCACTTCATGCAGGTGTAGTTGTCAGGAAGACTGGAGGTCTCCCTGCCTTTCCACATCACACAAGAGGAGCATTCCACTATCCTGCCTGGCATCTCCTAACAAAGCAGATGTAAAGAAAGGAAAGAAAAAAAAACAACCTAGAGCTTTTCTTTTCTTTACCTCTCTGACTGAAGCCTCTCTTCAATGAAGCCTCAAAGAGTTAAAGACTCAAGATCACCAGTCTGATTGCCCACTCCAAAGATGACTGCTATGACAATGGCCACTGCACTTGCCCCTGCCTTCCTGTAATTTGCTCTTGTAAATTAATCTCAAACATGGATTGGTCACTGGTCAAAGCTCTAATACGCTGTTGTGACCTGCCGCTCCCTTTCTTACTCAGGCAAAGGACCTGAGTAGAATCCACTCCTGCCAAAGTCCAGATTGGTCTCTGGTGAAAGTTACATCCAGCTCTATCCACCTCTCACAAACTTTCTCCTGTACAACATCAGCAAAACTGAAGAGCTGATTATTGTCTACAGGAGGAAGCAGCCGGATGTCCATGAGTCAGTCTTCATTAGGGGATTGAAAATGGAAAGGTTAGTAACTTTTCATTCCTTGTCACTATCATATGAAAGGATCTGTCATAGGACTAGCACGTAAATGCCATCACAGAGGAGAGAAGACCGCATCTTTGCTTTCTTGGATATCTGTGTAGATTAGTCATGTCATCTATAACTTTGACAAATTTCTATAGATGCAGAGTGGAGAGTATCCTGCCTGGTTGCATCACAGTTTGGTATAGAAATATCAATGTCTATGAATGGAAAAGTATCCAGAAAGTGGTGGATGACAACCCTCCTCATCACTGAGCTCATTTACAAGGAGTGCTACTACAAGAAAACTATATTCATCATCAAGAACCTCCATCATCTAGGCCATGATCCCTTCTCACTGTACCAGGTTCATGAACTGTTATTGCCTTTTAAGCATTCGGCTCCTGAACCAATGTGAAGAATTTCACTCACCTCAACTCCAAACTGATTCCACAACCAAGAGACACTCCTTTGAGGATTCTGCAACTCATGTTCTCAATATTATTTATTTACTATTATTTTTATTTGCACAAGTCTTCTCCTACATATTGGTTCTTTGTTAGTTTCATAAAAAGTATTTTTCATAAATTTTATTGCATTTCTTTACTCTCTTGTAAATGCCTGAAAGAAAGCAGATCTCACGGTGACATACACATGTACTTAGATAATAAATTACCTTTGAACTTTGATGTGTCTGGAGACCTTTACAGAACCAAGCTGCTGAGTAATATTTAGTTTAATTTTCTTTGCCATGTTCTGCCTCCAAGGAAGTTCAAATCATTTCTAAAGGAACACTGACTTCTAGATTATTTTAGATTATCCTGTTGCACAGAGCAGAGCAAAGTTTAAAAAAAACTGTGAAATTAAGACAAAAAAATCTTCATAAATTCCTGTAGTTTCGACACCAGTACACTTCAATCTCTGAAACAATGCACTGACAAAATTCTCAGCTGATGAGCATGTCCATCTTCAAGAATTGCCACCTGTGTGACCACAGCTGAAATGCTGTGATCAAAGGCACTCAGATTCTTTAAATTAATGTTTATTTCATTTAGAGGAACAGGTGTAGCAATGCCTGAAAATAAAGTGGCTACATGCATCCACAAGAGTTGCTGAGTTGCTGTGTGAGTTTTGTCCAGGGGAAAGTCAGTGACCAAAACTTCAAAATCCCACATGTTGTGGGTGAAGTAAAGATTCTGAAAATGTACAAGCTGTGGGTGTTCATCAGAGTGACAGTGAGATGGAGGATGAGGAAAACATTCCAATCCCCACCCCCCCATCTGGTTTTTGACTGTAAATATATAGTATACACAAATAATAAAGTAGATTTAAAAATGTCAAAAATATAAATATGGCACTGCTAAAAAAATTCCTCATAAAGCCTAGTTATGTAAACAATCAACATTGTTGCGGACGAGTCAGGTACTAGAGAGTACCCCTGTGGCTGTACCTCTTGACAATAAGTTTGAGTACTGTTGGGGGAGACAGCCTACCTGGGAGAACCGGCAGTGGCCGTGCCTCTAGCACAGAGTCTGGCCCTGTGGCTCAGAAGGGTAGGGAAGGGAAGAGGGAGGCAGTAATGATAGGGGACTCTATAGTTAGGGGGTTAGACAGGCCAACATGGACACAGGAAAGAAACTCAGATGGTAGTTTGCCTCACAAAGGCCAGGGTCTGGGATGCTTCAGATCTTGTTCAAGATATCCTGCAGTGGGAGGGAGAACAGCCAGAGGATGTAGTACATATTGGTAGCAATGACATAGGTAGGAAAAGGGAAGAGGTCCTGAAAAAAGACTACGGGGAGTTAGAAAGGAAGTTGAGAAGCAGGACCACAAAGGTAGTAATCTCAGGATTACTGCCTGTGCCATGTGACAGTGAGTATAGGAATAGAATGAGGTGGTGGATAAAATCATGGCTGAAGGATTGGAGCAAGAAGCAGGGATTCAGATTTCTGTATCATTGGGACCTCTTCTGGGGCAGGTGTGACCTGTACAAAAAGGACGGGTTGCACTTGAATCCCAGGGAGACCAATATCCTGGTGGGAAGGTTTGCTACAGACTGGGGAAGAGGAGGTTGGCTCACAAATAGAAAAAGCTTGTAGACAATGCGAGAGGGAGGATAGGCAAGTGATAGGGAAGGGATGTGCTCAGACTGAAGATTTTGATGTGTCTATTTTAATGCGAGAAGTGTTGTGAACAAAGTGGATCAGTACTTGGAGATATGATGAGGTGGCCGTTACAGAGACTTGGATGGCTCAGAGACAGGAACAGTTACTTCAAGTGCCAGGTTTTAGATGTTTCAGAAAGGACAGGGAGGGAGGCAAAAGAGGCGGGGGTGTGGCACTGTTGATCAGAGATGGTGTCACGGCTGCAGAACAGGTGGATGCCATGGACAGATTGTCTACTGAGTCTCTGTGCATTTAGGTTAGGAACAGGGAGGGGTCAATAACTTTACTGGGTGTTTTTTTTAGGCAGCCCAATAGTAATAGGGATATTGAGGAGTAGATAGGGAAACAGATCCTGGAAAAGTGTAATACTAACAGAGTTGTCGTGATGGGAGATTTTAATTTCCCAAATATCGATTGGCATCTCTCTAGAGCAAGGGGTTCAGATGGGGTGGAGTTAGTAAGGAGTGTTCAGGAAGTTTTCTTGACACAATATGTAGATAAGCCTACAAGAGGAGAGGCTGTACTTGACTTGGTATTGGGAAATGAACCTGGTCAGGTGTCAGAACTCTCAGTGGGAGAGCATTTTGGAGATAGTGATCATAATTCTATTTCCTTTAGAATAGCATTGGAGAGAGATAGGGACAGACAAAATAGAAAAATATTTAATTGGAGCAAGGGGAATTATGAGGCTATCAGGTGGGAAATTGCAGGCTTAAATTTGAAGCAGATGTTCTCAGGGAAAAGTACAGAAGAAATGTGGCAAACATTCAGGAGATATTTGTGTGGAGTTCTGCATTGGTATGTTCCAATGAGAGGAAAGTTATGGTAGGGTACAGGAAATGTGGTGTACAAAGGCTGTAATAAATCTAGTCAAGACAAAAAGAAAAAGCTTACAAAAGGTTCAGAGAGCTAGGTAATGTTGGAGATCTAGAAGATTATAAGGCTAATAGGAAGGGGCTTAAGAAGGAAATTAGGAGAGCCAGAAGGGGCCATGAGAAGGTCTTGGTGGGCAGGATTAAGGAAAACCCCAAGGCATTCTACAAGTATGTGAAGAGCAAGAGGATAAGACGTGAAAGAATAGGACTGATCAAGTATGACATTGGGAAAGTGTATATGGAACTGGAGAAAATAGCAGAGGTACTTAATGAATACTTTAATTCAGTACTCACTATGGAAAGGATCTTGGTGATTGTAGTGATGAATTTCAGCAGAGTGAAAAGCTTGAGCATGTAGATATTAAGAAAGAGGATGTACTGGAGCTTTTGGAAAGCATCGAGTTGGATAAGTCACCGGGACCGGATGAGATATACCCCAGGCTACTGTGGGAGGTGAGGGAGGAGATTGCTGAGCATCTGGCGATGATTTTTACATTATCAACGGGGTTGAGGGAGGTTCCAGAGGATTAAAAGGTTGTGAATATTTTTCATTTATTCAAGAAAGGGAGTAGAGATAGCCCAGGAAATCATAGACCAGTGAGTCTTAACCTCAGTGGTTGGTAAGCTGATGAAGAAGATCCTGAGAGGCAGGATTTATGAACATTTGGAGAGCCATATATGATTAAGAGTAGTCAGCATGGCTTTGTCAAGGGCAGGTCGTGCCTTACGAGCCTGATGGAATTTTTTGAGGATGTGACTAAACACATTGATGAAGGAAGAGCAGTAGATGTAGTGCATATGGATTTCAGCAAGGCTTATTGAGAAATTATAGAGGCATGGAATCCAAG